>NC_025997.2:23838523-23868699 GCF_000442705.2 Elaeis guineensis
CTCTCCCGGGAAGGCAAATCCGAGGGTAGAGAGCCCTCAATCGGATCACGACTCCACCCCTGGAAGATCCCTGCCCCCGTTCTGCCAAAGGATCCTCGAGACTCGAAGTCGAGAGGATTTTCTGGACCGAAGGCTCCAGGAGATGAACCGGCGGATTGAAGAACTCCGCCACGCGCCCCCCGCTTATGGTGAGGATATTTGCACTGACCCTCTCTTCTCCCAAATGATTATGCAGGAACCGATCCCGCCGAACTTCAAGCTTCCCCAGTTCGAAAGCTACGACGGGACGTCGGACCCGGTTGATCATCTGGAGGCCTTCCGAACGATGATGCTGCTTCACGGCGCTCCGGACGCCATCTTATGCCGGGCTTTCCCGTCTACTTTGAAGGGAGCAGCGAGGAACTGGTACTCGGCTCTGAAGCCGGGTACTATCTTTTCCTTCGATCAAATGAGCCACCAATTTGTGGCCCATTTTGTCAGCAGCCGGCATCTCCGGAAGGGTTCAGAGTCCCTCATCAACATCAAGCAGAGGGAAGGGGAGTCCATATGGGCCTACATCAACCACTTTAACATCGCGATGTTGGAGGTCCGGAACTTGGACCAATCAGTTGCCATGGCCGCCCTGAAAGGTGGCCTTCAGAAGAACGATCTTTTGTACTCCCTGGAGAAGAAGTACCCCAGGGATTTTGCCGATTTACTGGCTCGGACTGAAGGATACGCCCGAGCGGAAGAAGCCTTCAAAATGAAGGACGAAGAGACAGCGAGGGAGCGTCAAGCGGGAGATTCGAGTAAGCCCGCAGTTGAGAAAAGGCCCAAGGAAGCCCGACCGCGTTCCCGATCCCCTCCTGGACATAAGCGCACCCATACTCCACCCCGAGCACGCAGGCAGAGAAGCCCGGACTGCGGGGTTCGGCGGGGCTCCCCACCAGGGAGATTTCGTAACTACGCCTCCCTCAACGCCTCGAAGGCCCAAGTATTAATGGAGGTCAGGGAGCAGCTCCCTAGGCCGGAGAGGATGCTCACACATCCCGGGAAGTGCAACCCCAACAAGTTCTGCCTCTACCACCATGACCACGGCCACGACACCGAAGAATGCATCTAGCTCCAGGATGAGATCGAGGAGCTCATTCGGTGAGGTCGACTCGATAGATTCATTCGTCGCAGGCCTGAGGGTAGAGGAGACCGACCAAGAGCCCTCCCACCGCCTGAACCGCAGAAAAGGGAGGAGCAGCTCGAGGACCGGCCTCCCATCGGGACCATCGACTCCATCATCGGAGGGCCTCAAGGAGGAGCGGGAAAACTGTAAATGTATCACTTACTATTTCGCCTTGAATCTACTTTTCTTTTTGCCTAACGTGCCCCTCCCACCTAGCGTGGATGTATTATGACTGGATATGATCCCTCCAAAAATACAGCCATGTCAGGAACAGGAGGAGAACCTCATCCTGACATGAGCAAAGTCAAAGACCCGATTCTTTTAGACCGGATGGGGGGAGAGGCGTTACAACGCCCTAATGTGCCCCCACAGCCTTGTTAGGGACAGGAGGAAAACCTCGCCCTAACTTGAGCAAAGTCAAAGGCCCGGTTCTTTTAGACCGGATGGGGGGAGAGGCCTTGCAACACCCTAATGTGCCCCCACAGCCCTGTTAGGGACAGGAGGAGAACCTCGTCCTAACTTGAGCAAAGTCAAAGGCCCAGTTCTTTTAGATCGGATGGGGAGAGAGGCCTTACAACACCCTAATGTGCCCCCACAGCCATGTCAGAAACAGGAGGAGAACCTCGTCCTGACATGAGCAAAGTCGAAGGCCCGATTGTTTTAGACCGGATGGGGGAGAGGCCTTACAGCGTCCTAACGCGCCCCCACAAGCCAGGCTGATAACGAGAGGAAAACCTCACGCCGGCTCGAGCGAAATGAAAGGTCTGGACTCCTACGGGAGCCGGGTTCCGACGCCAAGGAAGGCTCCACCCAGACTCCTACGGGAGCCGGGTTCCATCCGCGATGCCAAAGAAGGTTTCATCCAGACTCCTACGGGAGCCGGGTTCCAACGCCAAGGAAGGCTTCACCCGGACTCCTACGGAAGCCGGATTCCATCGCCGACATCAGCTACAGGACAACCCCGCCCGGACTCCTACGGGAGCCAGACTTTGCCTACGACTTTGATTGCAGGAAGACTTCGCCCTGACTCCTATGAGAGCCAGGCTACTCCAGCTTCAGGAGGACTTCTCTGTTCGGACTCCCAAGGGAGCCGAACTTAGCTCCGACTTCAGCAGAGAAAAAACCCAAGCAGAAAAGGAAAGCAAACAGTGTCCGAAGGCAACGGAAGCTCGAATCCCCAAATTCAAGCCCTAGGAGGGACTTCGGGCCCGAAGGGCCCCAAGCGAACCTGCAACCGTCGACGGAATGACAATCGGGTATCTTCGAACGACGTAAGAGCTGAAAAGTAGCTCGACAAATGACAACCCCACATGAACAGAAGAGGTCGTCGATGACCTTGGGATGATGCAAAAAAAAAAAAAAAAAAAAGAGAAAAAAGAAGAGAAGAAAGAGGAAAGAAAAATGAAGAAGTTCGACAGACAACTATTTAATGCGAGATGCAGACGAGGTAACAAAATCTCTTTTTCATTTAACAAGAGTATACGTTACAGGACCTAGTGGGTCAGGAAAAAAAAAAAGAAAGAAGAAGAAGATACACGTCATCGCAAGCCTCGCAAACACAGTTCGGGAAGGGTGAAACGGAGGCCGCTCCGAGCTGCGAGCTCCTCTTCCCGTCTCTGTCCTTCTCAATCGCGTTCTCCAGTGCGTGTAACAGCTCTCGCCCCATCTCGCCTCATTCTATCTCCGAAGTCCCAACCCTAGCGAGAAGAGGGTGGGATAGATCTCCGGAGGCGGTAGGGGCAACGTCGGCAGTAGCGAAGACCTGTTTCAAGAAGAACCAGAGTCACCTTGGAAGCGGTAGCGACGCCAGAGATGTGCCTCATCTCCGAATGCTCCATGACAGCCGCCACCCAAAATGCTCCGGTAAGGTCGGCATGCGCTACTTCCACCGTCCCCGCAACAAGTTCCACTGCCCCACCGTCGATGCCGACCGCCTCTGATCCCTCGGCCCCGACGGCGTCAAGGATCCCGTCATGACTTATGACGGCAGCTCTGCCCTCTTGATCGGTATCACCCCGCCTTGCTACTCCGAAATTCGCAGGCAGAATAACTTCACCGACAGCCCCCGTTACTAAACCCCTGTTGTTGAAGGAATTCTTCCCTGAGCCCCCTTTAAAACGACGGAGATTCTCACCGGCCACCGTTCTCCTCCTCACCTTCCTCCAAGCCCTAGAAATCCCCTCAAGAACAGCCTCTGGGGTAGAGGACATGGTGTAGAAACCCTCAGAGAAGAATTGGGGGGCTGAAGAAGGCAAGGACTAGGGGGTTTAAATAACCGACGGATCCTAGCGCAGTTATGGTGGCGAGTCTTCCTGGGCCAACTGGTGCGTGCCACGTGTCGCGCTTATCCCCTTCATCGCTATCGAGGGTTGACCGTTCGCAAATTCTCGTGGCACGGCGCTTGGGGATTGCGTTTCGACGGGGGTTCCGAAAAGACTCTTCAGGTCACCTTCACCGAAAAGCGGGCTCTGATGTACACACATTAAATGCCAAAATATCTGGAGGCGGCAGTGCGCAGGATTCGAAGAGACGGTTCCGGCTGTGCCCATCTCTCTCTGTACTTCTTTCATTTGAAATTCAAACTCGAAAGTAGGGGGACTGGTGTTGGGTATAAAATACCCACAGCCGGAACCCTCGGCGGAATCAGCTACAGAACAGCTCCACCCGGACTCCTACGGGAGCCGGGCTCCGTCTCCGACATCAGCTACAGAACAGCTCCGCCTCCGACATCAGCTACAGAACAGCTCCGCCCGGACTCCTACGGGAGCCGGGCTCCGCCTCCGACATCAGCTATAGAACAGCTCCGCCCGGACTCCTACGGGAGCCAGGCTCTGCCTCCGACATCAGCTGCAGAACAGCTCCGCCCGGACTCCTACGGGAGCCGGGCTCCGCCTCCGACATCAGCTACAGAACAGCTCCGCCCGGACTCCTACGGGAGCCGGGCTCCGTCTCCGACATCAGCTACAGAACAGCTCCACCCGGACTCCTACGGGAGCCGGGCTCCATCTCCGACATCAGCTACAGAACAGCTCCGCCCGGACTCCTACGGGAGCCGGGCTCCGCCTCCGACATCAGCTACAGAACAGCTCCTCCCGGACTCCTACGGGAGCCGGGCTCCGCCTCCGACATCAACTGCAGAACAACTCCGCCCGGACTCCTACGGGAGCCGGGCTCCACCTCCGACATCAACTGTAGAACAGCTCCGCCCGGACTCCTACGGGAGCCGGGCTCCGCCTCCGACATCAGCTGCAGAATAGCTCCGCCCGGACTCCTACGGGAGCCGGGCTCCGCCTCCGATATCAGCTACAAAACAGCTCCGCCCGGACTCCTACGAGAGCCGGGCTCCGTCTCCGACATCAGCTACAGAACAGCTCCGCCCGGACTCCTACGGGAGCCGGGCTCCGTCTCCGACATCAGCTACAGAACAGCTCCGCCCAGACTCCTACAGGAGCCGGGCTCCGCCTCTGACATCAACTGCAGAACAGCTCCGCCCGGACTCCTATGGGAGCCGGGCTCCGCCTCTGACATCAGCTACAGAACAGCTCCGCCCGAACTCCTGTGGGAGCCGGGCTCCGCCTCCGACATCAGCTACAGAACAGCTCTGCCCGGACTCCTACGGGAGTCGGGCTCCGCCTCCGACATCAACTGCAGAACAGCTCCGCCCGGACTCCTACGGGAGCCGGGCTCCGCCTCCGACATCAGCTACAGAACAGCTCCGCCCGGACTCCTATTGGAGCCGGGCTCCGCCTCCGACATCAGCTACAGAACAGCTCCGCCCGGACTCCTATGGGAGCCGGGCTCCACCTTTGACATCAACTACAGCACAGCTCCACCCAGACTCCTACGGGAGTCGGGCTCCGCTCTCAGTGTCAACTGCTGGTAAGCTCCGTCCGGACTCCCACGGGAGCCGAACTTCACCTTTAACTTTGATTAACAGAGGGCTCCGCCCGGACTCCTACGGGAGCCAGGCTCCCCTCTCAGTGTCAACTGCTGGTAAGCTCCGTCCGGACTCCTACTGGAGCCGGACTTCACCTTTAACTTTGATTGCAGAGGACTCCGCCCGGACTCCTACGGGAGCCGGGCTCCGCCCGGCTTCAGCTCTGAGAGGGTTCCGCCCGGACTCCCACGGAAGTCGGGCTCCACCAACGACCCCAACCGCCAGGAGGATCCCTCCCGGACCTCTACAGAGGTCGGACTCTGACCGCTGCCAAGCTTCAATCAACAGATCCGCGCCCCCTGGCAGGTCGCAATAACAACCATGATCCTGTTCCACTTCCTGTAGCGAATTCCGCACGGCTCCATCACCCCCTGCGGCGGACCCATTATTCTCTGACAGGCTGCATCAACGGCCACGATTCTGCTCCACTCCCTGCGGCAGGTGCTGCGCGACTCCACTACTTTCTGACAACTAGCGGCAACGGACGCCGCTCCACTACCTGCAACTGGCTCTACGTGGCAGGCCGTAACAATAGCCACGTGTCTACTCCACTATCCTTCGCAATAAATTCCCCTGACCATGGGCGGCCCACTACCAGACGGTTACAAATATCGCCGTCAATCCGTTGCCTCCTCCGCCTATAAAAGGGGGACCCAGATACGTTATTCTCTAAGCTCATTTCATATATATAAACTCTGCTAAATTCTTCGTTCGAGCACTCCATTCTTGTTGAGGCAGAGAACTGACTTGAGCGTCGGAGGGTCTTGCCGGAGCAACTCCACCTCTGATTTAGACTTCCTTTGCAGGTCCCGGCGGCGACCGCGGCTTCCCCGACTCCAGCTTCTCCGGCGCAAGCAGATTTGTGCACCAACAATAACCATCTGTATTTTGGGGTCACGTCGATTCTAGATCGATATCCTATATGACAGGTTGGTAGATGGTCGAATTGACCATAATGCTTCATTAGGAGTCAATTTTTGTTAACTCAAATTGGTGTTTAGTTGAGCTAAATTGAATTAGATCAGTATTCAACCGATCTGATCCAGAAGTAGACTTTGATCAACATAATTCTTAGATGATTCTCTTTGATATTGCCACGTGCCAGAGATGGCTTTTTAAGAGATTGGCCTTCAGCTTTCTGATTGGGTTAGCCTTATAATGATCTCAGCCTTCCAATGAGATCGACTTTATGATGATCTCAATCTTTCGATGAGATCGACTTTATGATGATCTCAGCCTTCCGATGAGGTCGATTTTATGATGGTCTTAGCCTTTCGATGGGATCGGCTTTCTAATGAGCTTCACATCAGTATTCTTATCAATCAGAGAACTTCTGAGTTTTGAGAACATCAGCTGAGGTGGTATGACCCCTACAACACTTGCCCCCCACTTTTGAGTCCGAAGAAGTTGCTTTGGACAAAAGTAGTCCAAAAAAAAAGTTCTTAGCTTGTCCGAGGTGACAAATCTATGCCATTTGGTTCTTTAAGTAAATTGCTTAGATCCTGTCTGATGTCATCATGGGTAGATCTCTCCCATGCATCAGAAGTACCATCTTGAGACTTTTCATCTCCTTCCCTTTCAAGGGCATTTGACATGAAATTTCAAGCTAGAATTTGTCTTTTCGAGACTAGCAAAGTCTAATCCAGAGATCAATTTTCTTGCATAAAATTTTGGTGAAGTCTAATCCAGAGGCCAGGTATTTCACTTTGAATACTTATGGTCCAATCGAGATCTTGAATTTTTATGAGATCTAATTCGAAGGTCAGATTTTTGGTCTTCTTGAAACTTATCTCGATCCGAAGATCGGTATTTTGGTCCTCAAGGGGACTTAGCCCATTTGAAACTTTAAACTGATTCGGAGATCAGATTTTTGGTCCTCTCGAAACTTATCTCAATCTAAAGATCGATATTTTGGTCCTCAGGGGGACTTGGCCCATTCGAGACTTTAAACCGATTTGGAGATCAGATTTTTGGTCTTATCGAGATTTATCTCGATCCAGAGATCGAGTTTTTGATACTCTTGGGACTTATCTCGATCTGGAGATCGATATTTTGGTCCTCTGGGGGATTTGGCCTATTCAGGGCTTTAAACTGATTCAAAGATCGACTTTTGGTCTTCTCCGGACATATCTTGATCTGAAGATCAAATTTTTGATCCTCTCAAAACTTATCTCGATCCGAAGATCGATATTTTGATCCTCTTGGGACTTATCTTGATCCAAAGATCAGATTTTTGATCCTCTGGAGACTTATCTCGATTCGAAGATCAAATTTTTGATCCTCTCGGGACTTATCTTGATCCAGAGATCGATATTTTGGTCCTCTGAAGGTCTTGGCCCATTTGGGGCTTTAAACCGATTCGAAGATCGAATGTTTGATCTTATCGAGACTTATCTTGATCCGGAGGTCAAGTTTTTGATCCTCTCGAGACTTATCTTGATCCAAAGATTGATATTTTGGTCCTCAAAGGGACTTGAACCATTTGGGGCTTTAAAATAATTCGAAGATTGAATTTTTGTGAGGTCTATTCTGGAGATCAGATGTCTCACCTTGAATACTTTATGGTCTAATCAGAACTCTAGTCCCATCAAAACTTCAGATTTTGGTGAGGTCCAAGCTTCAGTTAGCCTTGAGGTTCATCAATATGGTGTTTATCTTGATGAACTTGATGGCTATATTAAGATAGAGCCCTTAGGGGGGTTAGTTCTTTTTGTTGCTATTTCACATTTTTGATCCTCTTGATGAGATCGATCCCCTTTCGATGAGCCCTTCCGATGAGATCAGCTTTTTGATGAGGTCGGCCTCCTAATGAGGTCGACTTTCTGTTGAGCCCAATCTCCTGATGAGGTTGGTCTTCTGATGAGATCAACTTTCTGATGAGCTCAGACTCTTGATAAGATCGACTTTCTGATGATCTCGACCTCCTGATGAGGTCAGCTTCCTGATGAGATCAGCTTTCTAATGAGCTCGACCTCTTGATGAGGTCGACCTTCTGATGAACTCGATATTTTGATGAGCTTGGCCTTC
Source organism: Elaeis guineensis (assembly GCF_000442705.2). Lineage (NCBI taxonomy): Eukaryota > Viridiplantae > Streptophyta > Magnoliopsida > Arecales > Arecaceae > Elaeis > Elaeis guineensis. The sequence continues at coordinate 23,846,644 of NC_025997.2, forward strand.
TCATTATCTTGACCTCCTGATGAGTTTGATTTTCTGATGATTTCAATCTCCTAATAAGGACAACTTTTCGATGAGCTCAACTTTCTTATGAGTCCTTCCGATGAGCTCTACTTTTTGATGAGATCTGCCTCCTAATGAGATCAATCTTTCTGATGATCTCGATCTCCTGATGAGGTTAGCTTTTTTATGAGATCGACTTTTTGATGAGATCGACTTCTTGATGAGCTTGATCTTTTGATAAGCTCGACCTCATGATCTCGACCTCCTGATGAGGTTGGTTTTTTGATGATTTCAGCCTCCTGATGAGGACAGCTTTTCGATGAGCTTGGCTTTCTTATGAGCTCTTTTGATGAGCTTTGTTTTTTTATGATGTCAGCTTCCTGATAAGGTTGGTCTTTTGTTCTGCTTTGTTCTTCAAGTGAATCGCTGTATTCCTTTGGATAAGTTTTCAATACAGATTGCTAATGTGTATTTATCGATGACTTTTACCTCGAATCCTGTCGCCACTTTGGATCCTATGAGGGATGGCTTCGAATCTTGTAGATGATTTTTGGATGACCTCGGATCTTGTCGAGATCGATTTCTTCCACCTCGAATCTTATCGAAGTGACCTCAGATCTTGTTGAGGATTTTTTTTTGAAAATATATGCACCCACACACACACTCACTCACACACACACACATATATATGTGTGTGTATATATATATATATGTGTATATATGTGTGTGTGTGTGTGTGTTGGTCTGTCCGACCTCACATAGCCCAATCTGGGTTTAACTGTCTTATATAAGACTTAGATAATTATATTTATAATGAACTATTACGATCAAGGGGTTAGATGGCTTGGATGGTTGGGTTAACTCTACTCCCGTGTACATGAGGTATTGTCCATTTTGGCTCATGACTATCTTTGGGCTTCAGTGGGCCTTAGGTTTTAGTGAGCCTTGGTCATTTGGAGCTTCATGATTTTATCCTTTATGAAAAAAAAAAAATTTCAATCTGTATTAACCATACTTCCTCTTAACTCATAACTGATGTGGGACTAAAGATGCTATCCCTTTATAACATGAATATTATCTGACCTCGATTGGATCAATCATGAAGCCGATGTAGCTTAATATAATAAGTAAACTTCAAAATATTAAAAATGATACAACTTTTAAGAATTAGATCGATTAATTAAGAATAAACTAATCTCAATAAATTGAATATAATAGAGATTTAAGAAATATCTTTGATCGATCTCATCATGAGTAGATTGGGACTCCCATATATCAGATGGGTTTCATCTTGAGATGTTTCATCTCCTTTCCTTTCAAGGGTATATTATCTTAAAATCTCAAGTTAGAATTTGAGTTTTCTAAAACAAATATCTCATTTGGATAGACTTTCTTATCTTTATTTGATCAAACTTCATGATCTTATTTGGACAAAAGATGCTTCAACTTAATTGTAGAGATTTGATCTCCCATGGATAAGAATTAAAAAGAAAACTTTACTGAAGGCTCATTGTCAGTGCACTATTTTTTCGGAGAAGAGCTTTCATCTGCCCCCCAATCTCCATCAAGGTTTGACATTATGTTGATGATCTCAATAGTAGGCAGATTGTGATGGATTGGTTGTTGATTGTGTTGAGACAGAATTTTTTAAGGAACTGCCTTTAGTTGCTACTTTGTGGTACTTGAAGTAGAAGTGAAATTGCTTCTGGCACGCCTCCAGGGGAAGACGGTGAAGGCACAGAGTTGTTTTGTGCTCTTTGATTTATTATTTTTTTCATAAATTTTTTTGGATAAATCTTCTTTTTCTAGTGCCAATCTATTGCTGCGAGGCTCAAAATCTGAGACGGAGAGATCGGATGAAGCCGAGCAGGAGGTCGGTCGCAGTCCGATTTGGAACACCTTCAAAAAAATTTGTAAAATAAGTCAAAAACCAGTGGGAATCCTCTGATTTAAGACCCTCCGATGCTTAAGTCAGTTTGAGCCTAAGAACAAAAGGTGGAAAAAGCATAATGGAGCAAGAGAGTTAAGTCGAACTAAAGAGATTGGACATTATAGGAATTGAAGCTCCTTTCAGGAACTGAAAAAGTTCCTACTAGCAGGGTCTCACTCTAGTTTTGGCTTAGAGCTTTTCTTTAGAGGATCTCTGGCCCTCTATTTATAGAAGAGTTAGTGAGGTCGTTACAGAGTTTGTTAGATTGTTAGAGGAGTTTGTTAGGCCGTTAGTTTGTTATAACAGAATGTCCAGCTGTATGGAGATTGTCGGACGACTATCCATGTGGCGATGAGCTATATCATGGCTATAGCAAGTTGAAAGACAGTTGTAAAATAATCATCCATATTTTGGGGTCACATCAATTTGGGACTAATGTCCTATACAATAGGTCGGTAGATAGTCTACAATAGGATTAGTTCTTCAGAGATTGCCATTCTGGAGATTAATACAGGCGCTCCAAAGAGCAAATTAGAATATCAAACAATGTCTATCTCCGTAACTTAGTAGCCCATAGCTAATTTTTGAGCAATGTCAATTCTTTTTCCATGGTCTTTCCATACGAATTAGCTTGAAAATGAAATATCTTTTTGTTCCATTCTTTCCACAAGCACCACATGACCACTGAAACTACCCAGCTTACTACCTGCTTTATGGTATCTTTGTCGAGGTTGTCGATGCATACTCCTAAGAACTCTTGGATGTTATGTGGTGGGGAAGGTAGCAAAAGCTATTGAGTGATCACCTTCCAGATCTTGGAGGAAAACTCGCATGTAATGAATAGATGATAGATATTTTCCTCCGCTGAGCTGCAAAGTAGATAATGTTGAGGTGTAGGGAGTTTTCACTTTCAGAGATTATCTGCAGTGAGTATCTTTATTGTGAATGGCAAGCCAAATAAAGATCTTAACCATAGCAGGTATAGGCAAGGACCACATGCGATTAGGGAACCTGAAGACTATGCCACCGTGGATGAAGGCAAACCGAGGAAATACCTTGAGACTATGTGTCATGGCCCGGCCCATGTAACAAACCCCAGCCCAAATAAAAAAAAAATGAAAAGAAGAAATAGAGAAGACTCCCAAAGGGAGTCTTCTTCCTCCTCTCACCATCTCCCAACTGGAGTCGGAAAGAAGCCCCCTCCGGCTTTATTTAAGGAGGGGATCCCTCCTCTCTTCCTCTCACTGAAAAATCCCAAGGTCCATCGATGGCAATCACTGGAAAATCATCATGGAAGATTGGCTCTGTGCCCGTCTGAAGAGTCCAAGATAAATTTCTCTCTCTAAAATTTTCTCTCTCTAGAATTTTTTTCTCTAAAACTATTTCTCTCTCTTGATCGATTTATCAATGAGAAATTTTTTTAATATTTTTGATCTGATGAAGAATCCTGATCTATAATTATCGAGCAGCGTACTAGCACCCACCTTGATCAGATCAAATATCTTTAAATTTTATCATCCATGATTCTATTGAATTATCCATGTGGTAATTTCAGCATGAATTGATTAATTTATCTTAATCAGATCAATCGAATTTGTTGAACCGTATCGTCTAATTAGTATAGATTCATCTTCATAAATTTCTCTCTCTAGAATTGTATTTCTCTAGAAGTTTATTTTTTTAGAATTTATCAAGAGAAAAAAAATTTTATTTTGATGAGTCTAAATGATTCTAGTAAAAGCATCTTGATCCGTGATTGTTAGGTAGTATGCCAGCATCTTGATCAGATCATGAATCCTTAGATTTGATCATCCATGATCTCGATCTAGCCATGACTTGATTTGATCATGTTGATTTCATCCATTGAGATATTGGACCAATCGTAATGTTGGATTGTATCACCTGATCAATTCAAATTGTACCTCATAAATTCTCTCTCCTCTGATTTTCTCTCTCTATTTGATTTTATGAAATCAATGAAGAAACCTCAGTCCTATCACTTCAAATCTGATTTGATCTGATAGTCAAACTTTAGATCATTTATGTCGTAATTAGATTTTGATTAGATGAAATTAGATGATCGGATTCAATCTAAACCATTGAAATATGGTATTCATATTCTTTCTGATTATTGAATTTGATCTCGTATAGGTATCATTGACCCTTGACAATCGGATATTGTGATGTGGTTTATAAACTGAAAAATTTTGAAAGAAAATGTATAGAATTATGTGGATTTATTGGAATGCATTCGAGGTAAGTAATGTTTCACTATTTTTAGATTTATCGATAAATTATAATATATTTTTCTGACATGACATGATTTATGAAATGATGCATGAATTGGATGAATGATATTTTGTTATGAAAATATCATATTTTGATATGTTATGATGAAGCATGATTGAACATATTGATTTCATGATGCATTATATTGATTGATTTCGATACTACTTGATTATATATTTTTTTATTGAAATTAGAATATGAAATATGATTTATGAAAAATTTTGATATAAGAATAATATGAATTGACAACCTGACTATGTAAAGGACCCCGCCAATGGGGGCATATACGTTGGCAATTGATTTGTCCTGAGGATTTATGTCGCCAGAGAGACCAGCGATAAATCATCAGAGAGACTAGCGATTTTGAAGGACTTTACTGTCGGATGATTCGCAGCTCACCGCAAGAAGATATGCGGTGTTATGACCCTACCATAGAAAAAATATGGTCATAGCTCATGGTTGATGAAAAAATTTAAGAATAAAAAAATTAAAATCTTGAAAAAAAACTCAAATTTTGAAAAAAAATAAATTTGGCATGAACTATATTGCATAATTAAAATTGATTTCAAATTGATGAACTCTATATGCTTATTTTCTATAAATGATTATTTACTTTAATACCTGATGATATCTGTTGAAAATGATTTTTGCTTACTGGGCTGTCTAACTCATTACCTCCTATTTTATTATTTTTATAGATGTTGAAGAAATTAAGATGATATAAGATATGAATGAAAGAGTGATCAGAAGCAAAATATCCATACTTTTATTTTAGGTTGAAAGTCTTATTGAATTTGATGTAAGGCCTATGAATCATTATTAAATTTATTGAGATATTAAAGAAGAAATTTAGATCGTTATATTTTGGATTTAAATTATTGACTAATTATTCTGCTGTTGTTTTAGGATAACATGATAAGATGCCTTGCATGCTTATGGGAAGAGTTTTTTATGAGTATGCGGTGGTTGTCATGACCCTCGATTCATAATCTCGGATTGGGGATGTGACACTATGCCCCTGATGTTGTTTCGGGGCATTGGCTTCCAAGCTATATGTATATAAAATTAGGTTTTTAACCTTAAATTGAGTTTCAATTTGCTTGGTCTATAATTTGATGGATGTTAACCCAGTAGTTAGCAGTAACATTACTTGTATAGCCACTACATGATCACTTGTATGGTCACTATATGAATGACAATGAAATTTATCTATCTGGTTTCATCAAAAAAAAAAAAAAAAAATAAGTATTTGTCTACTTAATTTATTCATAACATTATAGCTTGTTTAATTGCTAGTGCGGTTGACGTCGTTCTTTGGATCATTGATTTGGGTTACTTTCTTCAATCTACAAGACAATAAAGAGATCCAAGAACTTACCAGAGTTTTGCTTTAGCTAGACCATCTGATGGTTAAGTTAAAGAGAGTATTTGCATAGGAATGAAGGAGGAATTTAGAGAGTGAGTATCATTCAACTAAGGACTTTTTTTTCTAATTATCTTTCATGCATGGTTCTTGAGTTTATTCATGGTTGAGGGACGTGAAATATTTTAAAATTGAGTTATAACGGCATGGTGTCGTGCTGTAACCATCTTTGATTTCACTGTAATCATATGAAATCTGGCTATAACCACTTGAAATCATGCTGCAATGGTCTAGGATTGTGCTATATATATAGTGGAATTTACTGTAATCATTGGATGAGTGGATTCCAGCTATAATCCCACCTCTGGCCATCGTCCGAGTGACAGGGCCCTAGTTGGCTTGGTGACGAGCTGAGATCTATTGTCCAACCGAGTTTGGGAGCTTGATCTCAAAGATCGATCACTTTTGATGTCCTTTGACTTGCCATGTGGTTGGTGGAAGCTGACTCATGTCGAGAAGATGTCTTGATTGTCACATTGGTTATGGGTTGGACGAATATGGTTGTGTCACACCACTATGCCCTTATTTGAGGCTACATCAAATGCATTTTCTATTGAAGTCTTTATAATATCCTCGCTGATCCAGTTGCTTATAGTTTCTTGTATTATCATTTTTTAGTGGTTGTAATGGAGAGAATGTGGCGTGGGATAGAGGCAGCCTTTTTATCTGGGCTTGATCATGCCAAGGCAAAGCTAGGTATTGTTTATGGATAAGGGCACTTCTGTAGTGGATTTGCAGACAGACGGTTTGATTCACAAGATACTTTTTTTTTTAAACCCCTGATGGAAAGGAAGGAACGTGAAGACATGCTCCCATCGTCAAAATTTTTAGGACTAGAAAACCATGTAAGCACAAAGATCTAAAAATATTAAAAGAAAGGAAAAAAGGAAAAGAAAAGATAAATAGCAAAGGATAGAAGAAGAAGAGTACAAATTAGAAATACCATAGGGTGCATTTGGTTAGTCATTAAAAAAGTACTTTTTTTGCTTTCTAATTTTTAAAAAGTAAAAATCAAAAAGTAATATTTGGTAATACCATGAAAAGTAAAAAGCAAAAATCAAAAATAAAAAAAATCAAAATAATTGCTCTATATGCAAAGTAAAAATTTTTTATTTTTTAAAACTTATTTTTCTACTTTTTTTGCTTTCCTACATCTAAAATGCCAAATCAAAAAGTAAAAAGCCCGAACCCTTTTCCCTGATCGAGCTCTTCACCTCCCCACCCTCTTCTCTCTCCCTTCTTGAACCCTTCTCACTCATCAAGCTCTTCACCTGCCATCTCCAAATGTTGCCTTTTGCTTTATAGCAACATAGTTATCAAACATACTTTTTTTTTGCTTTTACTCAATAGCAAAAATCCAAAAAAATAAAAAATACTCTCTAAAAATTAAAAATCAAAAAGTGTAACCAAATGCACCCATAATTTAGGAAGTTAGAAAGTTAAGCAAAGGATAATCCAAGAAGACTTCTTAGCTCGTACAATTATCAGTATTGCTCATTGTTGTAGGGGTCATACCACCTCAGCCGATGTCCTCAGAACTCAGGAGTTCTCAGATTGATAAGAATATCGATGTGAAGTTCGACTATGGAGCTCATCAAAAAGCTGACCTCATCGGAAGGCTGAGACCATCATAAAGCCGACCTCATCGAAAGATTGAGATCATTAAAAGGCTGACCTCATCAGAAAGCTGAAGGTCGATCTCTCAGAAACCCATCTCTGGCACGTGGCAATATCAAAGAGAATCATCTAAGAATTATATTGATCAAAGTCTACTTCTAGATCAGATCGGTTGAATAGCGATCTAGTTCAACTCAGCTTAACTAAACACCGATCTGAGCTAATTTGAATTGACTCCTGATGAAGTATAATGATTAGTTCGACTATATATCTACCAACTTGCCGTATGAGACATCGGTCTAAAATTGATGTGACCCCAAAATATAGATGATTATTTTACAACTGTCTTCCAACTTGCTACAGTCATGATACAACTCATCGCCACATGGATAGTCGCCCCATGATCTCCATACAGCTAGATATTTTGTTATAACAAACTAACGGCCTAACAAACTCCTTTAACAATCTAACAAACTCTATAATGACCTCACCAACTCCTCTATAAATAGAGGACCAGAGATCCTCTAGAGAAAAGCTCTAAGCCAAAACTAGAGTGAGATCCTGCTACTGTGAACTTTCTTAGTTCTTGAAAGAAGCTCCAATTCCTATAAAGTCCAATCTTTCTAGTCCGACTTAATTTTTCTGCTCTATTATACTTTTTCCATCTTCTATTTTTGGGCTCAAACTGACTTAAGCATCGAAGGGTCTCAAACCGAAGGATCCCCATTGATTTTTGACTTATTTTGCAGGTTTTTTAAAGGTGTTCCAAATCATACTACGACTGACCTCCAGCTTGGCTTCATCCGATCTCCTCATCTCAGATTTTGAGCCTCACAGTAATAGATTGATGCTAAAAAAAAGATTTATTCAAAAAAATTATAAAAAAATAATGAATTAGAGAGCATAAAATAACTCTATGCCTTCACCGTCTTCTCCTGGAGGTGTGCTAGAAGTAGTTTCACTTTCACTTCAATGTACTACAAAGTAGCAACTAGAGACAGTTCCTCAAGAAACTCTGTCTCAACACAATCAGCAACCAATCCATCACAATCTACCTACTATTGGGATCATTAACATAATGTCAAACCTCGGTAGAGATTGGGAGCAAATGAAAGTTCTTTCTCGAAAAGGCAACACACTGACAATGAGCCTTCAGTAAAGTTTTCTTCTTAATTCTTATCCACAGGAGATCAAATCTCTACAATTAAGTTGAAGCATCTTTTATCCAAATGAGGTCATGAAGTATGATCAAACAAGAATAAAAAAGTATATCCAAATGAGATATCTATTTTAGAAAACTCAAATTCCAACTTGAGATTTTAAAATAATATACCCTTGAAAGGGAAGGAGATGAGACATCTCAAGATGAAACTTATCTGATATATGGGAATCCCAATCTACCCATGACAACATCGATCAGAGATATTTCTTAAATCTCTATTATATTCAATTTATTAATATTGGTTTGTTCTTAATTAATCAATCTAATTCTTAAAAGTTGTATCATTTTTAATATTTTAAAATTTACTTATTATATTAAGATACATTGACTTCATGATTGATCCAATCGAGGTCAAATAATGTTCATATTATAAGGGGATGTTATCTTTGGTCCCACATCAGTTGTGAGTTAAAAAGAAGTATGGTTAATATAGATTAAAATTTTCTCTCTTTCTATAAAGGGTAAAATCATGAAACTCCAAATGACCAAGGCCCACTGAAACCTAAGGCCCACTGAAGTCCAAAAATGGTTATGAGCCAAAACAGACAATACCTCATGTACATGAAAGCAAAGTTAATCCAACCATCCAAGCCATCTAACCCTTTGACTGCAATAGTTCATTATAAATATAATTATCTAAGTCTTATATAGGATAGTTAAACCCAGATCGGGCTATGTGAGGTTGGACAGATCAATATATATATATATATATATATATATATATATATATATATATATATATATATATATATATCTATGTGTGTGTGTGTATGTGTGTGTATATATATATGTGTGTGTGTGCGTGTGTCTATATATATATATGTGTGTGTACACACACACACAGATACACACACACACACATATATGTGTGTGTGTGTGTTGTGGGTGTATATATTTTCAAAAAAAAAAATCCTCAACAAGATCTGAGGTCACTTCGATAAGATCCAAGGTGGAAGAAACTGATCTCGATAGGATCCAAGGTCATCCAAAAATCATCTATAAGATCTGTAGCCATCCCTAATATGATTCAAAGTGGAGGAAGCCAAGCTTGACACTATCCATGGTCACCTAAAAATCCACAACAGGATTTGAGGTAAAAGTCATCGATAAATATATATTAGCAATCTATATTGAAAAGTTATCCGAATGGATACAGCAATTCACTTAAAGAACCAAGCAGAACAAAAGACCGATCTCATCAGAAAGCTGACGTCATCAAAAGAGCTCATAAGAAAGCTGAGCTTATTGAAAAGCTATTCTCATCAGAAGGATGAAATCATCAAAAAATTGATCTCATCAAGAGGCCGAGATCATGAGAAAGCCGAGCTCATCAAAAGATCAAGCTCATCAAGAAGCTGACCTCATTAAAAAGCCGACTTCATCAGGAAGCTAATCTCATCAGGAGGTCTAGATCATCAGAAAGGCTGACCTCATCAGAAGGCAGACCTCATCAAAAAGCAGAGCTCGTCGGAAGGACTCATAAGAAAGTCGAGCTCATCAGAAAGCTATCCTCATTAGGAGGCTGAAATCATTAGAAAATCAAACTCATTAGGAGGTCCAGATCATGAGGAGGCCGAGCTTAGCAAAATATCAAGTTCATCAGAAGGTCGACCTCATCAAGAGATCGAGCTCATCAGAAAGTGGATCTCATCAGGAAGCTGACCTCATTAGAAGGTCAAGATTACCAAAAAGTTAATCTCATTAGGAGTTTGAGCTCATCAGAAAATCGATCTCATCAGAAGACTGACCTCATCAGGAGGTCGGGCTCATCAAAAAGCTGACCTCATTAAGAAGCCAACCTCATCAGGAGGCTGACCTTATTAAAAAGCTGATCTCATCAGAAGGGCTCATCAGAAGGGGACCGATCTCATCAAGAGGACTAAAAATGTGAAACAGCAACAAAAAGAACTAACCCCCTTGAGGGCTCTATCTCAAAATAGACATCAAGTTCATCAAGATGAACACCACATTGATAAAACTCAAGGCTTACTGAAGCTTGGACCTCACCAAAATTCGAAGTTTTGACTGGACTAGAGTTTTGATTAGACTACAAAGTATTCAAGGTGAGACATCCAATCTCTAGAATAGACCTCACAAAAATTTGATCTTCGAATCGGTTTAAAGCCCTGAATGGGTCAAATCCCTCTAAGGACCAAAATATCGATTTTCGGATCGAGATAAGTCTTGAGGGAACCAAAAATTTGATTTTTTGATCAAGATAAGTCTCGAAAAGATCAAACATTCGATCTCCAAATTAGTTTAAAGCTCCAAATGGGCCAAGTTCCTCTAAGGACCAAAATATCAATCTTTGGATTGAGATAAGTCCTGAGAGGACCAAAAATTTGTTCTTCGAATTGAGATAAGTCTTGAGAGGATCCAAAATTTGATCTTTGGATTGCAATAAGTCCCGAGAGGATCAAAATATCGATCTTCGGATCGAGATAAGTTTCGAGAGGATCAAAAATTCGATCTCCAGATCAAAATAAGTCCGGAGAGGACCAAAAATCTGATCTTCGAGTTGATTTAAAACCCCAAATAGGCCAAATCCTCCTGAGAACCAAAATACCGATCTTTAGATCGAGATAATCCCAAGAGTACCAAAAACTCAATCTCTGGATCGAGATGAGACTCGATAGGACCAAAAATCTGATCTCTAAATTGGTTTAAAGCCTCGAATGGGTCAAGTCCTCTTGAGGACCAAAATATCAATCTTCGAATCGAGATAAGTTTTGAGAGGACCAAAAATTTGATCTCTGAATTGATTTAAAGTTTTGAATGGGCCAAGTCTCCTTGAGGACCAAAATATCGATCTTCAGATCAAGATAAGTTCCAAGAAGACCAAAAATCTAATCTTCGAATTAGATCTCATAAAAATTCAAAATCTCGATTGGACCATAAGTATTCAAAGTGAAACACCTGGTCTCTGGATTAGACTTCACCAAAATTTTATGCAAAAAAATTGAACTTCAGATTGGACTTTGCTAGTCTCAAAAAGATAAATTCTGGCTTGAAATTTCATATAAAATGCCCTTGAAAGAGAAAAAGATAAAAAGTCTCAAGATAGAACTTCTGATGCATGGGAGAGATCTACCCATGATGACATCGGATAGGATCCAAGCAGTTTACTTGAAGAACCAAATGGCACAAATTTGTCACCTTGGATAAGCTAAGAACTTTTTTTTGGACTACTTCTTTTGTCCAAAGCAACTTCTTCGAACTCAGTAGTAGGGGGCAGGTGTTGTAGGGGTCATACCACCTCAGCTGATGTTCTCGAAACTTAGGAGTTCTCTGATTGATAAGAATACTGATGTGAAACTTGATAGAAAGTTGATCTCATTGAAAGGCTAAGACCATCATAAAGCCAACCTCATCGGAAGGCTGAGATCATCATAAAGTCGATCTCATCGAAAGGCTAAGATCATCATAAAGTCGATCTCATCGAAAGACTGAGATCATTATAAGGCCGCCCAATCAAAAAGCTGAAGGTCGATCTCTTAGAAAGCCATCTCTAGCACGTGGCAATATCAGAGAGAATCATCTAAGAATTATGTTGATCAAAGCCTACTTCTAGATCAAATTAGTTGAATACTGACCTGATTTAACTCAGCTCAACTAAACATCGATTTGAGCTAATCTGAATTGACTCCTGATAAAGCATTATAATCAGTTTGACTATCTACCGACCTGCTATATAGGACATCGATCCAGAATCGATGTGACCCCAAAATATAGATGGTTATTTTACAATTATCTTATAGCATGCTACAGCCATGATACAGCTCATCGCCACATGGGCAGTTGCCCCATGATCTCCATATAGTTGGACATTTTGTTATAACAATCTAACGATCTAACAAATTCCTCTAATGACCTAATAAACTCTGTAACGGTCTCACCAGCCCCTCTATAAATAGAGGGCTAGAGATCCTCTAGAGGAAAGCTCTAAGCTAAAACTAGAGTGAGATTCTGCTAGTGGGAACTTTGCCAGTTTCTGAAAGGAGCTCCAGTTCCTACAAAGTCCAATCTCTCAGTCCTACTTAACTCTCCTACTCTATTATGCTTTTTCCACCTCCTATTCTCGGGCTCAAACTGACTTAAGTATCGGAGGGTCTAAAATTGGAGGATCTTCATTGATTTTTGACTTGTTTTACAGGTGTTTTTAAAGGTGTTTGAGATCGAACTGTGACTGACCTCCAGCTCGGCTTCATCTGATATCTCCACCTCAGATTTTAAGCCTTGTAGCAACACTTATAGAATACCTATTATCACAGACTCTGATAGAGTTTTGGTAACAACATGTTTATCATTTCTTTCACAACATGGTTCTTTACCTCGATTGCAATGCTAATGAAAATGAGTAAATCATACACTTTAAAATAAATATTCATAGGTTTGTCTCTCGATCAAGAATTGTCTTTGGGTGACTGAGCTAGAGCCTTCGTAAAATTTTTTGGTTTAGTCAACAAGTCAGAAAGGTTGCATATTGTGAAGTTAGTTACTGATTTCAGTAGTGAGTCTTATTTACTCATTCTTGATACATGCAAGAGCTCCCTTAAAATGATTTGCGTGCTTATTTAGGTTCTAGATGATATTATTCCTTATTCTTACTCAGTTGATGGCTCAAAGGGAGAAGGAGAAAATTCTCACAAAAAGGATCCATTATGCCTCTATGACCTAACTACACTTTTAGAATAGCACTCAGAATTGCACAAAGATTTTGAGGGCTAATTTTTGAGGGTCATAGTGATCCTACACATAAAAGTCAACTAGAAAGAAATTGGTTCACTATATTTCACATGTTATCATCTCCTCATGTTAAAATAGGCATCTCATCATCTCCTTGAGATTTGCATTGACGAAATGTTAGTTTGTAAGATTTTTAATATCATCTTCTGAAACCAAACTCTTATTAAGGATATACAACATTCATGTGAAGTTTTGGAAGTTCATGCATTTGAGGATTCCAAGTTATTAGGTGTCTGCTTTCTCAGAAAAGGCTAAAAAAGAAAGTTTGAATCTGCATTTGTTGTATTCCCTGTTAGTTGTTTTTGGAGATTTTGCTATTAAACTTGAGAAACATAACATTTTTCACTCAAGTGAACAGGACTGTGAAAGGAGTTTGACAAACCATCTAACTTGATTAAATGGCCATCTCTCTTTTTTTTTTTTGGGTACAATGGCCATCTCTCTTTGGAGCTTTAGTTCAAGAGCATGCAAACCACTCTTCTAATAGTATTCGTATACAAAGTATACTATATTAATGATTCCAAGTTCCAAGATATGATTTTTAATATAACTAAAAAATTACAACGACATCTCTTGAACTTTGACCCATTTATACTTAAATCCCAAAAGAAAAGAGTTTCAAAAGGACCTCAAAACTTTTAAAAATTGCAAAGATCCTTAGTTGTTTGTTCTGTTAGACTACGTTATAATATGAGAGTCATCTGAGAGGTTAAATCTTATAAATAGTATAAGTGCCCTTCCTAGAGTTTCTTAGTTTGGTGTGAAATGGAGTGGAGAAAAAAGAGTCACATGGCTCTCTGTTCCCCATTCATTATAGAGAAGTGGAAAAAGAAGAGGGAGGGGAGAAAGGAACATAGATCTGGCTAAAACAAGAGAGACCATACAGGAGGTAAAAAGAAGAGCATAGATCGAAAGGAGAGAGGGGAACTTGGACCATAATGGCTTTGACTACTAGCAACCATGCATCCACCCATGCTCTAGCCAAAACACCATGGTTTATTGTGACCGTGGGTCGAAGGCATCCGTAAAGACCTCATGGACCATGGCTAATCTTAGCCGAAGATTCTTTGGCTACTCCATTTTTGAGGTAATGGATCTATTACTTCCTCTTTGTTTTACCATCACCCCTATCTCACTCATTTTTTCAATTTCTTAGTACAGAAAAGAAAATGATGTGGGTTTTTTCAGTGGTATAATCCTCCACTGTCATCACGTACAAGAGATCTCATGAACAAATTGATCAAAAAAAATTAAGAACTTAAAGCTGAGCTCCATGTCTACAGAGGAAGGAAAAACTGTATAGCATGGTATTTGCTTGCTTCACGAGTATTCGTTGGTGCTGTATTGGCACTGAAGTGGAGTGTTAGGATGGGGATCTAAAGCAATTCACTCCATAGATATAGCTATTAGGGGAGGGGCAAACTATAATATTTTGTAAGTTTCGGATCCCAGTATAGTTTTTGGTAACTTTGGGAGCTTAATGTCTGTAACCAAAAATTTGGGGTCATTATGTAATGAGTTTTATTAAGTTATGAATGGACATATTTACTGTTCAGTGCCTTAAATATCCTGATATATATTCTTTTTATGGTCAATAACAACATTGGATAATATGCTTGAATAGATACACAATAGTGAATAATTTGTCCATCCAATAGGAAAAATGTGCACATCCATATAATCATAGATATCAAGTATCCACTTGTATACATCCATACATATTTATACAATTATCCATGCAACAAAAAAATGTACATATCGTACAATCACAGATATCAAGTATTCATCCGTACACATCCATACACACACATACACATATTATTTCTGTCTATAGTCCATATAATCATTTGTACACATTCATTCACATTTGTACAATTATCATTTTGTCAGCAGTCCATACAAATATCTATATATATCTATACACTTTAAAATTTCTGTCAACAATCCATACAATCACTTACATATATTTATCGTAGTCACATGATTATCATTTTGTTTATAGTCTATACAATTATCTATACATATTCATATACATTCATACGATTATCATTTCTACTTATAGTCTATACAATCATCTGTACATATTCATACATATTCACACTATTACCATTTCTACCTACAATCCAAACTTTCGCCTATATACATTTATATACATTCATATGATCATTATTTCCACTATGCACAAACATACAATCAGCTATTGTCATCCTATTAATACAAATAAGTTTATATATGTGCCATATTATACATCCAAATCATATTTCAAATATGTTTTCAATTAAGTAGCCAAAAGCAATATATCAATCAACATATTTTCACAACAATAAAATAAAGCTCTGTATAGGTTTCAATCATGGAACAATGAAAAGCTCTATAAATATATCAGTCATTGAATAATGAAAAGCTATGTATATTCCACATGCACATGACAACATAAAAAAAAACTCTACACATGTATCAGCACATAAACAACAAAAAGCTCTGTACATATCGACTATGTATCTCTCAATACAATGAATATATACATGTATCAATACAAAAACATCACAAGAAAAAATACTGCACATCGAAACAATATAACAAAGATATCAAGGTCTCCAAGGGGTTTGTTAGGCTGGGGTTGTTAGTGGTGGTGGTGGGGTTGGTGTTGCTACTGCTAGGGCTGCTAATACCTCCATAGTTGGGGCTGGTACAGAAGAAGGCCGACCACTGCCACCTAAAGTCTCAGCTCTTTGTTCAGTTCTTGCCACTTGAAAATACAAACAAAACATATTTAGTTTGTATGAATTTGATAAAAGCTTTTTTGTTTGGATGCACCTCCCCCTTTCTTAAGAAGCTTCTTTCGTAGGGGGTTTGCTCTTCTTAAAACCTTTGCATGTCTTAGTATCGTACTTCCACTGCATGTAGTTGCTACACTTAAGATTATCTTTAATCTTTATTACCTTGTGAGGGTCCTGCACCTCATTCTCCTCCTATCTTCTTGAGTTCTTTGGCCTATTGGAGGTCTCTTATGTACAAGTGCATCTAGTGGCTCAAAAAAAGAGAGCTCCTATGACTACATACCAGGCACAAGGTTGATTATTAGCTCATATGCTCTTATGAAGACCTCTTGTGTATCAATGATCCATATATTGCTTAACTTTTTTCCTAGAGAATATGATCGCCGCCGCTACATGGCAGTATGATATATCAATCAACTCAAACTTTTCATACCCATAAGTTCTTTTCTCAAGGTCAATAACATAAGTACAATCATAATGGTCTACTTCAAAGTTGCTGCCTCCATCCCATATGATATGCCACTACTCAGCCTACAGCTTTGCTAACTTTTTTTTGAACCTTGGGACATATAGGGCCACTGTAGTTCAATGCGGCCTACCTCTTTGTCTGGAGCCTTGGCATCAAAAGCCTTCTAATGGTCTCTAGACAAGTGATAATTGGCTTGTCCCTAGTTTCCATGATATAATTGATAATTAATTCACATATATTATTCGATATCATATCACAACTCAGCTTGGGACTGAATACATGTCTACACTATATATAGAGGTAACTCTTATCTAAGCAGCTCATCTGTTGCTTTCTCATCTAAGTCAGCTAGGGCCTTCATCCTTAACTTGAATGCAGATTGTGGAAAAGCTTGACCTATTGTACACCTATAGGGCATCTTTGAACTTTCCTTTAAACAATTTCCTAAAGTTGGCATGCAAATGCCTCATATAAAATATAAGATTAGCATTTAGCATCTTGCAGTTGAATGTCTCCACTAACTCCTAACAAGATAAGATAAAAGTAAGTATATATATATATTAGAAAGCCTAATAAGTGCAGGCAAGGGTCAGTACCTTCTGTCTGTCTGAGATGATGTCCAACCTCCTTCTTCCTCTGTTCCTATATCTGCTAAAAGGTTAGTCAAAAGCCACATCCAGTTCTCTTTGCTCTTGACCTCAACAACAACCCATGCAATAAGAAAAATGTCATCATTCTCATCTCTCCCAATAGCTAATAATAGTTGTCCTCCCATAGCTCCTTTCATGTGACACCATCTAAGCCAATAATGACTTTGCATCCATCAAGAAAGCCCCTTTTGCAAGCATGAAGGCAGACATACAACCTTTGGAATATGGGCTTCTGTCCTTCCCTAGGTAATGAATTGATGCGCATAGTACTACTAAGGTTAGTCATCTCAATAACATCATAGTACTCCCATAGTTTTTCATATTGCTCTCTATGCAATTCGTGAATAGCCAGAGTGCCTTCTTCTTTGCTCTATAGGCTTGAGCCCTGGAGATCTATACCTTAACATCCCTCTTGATCCTAAAAATAAATCTTTTAATACTCCATTTAGCAATATAGGCTTCAGACAACTATCTAGAGTTCATAAGGGATTATCAAAATCTCTCACATTTATGTCATGGGTTGAAATTTTCTAATCTAATAGGTGGATACCCTTTGTAGGGGAGGCATGTATTATCTAACTGTACTTTTTTTCTTGCACACTGT
Organism: Elaeis guineensis; assembly: GCF_000442705.2. Taxonomy (NCBI): domain Eukaryota; kingdom Viridiplantae; phylum Streptophyta; class Magnoliopsida; order Arecales; family Arecaceae; genus Elaeis; species Elaeis guineensis. Next base: position 23,864,374 of record NC_025997.2, read on the forward strand.
TATTATAACTTTTTCGTTGTGCTTGTACTCATAGTCAAATCATTATTGTATAATATATTGCCTCAAAGCCTTTCTAAATGTATTGACTGAAGCAAAAGGTATTCCCAACTTTAGATCTAAAGGCTTCAAAAAATCTGTGATCTCATTAAACTTTGGAAAGCTGGAGTTATCCCCTTGCCCATCTAATGAACTATCAATGCTTTTAAACTCATCACTATTGGCAAGCTCGGACTCTTTTTCAACTATCTTCTCTTTTGCTACAACCCCTTCCTCCTATCTTTGAATATTTGTATCAACAACTGAAGCATCAACATACTCCTCAAATAGCTCATTAGAATCCAATAAGTCACTCATGGGTTCACTACAATCACTGTCAGAACTGACTGTATCATACCCTTCTTTATCCATAGGCCTTTTATCAGGCATTCTACCATGTTCTTGTTGCTACCCCTGCTCTTGATTCATAGGCCAATAGGATCTTATTTCTCCTTTTGGATATCTCATTGAGTTGAGGTATGTCGAAAAGAGTCCATTGAGAGACTATGCCATTTTTCTTAAGATATCTCAAAAATTCAGCACTTAGATATTTCCTTCCTCGATCAGATTGAAGGACCTTGATGGATTTATCTGTTTGCTTTTCTATCTCATGTCTGAATTCTCTAAACTTTTTAAAAGCTTCAGACTTGTGCTTTATAAGAAATACATATCCATATCATGATAAATCATCAGTAAAGATAATGAAGTAGTTATAACCATCCTGGCCTGCACATCAAATGGGCCATACATATTGGTGTGTACCAAAGCTAGTAGCTCAATGGCCCTTTCCTCTTGTCCCATAAAGTGTAACTTAGATATTTTTTCTTGAAGGCATGATTCACAAGCTGAAGTTGACTCAGATTTAACCAAGTCCAACATCCCATCCCTTTTCAGTCTATTTATTTTGTCCTCTCCAATATGGTCAAGTCTATGATACCACAAGTATTTATGATTAAACATATCTTTGAATCTCTTTTTGCCTACGACACTCACTACTTGCTCATTTAGGTTCACATTAGCATCAACATACAAGTGATAAAGACTGTCAATCAAAAGATCAGATACAACCAATTTATTTCACAAATTAATTGAACAATAGTTTTTATTAAATTGAAAAATAAATTCATCCTGTGCTAGTACAGAAATCAAAATCAAGTTTTAGCTAGCTATAGGGATAAAATAACAATCTTTTAAATCTAATCTAAAGCTTGACAATAATCGAAGAGGATAGGTTCCAACGACTTTTGTAGCAACCTTTGCTCCATTGTCGATTCGAAGGATTATGTCACTTTATCTCAACCTCTTACTTTTTATTAGATCCTGCATTGAAGTACATATATGAGTACTAAAATTAGAATCCAATATCCAACTAAAAGTAGAAGAAATCGTTAGGTTAGATTCTATTACAAGCATTCCTTCAGAAGGTGGTTCATCATTTTTCTTTTTTAGGCCCTTCAGGTAAGATGGATAGTTTCTCCTCCAATGGCCATCAGAGTTGCAATAGAAATATTTTTCCTTCTCCATAGCCTTCTTTGGAGCATCCCTCTTACGTTTGCTTTTCTTCTTTTGCTTCTTTGCAGGCTTATTCTTCTTCTTTTCTTGAGACCTTCTCTTGAAAGATGCCTGCTCAACAGCAAAAACAGAGCCTCTTAAACTTTTCAAGATATCCTCAGTAGTGAACAGCATGTTGACCAACTCAGGTAAGTTGCAATCTAATTTGTTCATATAGTAGTTTACGATAAACTGTCCATACGAACTAGTAAAAGATTGGAGGATCAAATCCACCTTCAACTCCTTCTACATAGTATGCCCGAGCTTCTCAAGCTTCTCAAGGTCCTTGATCATTGTCATACAATGATCGTAGACTGACTGTCCCTCATGCATCTTCATATTGAATAATCACTTAGATAATTCAAAGTGTGCGGTCTGGCTCTACTCACCATACAACTCTTGCAGGCGAGTGATCATGGTACGGACAGTGGGCATGTGCTCATGCTGGTTCTGTAACTTGTTTGACATGAAAGCTATCACATAGCACTTTACCTTAAGGTAACCCTTCGTCCACTTGTCCAAAGCAGCTCTTTGCTCTATCGTAGGATGGACTGGTAAGGCTGGGGCATCTTGATCGAGTACATACCCAATCTTCTTAGATGTCAAGACTATCTTGAGATTTTTGAGCCAGTCCTTAAAGTCTGTGCCGGTCAGATGATTGGTTTCAAAGATGTGGGCTAGAGAGTTAAAGATTAACATTATTTATTTGTGAGAGTAAAGATTCTAGTTAGATATTTATACTTAAAATTATATTTACTCTAAAAACTTTTAGATATAAATAGACTCTCACTAATTTTTTCAGATTTTGATACTCTCCAGATGAAAAATAAAAATTCAACGTGACCATGCTAGGTTTCTAGTGGGTGCTAAAGTCCCACCGATGTCGTGCACCTCACCTAACAGTTATTGGTAACACACACACTGATGCGTAGGCAACTCTTTACCTAGATGCTTCTTTAAGTATATTGCAGCGACTTAGTCTCTAAGTCATATGAGTTCAGATAACACATATTGTTCCCACTCCTTAGTTAAACCAGACCCACAGTTCATAAGTAGGTGTGAACCATCATTAAGTCCCTCAGATAATACATATTGGGTTCAAACCCATCTTCACTCCAGAGTAACTCTTTGCTAGTAGAGTGGTTGCATATTTTTAATACAACTGAACCACTATAACCAATCAAGAACAGTTAATGCTAGTAGCACGCCCGTATTTCTACAATGGTGGAAGATCATAAGACTTAATGTTGATTAAGAAGGTTTAGGTCAGGTCTCATCTAATTAGTCATCATATGATCGATTTAACTAATATGGGCTAAACCAAAATGCTTTAGCAACTAATAAATCCAATCATCCAATTGGCCAGATAAGTGAGATCGGTGGAAGGGCATGCCATTAACTCATCGTAGGCAAAAATTATCTAGATGAGTAGCCTTCCAATTAAAAATCACTGATCGAGACTTGCCTTAGACACTAAATAGCTTATTGATTTCAATTAATCAGCTTAGGTGAATCGGATTCAAGTCATAAAGTCAAATTAGGTCCTTAGATTGACTTGATTCTACATATGGAGTTTAATCGACTCAATCTAGAATACTTATAGAATCATAAGCTGAATTGATCTAATCCAAATCAATATTTGACTCGATTTGATCAATAGCTATATCGATTTCAAGCCAATATAATTTTATCATAATCTAAGAAGCAATCCAATTACATGATCTAATACTAAACTGCCCATGCCCAACTATTCATATACACACTAATTTTAGATCATAAAAATAATTTTTAGATCTAAATTCATTACATGAAAAGTAAGTTTTTGATTTTTGAAATATTTTCAAAATATGCATGCAATCATATATTATATATTTGAAAAATTATAGATTTTTAAAAATCTATTTTAGAACTAAACATTCCATCATATATCAATCGCATACATGAAAAATTTATATCATAAAAATTTAATTTCTAACCTACGTATGCTTTCATATATCACATATATGATTAAAAATTAGAGTTAAAATATTTTTAGATCTAAACATAAATACATACATCACATGCATGAACCAAAATCAAAATTTTAAAAATAATTTTTAAAATTTTTATGCTACTTTCATAAATATGAACATGTGACTCTGATACCACTGTTGGATTTCTATGGGTGCTAGTGCATGTAGATTTTAAAAATAATTTTTTAAACCCAAAATATAGTGAAAAATTAGATTAAAATAATTTTAATCTAAACATGCATTCATCATATGAAAGTACCTATGGATCTAGTTCATATATTAAAATTAATATAAACTGATTTAGCATGAATAATAAAAGCCTGTAATCAAGTTGCGCACCTAATTCGCTTTTTCCTTTGCTTCAAAATCATAATGGGGTTGAATCCAATTCAATCCCTAAATCTTGGGGTTGAGCAAGTTTTGAATCAGTAGTACAAGTATCCTACCTCTATGGATATCTATAGGGCCGATCTGAATTGGCTCCTCTTGAATCTACTCACTTGAATTGAAAGCCTGAATAGGCTCGAACCAAGCCAGGATAGGAATCAACCCTTGATCCCCTTTTCATAATTTTTGATTGAAATCAACCCTTACTTGATCTTTCTTTCTTAATTCTTGAAGAAATAAATACTTGTTGATCCCTCAACTAATTAAAAACAACAACCAAGAAGTGGTTGTAACTACCTCTCAATAATCTTAAGAGGAAGAAGAAGAACACAAACAATCT
>NC_025997.2:23868712-23879433 GCF_000442705.2 Elaeis guineensis
TTTGGTGCCAACACTTGACACCAATAAGGAGTTGCCGCCCACCTCTCTGCAAGATCTAAGAGAAAGGATGCCTAAAGAGAGAGGGCGTGAGCTAGAGACAGAGGAGAGGGAGCATTGGGCACAGTGAAGGTGGCGGCAAGGAAGAGAAACTATGAGATGTAAAGAGAGGTAGGGCTAGGGTCCTTTAAATAGACAACATAAGAAAGTTCTAATCAAATTAGAATTCTTTCTTCTAATCATATTAGAAATCTGAGCCTAAAGCCTCTTGGACCAAATCAAAGGGGTGCCACCTAACCTAGACCCATGCCCATATTGGGCTTGGGTGTCCCATCATATGGAACCCAATCCAATATTCTCTAATAAGCCCACATGGTTCCTTTAGATCGATTGAAGGAATCTTGATCAAATCAAGATGAATTTTTAATTAATAAAATTAAAAAAATTAAGAAACTCTTTTTTGATTTAATCCAAGTCATAAATTAAGCATCCAACTACTGGAGCTCATTGAATTAAATTTAATTAGATTCAAAATAAGTATAGAAATTAATTAATACTTATTATATAAGCAAATCAACTACAAAAAAAATTTGGGTTTATCCATATGCTAGCAAGGTTAACATGAATCCAATAGAATTTTTCTAAATCCATATTAATTGGTGCTTTATAAGTCCAATTAACCAATCCAGATCTTCTTCCTTTAATGTGTGATCTCATAGATTCAATTCTATCTGATAGTGAGACAAACCATAATCTCTATCACAAGTATCACTAAAATCTTTTTCAGTGGGTCGAAATAGTTTTCCTCTAACTCGATAAGAATCATTGATCCAAAATGATCCTATTGAGCTCTCACAATCTATCAATGATATCTAGCAATATATAGTGACAATCTAGCAGAACCGAAATAGAACCTCTATATATAGTTAATGTGTGATACAATCCCTCTATCATGAGTCCCGACTAGATGACAGATTATGGATAAATTATCAAACATCATCATTAGTCATATGATACATCCGACCAGCTCAAGTCTAATAGTAATTTTAAATAAAAATTTTTTTCATCAATCACACTGCTATGGCCATAGACTTGTGGACTCAGCTTCTCAAATCTCATAAGACTACTCTTTTCTATCAAGGTCAATAGATCCTATCTAGATGCACACCTTGGTCCCACAGCTCAACTAACTGCAGTTAACATCTACTACAAAGACTCATAATCAAATCAATGCTTATGTGTAGTCAAACTACAGTAGTTTTACTGCGAACAACTGTGACACCATAGGTCAAAAGATTAGTCACACAACTACAGCATTGAGATGATCACTGATGATTGAATAAAAATTTATCTGATCTCTCGTATAGTCATGTTTAGTACTAGTTGTTATCTAATAATTATCCATACTTACCACTCAGTGTATCTATACTTTAAATTAGAAACTCATCTATCCCAAAGGAAGCGAACCGTGCATCAGTCTATCTAGATTGATCATCATCCCCATGACTATCCTATGATTGAAAATAATTTAGGAATCGATCATACATGCCTCTAATTCTCAACAATTAAGATAATGTATCATAACATCAATTTCAAGGATGATTCAAGGACACATAACACCTGAATGAAAAAAAAAATCTATCTTGGGGATGTGGAATATTGACGTGACTGTTGAATCTAACTAACGAAAAGTTATTGAAGGATAGAGATTTCGGGACAATCTCGATAAAGAAAAGTAGAAGCAACAAAAAAAGATAAGTAGAATTAAGGTGCTAGCCTTCATCCTCTCTCTTATTATACGATACCACTGAGAATTGGATGCAATAGTTTAAGTACAAATTTATGTCATAAAATAAAAAATATGTCAACCAACAATTGACTTCTAGGATATGCATCTAACAAGATTCTTCACCTAATTTACAATGTGTGAAAAAAAATATTAAAATTTTGCATAGTGCAAAAATAGAAAATTATGAACACAAGCAACCAAAAACAGACTATAGCAATTACTTACATGATTCTAAAACCATATGTGAATGTTTCTATATGAATCTTGTCAATTTGATTTGCTGCTATACAAGGAACTTGCCTTCTCAAATATTCCTTGTGCTTCCTATAAATTATAATATATTGATTATATTCTTATTTAAAAAAAAAAAATACTTAATGTAGGGTTTAGATTAATTTACATTCAAAATGGAGCAACTTTGTTAATGTTATGCTGTTGGAAATTGCATCCTAAAATCAATCATGTGACGATTGAGTTCATCCTTGTATATGAATTATTGATTATTGAATAATAGTTATTCTGATATTTTTTATCCCAAAGTGACATCTTTTTTGAACTCTTGTACTTTTCATCCCTAGAACTATGCTAGTGTACGATAAAGAGAGGATTTATTGTATAGTTCTTAAACAAGTTTGTGATCAAATGATATGTCATTATGGGACAATGATGTTTATCGAGTGAAGGTCATTGTGTGCCATATGGGTTGGTTGTCCTCTTAACCAAGAAGTGTGGTGACACTGGTATGGCATACAGATAAGATGTAAGGATACATCGTCACTGAATAGTGACTCACCTACTAAGTATTCTACTGTCAAGAGCTGCTCGTGAAATACATGGATATAAATATCCTTCAGACCTGAGATCACCATAGTGACTTACAAGCAGCTCACTGTACTTTGATACCGAACTACTTAGATTTTTAATATAGTGACGGAAGGCTATTGGGTACAATCAAGTACTTGTAAAGTCTGTGTGTGGATCAAGATGGGATTGACCCCTCCGGATTATTGGAGTTGATGTATCACTGTATTTTAATTTAGTAAAGCCTTGATCAGGATAATCCATGAGATAGATTTGAAAGGTTAAAATATAATATGGATGAAGCAATCTCGGTTGACAGTTAACCTGAGACCATCCTAGAGCATCCAGAGTCAAAAGGATGAATTATGCAGTAACCATGCGTATGATTTCTGAAATATTCTTTTGTGATAATTCGATCTATCTAAATATCGAAAACCATTACTAGATGGTATCTCAATTAGTGCAAAAATTGATTCCTGTGCTACCGACTTAGTGTTTGAACTTATGGAGTCATGCACACAAGTCAGACAAAGTAAGAAAGAATTGACCTATATTTATATGTCCAATCTAGAAGTACTTGACTTGATTGAACATATAAGATAACTTGATTGAAAATTGAGTTATGGGTCAAACGGGATTGAAAAGTTGACTATATCTAGCTAGCACTACACATGAGGTTCAGGTTCAATCTCGGGGATGAACAATTTTTATCTATGATTCATGGAATATATGAAAGATTTGATTTAAGTACTAATTAATTTCATATTAGATTTAAATTAATTAGACTTAAATAGGTCTAAAATCTAAGTTAGACTTAGTACAAAAGTCCTAAAGAGTTTAGGATTGACAGCCTTTCAAAATTATTTCGAACCAACTTCGAATCAAACTTGAATCAGATCTGTTTTGGATGAGATATGAGTATTTCTACTTATATTGAGAATATCCACTCATGAAGTATGACCAAAAATTAGTTTGGTGCTTATTTGGGATGTCCCAAGTGGGTGTGGGAGTAGGTGAAAAGTGGATGTCATAAGTGATGGCAATTATATCTCATGTAGGAGTCCTTCTTTCATGAGTATTAGATCAATTCAAATTAGATTTGAATAAAAAATCCTACTTGTTGGTAAATGTGTCCCAAAAAACCAATCGTCAAGCTGTTGACGGTTGAGCAACCAAGTATTGTAATTGATTTATTAATAAATAAAATATATTTGGGATTTTCAGCATAAGCTTTCATCTTCTAATGAACTCCGTTGTTATGATGAAGTCCTTAGGACTATTTAGATTCGATAAAGAGAGGTTTTATCGATTAGTCCTTAAAACTATTCACGATCAAATGATAGGCTGTTAATAAGGACGACAGCTTCTATCGAGCATAGGTCGCTGTAGGCCATATGGGTTGGTTGTCCTCTTAACCAAAGAGTGTGGAGATACTGGTATGGCATACAGGTGAGATGTAAGGGTACATCATCATTGAACGTGACCAACTCCAGAGCATTCTATTATCGAGAATGTCTTTGATGGGATATAGGTATAAGTATCCCTTAGACCTGAGATTGTCTCAGTGACTTGCAAGCAACTCATTATGCTTTGGTACTGGACTAACTGAATTTCTAATTCAGAGATGGAAGGCTTCTGAGCACAATCAAGTACTTGCAAAGTTAGAGTGTAATCGAGATGGGATTGACCACTCCAAGAGTTGGAGAAGAATGAGTCACTGTATTTCAATTTAGCAAAATCTTGGTCAGGGTAATCCATCAGATGGATTTGATATTTTGAAATACAATGTGGACAACCTGATCAGAGTTGACAGTTGAACTCTGGGGTGTCCTATGATCATTTTGGTCAAGGGGATGAATTATATGAAAACTATATCCGCATGGATTCTAAGGATGTTGTTCTACACATTCGACCTATCTGGTCGTCGGGTACCATTGCTAGATGGTCACTTCGATTGGTATAAGAATTTATTTCTATGCTACCGGCTTAGGTTCAGACCTATGAGGTCACACACATTAGAGTTCATGATCCGATCGGATGGTTGATCAACGATTAAGAATCGTTCTAGGGTTAAATGATCAATACGATTGATATTTAACCCAATGCAAGTGTTGCAGGAGAATCGATTAGCAATTCGATTACTAATTGGCTTAATTTGATTAAGCCAATGGGCTGAGATTAAGTCTAATTAAATATGATTTAATTAGATTTAGTTTGGGCTTGATTGGATCAAGTCCAATTGGTTTATTGGATAAGCCAAGTGCAAGGAAAAACTAGTCCTAGTTCAACTAGGACTTGGGTCAATCTAATTTCTAATTTGATTAGAAAATTAAATCAGATTTAAATCTAATTTAATCTGATTAAATTAGATTATTAATTGGGTTAAGACCTATTTTAATTGGGTTGATCTAATTTTGGTTTGATTTGGTTTGAGAAACCAAATTAAAACAAGTCATAAGATAGAATCCAAGTAAGACTAGGATTCCACCTTGCACCACATAAGCCTTCCCCACGCCCTCTCTCTCATTCAATGCCAATCTCCTCTTATTTTGTGTGACAAAAGCCCTCTCCCAGGTCTCTCTCACGTTCACAAAAGGTCTCCTCTCTTCTTTCTTACATGGAAGGTGGTTTGGATCAAATCAAAAAGGAATAAGTTTGGATTTCGAATTCTATGAGATAGAGTTTTAGAAATCCAAAACTCTTTCAATTTTGCACCGAATTTATCCAAATTTTTTTTAAAATTTTTATAACTTTTAGGATATATATTGTGCACCATTTTCTGATGATCCATATATGAAAATATGGAGGAGGTGCTCAAGAGTTGGGCGCCCCTTAACTTGCCATGTTTGGATAAGCCTTGACTAGGTATTTGACCTAGACAAGGACTCTATCATATCTCTCTATATAAGATGAGTTTCTTTATAAAATTTTTGGAAAAGATATATATTTGAGAGACCTTTGGTTCATCCAAAAATTAGAGAGAAAGACCTTTGGGTCGTGGAGATATAATAGACACAAGTTAGGGTGTCTAGAGAGAAAAATGAGAAGAAGAAGAGGGTCTTCTTCTAGAGTTATTTGTTTTCATATCTTTCCTCCCTCCATCTTGAGTTTTCTGAGAGTGTCTCAGATCTAAAACTTCTCCTTCTACTTTTTATCTTTGAAAAAGTTTAAATCAAGAAGAAGAAGGTATCTGATCAACCATCAAAGAAGGATCAACGCAGTACTAGCATACTGTGCTGATTTCCTGAAGCAGGACTTCTGATCGAGTTTCGTGGGCTCGTGTGGATGACTCCTAGAGGCCGGATGCATGTGCGGTTTGCAACATCATCCTTAAGCCCGGATCAGTGAGGTTAGAACATCTAACTTGCAAGGTAATAGATCTGATCTATTATTTAATACATACATTAGATGTAGTATAGAAACATGTTGATATGATCAACATGTAGTTCATGCTATATTTATATATTTTAATTTTTGATTTAATGCTATGTAATAATCATGTAATAGAATCTTAGATCTAAAGATTTTTTAATTTTAGAAAATAATTTTGATTTATTTTAGTCTTCCGCTGTATGATCTTGAAAAAGTTTCAAGATCTAATCCTGAAACCCTAGATCTGGTTCCTACAATTGGTATCAGAGCCTAGGTTCTTTATTACATGATTATTTATACATGTTTAGATTATTTTTTAGATTAAATTTAATTTATAATCTGATTATTAAATCTAAAATTAAAATTTTAGATCAATCACGAACTGCAAGGTTGTCCTGCTGTAAGGTTTACCCCTTACAGTGTAAAGGTTGTCCTAGTTTGTGTAGATCTTTCTTTAATCATAAATTTATTAGATATAATCTAGATTAAATTTATAATTTATTAGATTTAAAAGATATTTAAATCTGAAATAAAATCTCTTTGTTAATAATTTTTGTGCAAAAAAAATGTTTAAAGTTGAAATTGTTTCAATTACATGAACCTGTTTAGATTAGATCTAAAGTAGTTTTATGTTTATTTCACTTGCATCTTGATTATGAATCAAACATGCAATATGATTGGTAAAATCATATTATAAAATTATTTTATAAATATAAAAATTATTTTTGAAAAGTCGAACCCAACCCTCAGCCCACAACTTAATTAAGAATTAAGAAGTTGTTTGATTAGGTTCTAGGATTGTGAATTGAAGAACCTAAGACACAAACCATAACACATTGGGTTAATGGGTTAGTGGGAATTAGGTCCATTAATTGGGTTAGACTTATGGTTAGATTAAAGATGGACTTAATTAGAGAATTGACTAAATCTAATCAATTGTTGTCTTAGATTAGGTTAAGGATTCTCTAGATCAATTACAATAGTTGTAGTTGGTCAAGTTCATGTCTTTAACGAGAACCAAATGGACTTGATTCTTGGCTAAGCAGTCTAGCACGAACTATTAGATTGATCTAATCGAAACTAATTAAACCAGTTGGTGTCTAAGGTAAACCAGACCGGTGGTTTTTAATTGGGAGCCCGCTTACCTGGCCATTTCTGATGGTGTCTAAGGCAAGCTTTGGCAGACCCTCCCACTGATCGAACTTACCTGGCCTCTTGGTGAAATTATGTTTTGATCGGATCACTTGACCATTCGAGCTGACCCATGTCAGCTAGGTAAATCAGTGTGACTGATTTAGGTGCTCCTAGGCCAGCCCTTTTAATGGTCTCCCTTAAGCTAACTTGGTGATGACAGTGGGAGGATCATGATAAGCTGGTTCATCTGACCTCATTCTCTATATTATTTAAATCTTCTAAAATTATTAGGTCCTTAAAATGATAAAGTTATGAAAATAACTGAGTCATAGCCTCCCATTAAGGTGTTTGATAATGAGTCCATTAACTCAATAATCATTGCAGACCCAAAGGCCTGGTGCTTGTTGACTAATGGAATTATCACTCATCATATGATGACTTGGAAGTGTCTCTCTAATGATGGTTAGGTGAGCCAACCAAAGTTGGGCTTAATCATTCGTTGGTTAGATACACCAAGTATGATCATGTTAATGGTTGGACCTAACCGGATCCTTACAGTGGAGGCCAAAGCCTACTGATTAGGTTTCTGGGGCAAAATTAAAATTACTAGAAATTATTTAGAGAAACAATTAGTTATGAACCTACCCTTAGATGTACATGAGTTGGCCAACCAAAGTTGGGCTTGTGTGCAGTCTAAGTGGATTTTAGTACCCACTAAGAAATTAGGGTAATTCCTCGAATTGGAGGTAGAGGCTACCAATTCGAATAAAATAGTAGGAGAAACCTTTTGATTAAAGTCTAAATCTTTAGGTTTAATGAATCAATTACTAATTAGGTTATGGTTTTCCTTTGTGCAAATATGGCCACTTCCCTATCGCTCCGATCATTGTTGGACAATGATAAGTTGGTGGGATCCAACTTCGATAGCTGGTACCGAAAGTTGAAGATAGTCTTGGAGCATGAACGGATCCTATATGTGATAATGGATCCTGCACCTGAGGAGCCAACTGCCAATGCACGTGGAACAGTCAGAGACACTTACCAGAAGTGGCTCAGTGATCGGATCACGGTGCACTGTATCATGCTGGCTATCATGAGCGACGAGTTCAGTCACAGATTCGAGACAGCTCAGCCAAAGGACATGCTTCAAGTGTTGGAGGATGCCTTTGGCACACCCGATGACGTAGAGAGGCACAAGACTAGTTGTGCCATCTTCAACGCCAAAATACGGGATGGTGCCTCTGTCACTGATCATGTATTGTACATGATTGAGCTGATGGAAAGATTGAGCAAGCTCGGCTTTTCCTTGCATGAGCAGCTTGGGAAAGATGCAATACTGAACTCACTGCCCAAGTCTTATCACCCATTCCTCACTCATTATAGAATGACAAAGTCTGAAGAGAACTACCACGGGTTACTGGGGTTGCTTTAGAACTTTGAGAAGGATCACCAACTTTACAAGGAATCGGTGAACTTAGTGGGAGGTTCGTCTTCTGGTTCTTGACCTTTTAAGAAAGGGAAGAAGAACAAGAAGAAGAAAATGAAGAAGGTGCAAGTTCAGGCTGGAACATCAGTGCAGAGCCAGACCAAAAAGATCAAACCTGATAAGAGTCTATTCTACTGGCAAGCACCCTAGATTAGATAGTATCTACTTATGGCACTGTAGGCTAGGTCGTATAAACAAGAACAGAATAAACAGGTTGACTCAAGAGGGAATCCTCAAAGTCAGTGATTGTGAATCACTTCCAACCTGTGAGTCTTGTCTTCTTGGTAAAATGACCAAGTCACCTTTTACTGAAAAAGGTGAGAGAGCTACTGAGCTCTTAGGCCTAGTACATACTGATGTATGCGGGCCCATGAGCACTAGTGCTAGAGGTAGATATTTCTACTTCATAACTTTCACAGATGACCTATCCCGACATGGATATGTCTATCTGATGAAACATAAGTCGGATTCATTTGAAATGTTCAAATGATTCTGAAGTGAAGTAGAAAAATAAACTGGGAAGAGTATTAAAACTCTTCGATCTGATCGAGGAGGAGAATACCTTTCTAGTGAGTTTCTCACATATCTAGGAGAGAATGAGATTCTCTCCCAATGGACTCCTCCAGGAACACCAAAGCATAATGGTGTGTCTGAAAGAAAAAATCAGACTCTGTTAGACATGGTCTGATCCATGATGGATTTTGCTAGCTTGCCTATATCCTTCTGAGGATATGCACTCGAATCGGCCTGTTATCTGTTAAATAGGATTTCAAGTAAGTCTGTAATTAAGACTCCATATGAGATATGGACGTGACGTAAGCCAGCACTTCACACCTTAGGGTTTGGGGGTGCCCGGCCTATGTCAAATGATTAGTCACAGACAAACTTGGACCTAGGTCTGACAAATGCTCATTCATAGGGTACCCCAAAGAGACAAAAGGATATTTTTTTCTACCATGCTGATGAACAAAAGGTGTTCGTCAGCCTTAAGGCAATCTTTTTAGAAAAAGAGTTCCTTGGTGAAGGAACCATTGCCTCTAAGATTGAACTTGATGAAGTTCAACAGATAGAAGGACCGACACCAATAGCTGAACCTGAGTCTGATATGATTAGATCATGTCTGGAGCCCAATGTACCTACACCATTAAGGCGATCCGGTAGAGTACCGTATCAGTCGGATAGATACTACGGTTTCTTGATCCGGGATAGTGATCCCATCGAACTTGATGAGAATAATGAGGATCCGATCACCTATATGGATGCAATGCAGAGACCTGATTCCAAGAAATGGCTTGAAGCCATGAAATTCGAAATGGAGTCCATGAAGGTCAACGATGTATGGACATTGGTTGACCCACCTGAAGGGGTTAAACCCATTGGGTGTAAATGGATCTTCAAAAGGAAGAGGGACGCAGACGAAAAGGTGAAGACCTATAAAGCCCGTCTGGTCGTCAAGGGGTATCGTCAACGTTATGGTATTGACTATGATGAGATATTTTCTCCTGTGGCAATGCTCAAATCCATTCGGATAATGCTTGCAATAGCTACCCATCTGGATTATGAGATCTGGCAGATGGATGTAAAGACAGCTTTCTTGAATGGAGAGCTGACCGAAGAGGTGTATATGATACAATCTGAGGGGTTTACATCCACAGATGAGTCCAAAGTGTGCAAGCTTCAGAGATCCATTTATGGACTGAAGCAAGCTTCTCAGAGTTGAAACATGCATTTTGACAAGGTGATCAAAACGTTTGGCTTCATTAAGAATGGAGAAGAGCCCTGCATCTATAAATGGATAAATGGTCCAGTTGTGGTATTTCTTATCTTGTACGTGGATGACATTCTCTTAATCGGGAATGACATCCCCGCATTACAGGGAATAAAAGTTTGGTTGTCATCACAGTTCTCCATGAAGGACTTGGGTGAAGCATCTTACATCCTAGGGATGAAGATCTATAGGGATAGATCTAAAAGGATGCTTGGGTTATCCCAGTCCATGTATATACATACTGTGCTGAAGAGGTTCAGCATAAAAAATTTCAAGAAGGGCTATCTACCGATAGGCCAAAGAATTTCTCTCTCTAAGAAGGATTGTTCAACAACTCCTGAAGAGAGAGAGCGTATGAGTAGAGTCCCATATGC
>NC_025997.2:23879533-23903974 GCF_000442705.2 Elaeis guineensis
GGTGTGTCTGAAAGAAAAAATCAGACTCTGTTAGACATGGTCTGATCCATGATGGATTTTGCTAGCTTGCCTATATCCTTCTGAGATATGCACTCGAATCGGCCTGTTATCTGTTAATAGGATTTCAAGTAAGTCTGTAATTAAGACTCCATATGAGATATGGACGTGACGTAAGCCAGCACTTCACACCTTAGGGTTTGGGGGTGCCGGCCTATGTCAAATGATTAGTCACAGACAAACTTGGACCTAGGTCTGACAATGCTCATTCATAGGGTACCCCAAAGAGACAAAAGGATATTTTTTCTACCATGCTGATGAACAAAAGGTGTTCGTCAGCCTTAAGGCAATCTTTAGAAAAAGAGTTCCTTGGTGAAGGAACCATTGCCTCTAAGATTGAACTTGATGAAGTTCAACAGATAGAAGGACCGACACCAATAGCTGAACCTGAGTCTGATATGATTAGATCATGTCTGGAGCCCAATGTACCTACACCATTAAGGCGATCCGGTAGAGTACCGTATCAGTCGGATAGATACTACGGTTTCTTGATCCGGGATAGTGATCCCATCGAACTTGATGAGAATAATGAGGATCCGATCACCTATATGGATGCAATGCAGAGACCTGATTCCAAGAAATGGCTTGAAGCCATGAAATTCGAAATGGAGTCCATGAAGGTCAACGATGTATGGACATTGGTTGACCCACCTGAAGGGGTTAAACCCATTGGGTGTAAATGGATCTTCAAAAGGAAGAGGGACGCAGACGAAAAGGTGAAGACCTATAAAGCCCGTCTGGTCGTCAAGGGGTATCGTCAACGTTATGGTATTGACTATGATGAGATATTTCTCCTGTGGCAATGCTCAAATCCATTCGATAATGCTTGCAATAGCTACCCATCTGGATTATGAGATCTGGCAGATGGATGTAAAGACAGCTTTCTGAATGGAGAGCTGACCGAAGAGGTGTATATGATACAATCTGAGGGGTTTACATCCACAGATGAGTCCAAAGTGTGCAAGCTTCAGAGATCCATTTATGGACTGAAGCAAGCTTCTCAGAGTTGAAACATGCATTTTGACAAGGTGATCAAAACGTTTGGCTTCATTAAGAATG
The DNA here is from genome assembly GCF_000442705.2 of Elaeis guineensis. Lineage (NCBI taxonomy): Eukaryota > Viridiplantae > Streptophyta > Magnoliopsida > Arecales > Arecaceae > Elaeis > Elaeis guineensis. The sequence continues at coordinate 23,880,650 of NC_025997.2, forward strand.
GAGAAGAGCCCTGCATCTATAAATGGATAAATGGTCCAGTTGTGGTATTCTTATCTTGTACGTGGATGACATTCTCTTAATCGGGAATGACATCCCCGCATTACAGGGAATAAAAGTTTGGTTGTCATCACAGTTCTCCATGAAGGACTTGGGTGAAGCATCTTACATCCTAGGGATGAAGATCTATAGGGATAGATCTAAAAGGATGCTTGGGTTATCCCAGTCCATGTAATACATACTGTGCTGAAGAGGTTCAGCATAAAAAATTTCAAGAAGGGCTATCTACCGATAGGCCAAAGAATTTCTCTCTCTAAGAAGGATTGTTCAACAACTCCTGAAGAGAGAGAGCGTATGAGTAGAGTCCCATATGCTTTAGCCGTGGGATCTATCATGTATGCCATGATATGTACAAGATCAGATGTGGCATACTCACTAGGAGTAGTGAGTAGATACCAATCTGATCCTGGAGAAAATCACTGAAAAGTGGTTAAAGCCATCCTTAAGTATTTGAGAAATACTAAGGACCAATGGTTGGTTTATGGCGAGTCAGATCTGAAACTTGTGGGGTTCACAGACTCTAGCTTCCAATCTGACCATGATGACAGCAGGAGCGTGTCGGGTTATATCTTTACTCTGAATGGTGGAGCCATCTGCTGGAAGAGTTCCAAGCAACATGCTGTGGCGGATTCTGTTTGTGAAGCAGAGTACATCGCAGCATCGGATGCCGCGAAGGAAGCTGTGTGGCTGAGAAAATTCATCAACGAGCTCGGAGTAGCACCCTCCCTCGATGGTCCAGTTCTGCTTACTGCGACAGCACTGGTGCCATAGCTCAGGTGAAGGAATCCAAAGTACATCAGCAGACGAAGCACATCTTGCACCGCTTCCACCTGGTCCGAGAGATCATGGATCGAGGTGACGTCGACCTTCAGAAGATCGATGGAAAGGAGACCTGGCCGACCCCTTCACTAAAGCCCTGGCAATAAAGGAGTTCGACAATCACAAGTCGAAGATGGGTATTAGATACTGTGCCGAGTGGCTTTAGGACAAGTGGGAGTTGTTGAAAAATGTATCTCAAAAAGTCAATCGTCAAGCTGTTGACGGTTGAGCAACCAAGTATTGTAATTGATTTATTAATAAATAAAATATATTTGGTATTTCATCATAAGCTTTAATCTTCTAATGAACTCCGTTGTTATGATGAAGTCCTTAGGACTATTTAGATTCGATAAAGAGAGGTTTATCGATTAGTCCTTAAAACTGTTCACGATCAAATGATAGGCTGTTAATAAGGATGACAGCTTCTATCGAGCATAGGTCGCTGTAGGCCATATGGGTTGGTTGTCCTTTTAACCAAAGAGTGTGGAGACACTGGTATGGCATACAGGTGAGATGTAAGGGTACATCACACTGAACGTGACCAACTCCAGAGCATTCTGCTGTCGAAAATGTCTCTGATGGGATATAGGTATAAGTGTCCCTTAGACCTGAGATTGTCTCAGTGACTTGCAAGCAACTCACTGTGCTTTGGTACTGAACTAACTGAATTTTTAATTCAGGGACGGAAGGCTTCTGGGCACAGTCAAGTACTTGCAAAGTCAGAGTGTGATCGAGATGGGATTGACCACTCCAAGAGTTGGAGAAGAATGAGTCGCTATATTTCAATTTAGCAAAACCTTGGCCAGGATAATCCATCAGATAGATTTGATATTTTGAAATACAATGTGGACAACCTGATCAGAGTTGACAGTTGAACTCTGGGTGTTCTATGATCATTTTGGTCAAGGAGATGAATTATATGAAAACTATATCCACATGGGTTCTAAGGATGTTGTTCTACACATTCGACCTATCCGATCGTCGGGTATCATTGCTAGATGGTCACTTCGATTGGTACAAAAATTTATTCCTATGCTACCGACTTAGGTTCGGACCTATGAGGTCACACACATTAGAGTTCATGATCCGATCGGATGGTTGATCAACGATTAAGAATCGTTCTAGGGTTAAATGATCAATACGATTGACATTTAACCCAGTGCAAGTGTTGCAGGAGGATCGATTAGCAATTCGATTACTAATTGACTTAATTTGATTAAGACAATGAGCTGAGATTAAGTCTAATTAAATATTATTTAATTAGATTTAGTTTGGACTTGATTGGATCAAGTTCAATTGATTTATTGGATAAGCCAAGTGCAAGGAAAAACTAGTCCTAGTTCAACTAGGACTTGGGTCAATCTAATTTCTAATTTGATTAGAAAATTAAATCAAATTTAAATCTAATTTAATCTAATTAAATTAGGTTATTAATTGGGTTAAGACCTATTTTAATTGGGTTGATCTAATTTTGGTTTGATTTGATTTGAGAAACCAAATTAAAACAAGTCATAAGATAGAATCCTAGTAAGACTAGGATTCCACCTTGCACCACATAAGCCTTCCCCACGCCCTCTCTCTCATTCAACGCCAATCTCCTCTTATTTTGTGTGACAAAAGCCCTCTCCCAGGTCTCTCCCATGTTCATAAAAGGTCTCCTCTCTTCTTTCTTACATGGAAGGTGGTTTGGATCAAATCAAAAAGGAATAAGTTTGGATTTCGAATTCTATGAGATAGAGTTTAGAAATCCAAAACTCTTTCAATTTTGTATCAAATTTATCCAATTTTTTTTTGAAATTTTTTGGCTTTTAGGGTACATATTATATACCCTTTGCTAGTGATCCATGCACGAAAATATGGAGGAGGTGCTCAAGAGTTAGGCGCCCCTTAACTTGCCATGTTTGGATAAGCCTTGACTAGGTATTTGACCTAGATAAAGACTCTATCATATCTCTCTATATAAGATGAGTTTTTTCATAAAATTTTTGAAAAGATAGATATTTGAGAGACCTTTGGGCCATCCAAAAATCAGAGAGAAAGACCTTTGGATCGTAGAGATATAATAGACACAAGTTAGGGTGTCTAGAGAGAAAAATGAGAAGAAGAAGAGGGTCTTCTTCTAGGGTTATTTGTTTTCATATCTTTCCTCCCTCCATCTTGAGTTTTCTGAGAGTGTCTCAGATCTAAAACTCCTTCTTATACTTTCCATCTTTGGAAGAGTCCAAATCAAGAAGAAGAAGGCACCTGATCAACCAAATCAAGCAGTACTAGCATACTGTGCTGATTTCCTGAAGCAGGACTTCTGATCTAGATTCGTGGGTTCGTGTAGATGACTCCTAGAGGCTGGATGCATGTGCGGCTTACAACATCATCCTCAAGCTCGGATCAGCGAGGTTAGAACATCTAACTTGCAAGGTAATAGATCTGATCTATCGTTTAATACATACATTAGATGTAGTATAGAAACATGTTGATATGATCAACATGTAGTTCATGCTATATTTATATATTTTAATTTTTGATTTAATGCTATGTAATAATCATATAATAAGATCTTAGATCTATAGATTCTCTAATTTTAAAAAATAATTTTGATTTATTTTAGTCTTCCGCTGTATGATCTTGAAAAAGTTTCAAGATCTAATCTTGAAACCCTAGATCTGGTTCCTACACTACTCTCATTGGGTCCTAAGAATTATCTATAAATAGAGAGGGTCTCTACCTATGGATGAAAGAAGAGAATAGAATAGCAAATAAATCAAATTGAGAGAAGAAAAAAAGAGAGAGAGACAGGCGTGTGAAGAAGAGGTCCTTCATCTTCTACATCTCTCCCTTTGTTACCATCTCCTCTCTATGGGCGTGGATCCTTCTTGGATGTTCTATCTGATAGTGTGAGATGTCACATCATCATATCTCATCTCTCGATTGATTGAGTTGTGAAGCTAATTGGATTGGAGTTCATCCTATTTTCCTACAGCGTCTGACGTGCATGCGAAGTAGAGGATTTGCATATTCAGGCTTCCGTGAAGATTTATATCAGATAATTTAGGATTTGATCCCTGATTCCACTGTGATTCAAGTAAAGATTTGATCCTTAAACAAGTAGAATATTAGAAAAAAATTTTAGATACAACCTGAGCATTTTGGAGGAAAATTATTTCCTTCCCTTCAATTGATATCAGAGCAGGTCTGAAATATATGCATATAAAATAAAATTTTTTATGATTATTTATATGAGATATAATTGATATTTTTTATAAAATATTAAATCTCATTCAAATCTATTTATATAAAATTTTTGATCTAATTTTGATTGAATTAGAGGTGCCTAATCAATGGTTGATTGAGGTTGTTATAAATCTGTTATAACAGAATTCTGCTGTTGCTGAATTTTTGATGAAAAATAATATGAATTAAAAATTTATTTTAAATCTATTTTAATAAAATTTTAATTTTATTATTTTTCTTATAAAGTAAGAATTATCTCAGATTTAAATTGGATCCATTTTAATAGATATTTAGATCTGAATCCTATCATAATTCAGCACTGCATGAAAATAGATTTTATCAGAAATTAATTCCTTATGCATTCATATTTGTATCTAATTATTTTTTTATTTGATATCAAATCTAAAATTAATATTTTATAATTAATATAAGATAAATTTTAGATTTGATATGATGTATATGATACATCAAATCTAATTGGATTAGATGAAGAACATAATTGATGAGATCAAAGATATGTTCAAGACATAAAATAGTTTTGTCAATAATTGCATGTTGATGTAATTATATATGAAATTAGATTTTAGATCTTAGTATCCTAGTACTCGGATTGATGAGATCACTAGACTGTCTGATCATAAGAAAATTGAAGAGATTAATCTCTTTTTTGCCTATTTGATGGGTTCTTTTATGACGTGTAGGGGTATTGTTGGATCTAATTTCATAAAAAAAAAAGTAAACAGATATTTATGTATTATTTTGATCATAAATATATTTAAATTAGATCTAAAGTGATTTATGATTCATTATAATAGGATAAAATTTAGATATAAAATTATTTTAGATCTGAATTATATATTAAATATGATGTAATTAGTATTGATCTAAAAATTATCATGATACATGAGATGTATGAATGAAGTTTAGATTATACTTATGTATGTTTAATTATTAAATATATTATAAAAATTTATTTTTATATGTTAAAATATATGGTATACTTCACTTAAAATTCTTGTAGAATAGTTCTACAAATTGAAACACATGTTTCACATACTTAACTTTAAATTAAGTTTGAATGATCCAGAATTGAGAATTGAAAATTATTAAGACACCACATAATATGATAAGCAAAGGGATAGCATGAATTAGGTCCTTTTAATGGATTAGACCTAGGATTAGGAACACATATGGACCAAATAGAGAAATTAATTAAATCTAATTAAGTATTGAATTAGATTAGATTAGTATTTTTCTAAATTAATCTCAATAGTTGAAGTTTGATCAAGTCCATGTGCTTGACCCTAATAAATAGACCATGATCATGGCTCCATGGTTGAGTCCGAATCTTCTGGTGTGCCAAATCAAAACTAATTAATCAGTTGGTGTCTAAGATAAGTTTGACAGATTCGATCAAGTAATTTTTAATTGGGAGCTATTCACCTAGATGCATCTACGGTGAGTTAATGGCAGATCCCTCCCGCTGATCTCACTTATCTGACCAATATAATAGATTATATTTTGATTAAGTCACTAGTCGATTCGTGCAGATCCATGCCATTAAGGTGAATCAATATAACTGATTTAAATATCTTTAGACTAGCTTGTGTTTAATCCTTTACATGACTTGGTGAAGTCAGTGGAAGGATTTACAGCTTGCAAGTCGACTTCTTCTCTTATTCTCAGGTCAATAAAATCAAATATTCTAAATTATTAGATCCATAAAGTGATAAAGTTATGAGATAACCTGATCATTGCCTCCCATTAAGATGTGTAATAATAAGTCCAATATTCCAAATAGGCATTGGAGGCACCACACGTCTGGTGTCTATTACGTATTAAAATTATCATTCATCATATGACCATCATGATATACCTTCAGATCAATGCTCAAATTGGCAAAGCCACACTCAGGCCTGGACATCCGTTTGTTGGATGCACTTGATGTGTCATGTTAATGGTTGGACCTAACCAAAATTTTCAATGGAGGTGCTACACACCTACTGAAGGGATGTCTGGGGCAAAATCCAATGCTAGAAGTTGTTTGGAGAAATAATTGGTTATGGACCTACCCATAGATGTACTAGGGTTAGCCGAGCCATACTCGGATCTAAATGCAGTCCGTATGGATTCTAGTACCCACTAAAGAATTAATGTAATTCTTTGAGTTAGAGGTAGAGGCTACCAATTCGCAAAAAATAGTGAGGGGACCTTTAGACTAAAGTTCATATCTATAGGATTAAAAAAATAATTCATATACTAATAAGTTAATATTTTCTCCTTTCACTTATGGCCAATACACTATCCCTCCGTTCACTATTGGATAGCGACAAGCTCACCAGACCCAACTTCAATAGCTAGTATCGAAAGTTGAAGATCATGTTGGAACATGAGAGGATTTTGTATGTTCTTATGGATCAGGCACCTGAAGAACCTACAGCCAAGGCTCCTCATGTTGTGAGAGATACTTACATGAAGTGGCTCAATGATCGCATGACTGTGCATTGTGTGATGAGGGCAGCTATGAATGATGAACTTAGTCATAAGTTCAGGATGCGCAGCTTAAGGAGATGATTCAAATATTGAATGAGTCCTTCGGCACCCCTGAGGATGCGGAGAGACATAAAACCTCCTGCACAGTATTCAATGCCCGTATGCGAGAGGGAGCTTTAGTCACCGATCATGTATTATACATGATTGAGCAGATTGAATGTCTTAGCAAACTTGGCTTTCCGTTGCATGAATAGTTAGGCAAGGATGCTATCTTCAATTCACTACCGAAATCTTACCTATCCTTTCTCAGTCATTATAGAATGATGAAGCCTGCAGTAAACTACCATGATTTGCTAAGGTTATTGTAAATTTTTGAGAAGGATCACCAGCTCCAAAAGGAGCCAGTGAATTTTGTGGAAGGTTCATCTACAGGACGTCGATCCTCTAGAAGAGGAAAGAAGAAAAAGATGCAAAAATCTCATGCCACCGATCCCAAGCAGAACAAACCGTCAAAAGTTGACAAGAGCTAGGCAGAATGCTTCTTCTGTAAGAAGCTGGGTCATTGAAAAAAAAATTGTTCTGCTTATATAGCCACCCTTGACCCAAACAGACCTAAGAACAAGAGAAAGAAGCAAGTGGTTGCTTCACAAGGTATTTATATGATAACACCTTGTAATTTCTCTATTTGTCATACTACTACCTAGGTATTGGATATCGAAAGTTCTATTAATATATGCAATTCATTGCAGAGACTGCAGGTAAGTAGAAAATTTTAAAAGGGTGAGTGGTTCCTTAATATTGGAGATGGAAGCTTTGTTCCAATTCTGGCCTTGAAAACTTTGCAGCTTGTCTTCGAGTCCAATAGTATCATATTAGATGATTATCATTATTATCCCTCCTTTATGATGAATGTCATCTCTGTAGATTTTTTGGCCAAACTTGGTTACAAGTTTATAAAGGATGATTTTTGTGATATTATTATGAATGATACTATAATTATGCGTGGATAATTAAAATATGACATATACATAATATCATGACCTGTTAATGTAATGTATACACTAGTAAATGCCCCAAAATAGATAATGTCAGCGAATCCTACCTTTGGCATTGTAGGCTTGGTTATGTAAACAAGAATAGGATTGACAGGTTGATCAAGAAATGTATCCTTGAGATAGATGATTGTGAATCATTATCTACCTGTGAATCTTGTCTACTTGGTAAGATAACTAAGTCACCTTTTAAAGGAAAAGGTGAAAGAGCCAGTGATGTCTTAGGTCTAATACATACTGATGTATGTGGGTCTATGAACATAAGTGCCAGAGGAGGATACTACTACTTCATTACATTTATAGATGACTTATCGAGGTATGGGTATGTCTATCTTGTGAAGCATAAGTAAGAATCATTTGAAATATTTAAATAATTTTATGTTAAAGTAGAGAAACAAACTGAAAAGAGTATTAAGATCCTTCGATCAGATCGAGGAGGTGAATACCTCACCAGTGAGTTTCTGATATATCTGAAAGAGAACGGGATTCTCTTACAATAGACCCCTCCTGGAATACCACAACATAATGGTGTATCCGAGAGGAGAAATCGAACCTTGTTAGACATGGTCTGATCTATGATGGGCTTTTTCAGTCTGTCAATATCCTTTTGGAGATATGCTCTAGAGACTGCCTGCTATATTTTGAATAAGGTGCCCAGCAAGTCTGTCGATAAAACTCCATATGAGATATGGACTGGGCATAAATCGATGCTCTCACATCTTAGGATCTGGGGGTGTCCAGCTAATGTCAAGTGTTTAAAGACAAATAAGCTTGGACTGAAGTTCGATAGATGCTTGTTCGTAGGATATCCAAAAGAAACTAAAGGGTACTACTTCTACCTCGCTGCAGAATAAAAAATATTTGTCAGCAGTCGGGCAATCTTTTTGAAAAAAGAGTTCCTTGATGAAGGAGCTAATGCCTATAAAATTGAACTTGATGAAGTTCATGAGGTGGAAGGACCGACACATACAGAATTAGATTTTATTGGTGAATCGAATCCAGAGCTAGTAGAGGCACCATTAAGGAGATCCGATAGAGTACCATGTCAGCCAGACAGATACTATGATTTTTTGATCCGAAACTATAATCTTATTGAACTTGATAAGAATGATGATGATCCGATCACTTATATGAAGGCCATGCAAAGGTCCGACTCTCAAAAATAGCTTGAGGCCATGAAGTCCGAGATGGAGTCCATGGACATCAATAGTGTCTGAACATTAGTTGATCCATCCGAAGAGATAAAACTCATAGGGTGTAAATAGATTTTCAAAAGAAAAAGAGGAGCGAATGGAAAGGTAGAGACCTATAAATTCTGTCTAGTTGCTAAGGGTTATCGTCAATGTTATGATATTAACTATGATGAGACGTTCTCTCCGATGGTAATACTCAAGTCCATCCGGATTATGCTTGCTGTCACTGCACACTTAGATTATGAGATCTGACAGATGGATGTCAAAACCATTTTTCTTAATGGAAAGCTGAAAGAAAAGGTGTATATGATACAACCTGAAGGGTTCACATCCACATAAGAGTCGAAAGTATGCAAGCTAAAAAGATCAATTTATAGACTTAAGTAGGCATCGAGAAGTTGGAACATACATTTTGATAAAATAATCAAAACATATTTCTTTGTTAGGAACGGAGAAGAGCCTTGCGTCTACAAATGGGCTTTCGATCTGTGGTCATTTTTCTTGTGCTGTATGTGGATGACATACTGTTACTAGAAAATGACATCCTGACTTTGCAGAGTGTGAAGCTATGGTTATCATCACAGTTTTCTATGAAGAATTTGGGAGAAGCATCCTACATCCTAGGGATAAAGAACTATAGGGATAGATTTAGAAGGTTGCTTGGATTGTCCCAATCCACATACATTGACACCTTGTTGAAGCGGTTCAATATGGATAATTCTAAGAAAGGCTATCTTCCGATAGGTCATAGAATTACTCTTTTCAAGAAGGATTGTCCGACAACTCCTGAGGCGAGAGAGTGCATGAGCAGAATACCATATGCTTCGACAGTGGGATCTATCATGTGCGCTATGACATGTACGAGGCCAGATATGGCCTATTCACTAGGGATTGTGAGTAGGTACCAGTCAGATCGGGATGAAAAGTATTGAAAGATTACAAAAATAATTCTTAAGTATTTGAGAAATACTAAAGACCAATGGCTTATCTATGGAGACCCTGATCTGAAATTTGTGAGATATACTGATTTTAATTTTCAGTCAGATTGTGATGATAGCAGAAGCGTGTCGGGCTACGTATTTACTTTGAATAGAGGAGCTGTTTGCAGAAAAAGTTTCAAGCAACATACTGTGGCCAATTTTGTATGCGAAGCGAAATACATTGCTGCATCGGATGCTACAAAGGAGGTGGTGTGGTTACGAAAGTTCATTATCAAATTGAGAGTTGTACCTTTCATTGATGGTCCTGTCTTGCTGTATTGTGATAGCTCAGTGCCATAGCTTAGACAAAAGATCTTAAGTCGCACCATCGCACTAAACATATTTTGTGCCGCTATCACCAAGTGTGAAAGATCATGAACTGAGCTAACATCAAGCTTAAGAAGATCGACGAAAAGGAGAACCTAGCCGACCCCTTCACCAAAGCTCTCGGGATCAAAGAGTTTGATGACTTCAAATGGAAGATGGGTATAAGATACTGCCCTGATTGGTTTTAGTCCAAGTGGGAGTTGTGGGAGTTGTTGAAAATTATGTCCTAAAATCAATCGTGTGATGATTGAGTTTATCCTTGTATATAAATTATTGGTTATTGAATAATAATTATTCTGATATTTTTCATCATAAAGTGACATCTTTCTTGAACTCTTGTACTGTGATGAAGTCCCTAGAACTATGCTAGTGTATGATAAAGAGAGAATTTATCGTATAGTTCTTAAATAAGTTCACGATCAAATAATACATCATTACGGGATGATGACATTTATCGAGTGAAGGTCGTTGTGTGCCATATGAGTTGGTTGTCCTTTTAATCAAGAAGACATTTATCGAGTGAAGGTCGTTGTGTGCCATATGAGTTGGTTGTCCTTTTAATCAAGAAGTATAGTGACACTGGTATGGCATACAGGGGAGATGTAAGGATACATCATCATTGAACAAGTGACTCACCTGCTGAGCATTCTGCTGTCAAGAGCTGCTCGTAAAATATATGGGTATAAATATCCTTCAGACTTGAGATCACCATAGTGACTTTCAAGTAACTCATTGTGTTTTGATGCTGAACTACCTGAATTTTTAATACAGTGACGAAAGGCCACTTGGTACGGTCAAGTACTTACGAAGTTTGTGTGTGGATCAAGATGGGATTGACCCCTCCAGATTATTGGAGTTGATGTATCACTGTATTTTAATTTAGTAAAGCCTTGACCAGGATAATCCATGAGATGAATTTGAAAGGTTGAAATACAATATGGATGAAGCAATCTTGATTGACAGTTAACCTGAAACCATCCTAGAGTATCCAGAGTCAAAAGGATGAATTATGCGATAACCATGCGTATGGATTCTGAAATATTCCTTTGCGATAATTTGACTTATCTGGATATCGAAAATCATTGCTAGATGGTATTTCGATTAGTACAGGAATTAGTTCTTGTGCTACCGACTTAGTGTTTGAACCTATGAAATCACGCACACAAGTCAGACAAAGTAGGAAAGAATTGACCTATATTTATAAGTTCAATCTGAAAGTACTTGATTTGATTGAACATATAAGCTAACTTGATTGAGAATTGAGTTATGGGTTAAATGAGATTGAAAAGTTGACTATGTCTAGCTAGCACTACACATGAGGTTTAGGTTCAATCCCAGGGATGAACAGTTTCTATCTATGATCCATGAAATATATGAAAGATTGAATTTAAGTACTAATTAATTTTAGATTAGATCTGAATTAATTAGACTTAAATAGATTCAAAATCTAAGTTAGACTTAGTATAAAAGTTTTAAAGAGTTTAAGATTGACAGCTTTTCAAAATTATTTCGAATCGGCTTTGAATCAGACTCGAATCAGACCTGTTTTGGATGAGATATGAGTATTCCTACTTGCACTGAGAATATCCAATCATGAAGTATGACCAAAAATTAGTTTAGTACTTATTTGGGACATCTCAAGTGGATGTGAGAGTGGGTGCAAAGTGGATATTATAAGTGATGGCAATTATATCTCATGTAGGAGTCCTTCTTTCATGAGTATTGGATCAATTCAAATCAGATTTGAATAAAGAGTCCTACTCTCATTGGGTCATGAGAATCATCTATAAATAGAGAGGATCTCTACGTATGGATGAAAGAAAAGAATACAATAGCAAACAAATCAAATTGAGAGAAGAGAAAAAGAGAGAGAGATAGGAGTGTGAAGAGAGAGGTCCTTCATCTTCAACATCTCTCCCTTTGTTGCCGCCTCCTCTCCTTGGGTGTGGATCCTTCTTGGATATCCTATCTGCTGGTGTAAGGTGTCACATCCTCACATCTCATCTCTCGATTGATTGAGTTGCAAAGTCAATTGGATTGAAGTTCATCCTGCTTTCCTGCAGCGTTTGACGTGCATGCGAAGTAGAGGGTCTGCATATCCAGACCTCTGCGAAGATTTATATCAGATAATTTAAGATTTGATATCTGATTCTGCTGTGATTTAGGTAAAAATTTAAACCTTAAACAAGTAGAACATTAGAAAAAAATTTTAGATGAAACCTGGGCATTCTGGAGGAAAACTGTTTCCTTCCCTTCATATGCATGATATATTGATGAGCTTGTTCCAATGTAATTCTATCAAAACGTATCCACAATCCCTTTCCAATAGGGCGACCAAATACATCACCACTATCATCATTCCAGCTTGCTCGATTTGACATAGTTTCCACATCATTCAGATATATTGAACAGAAATGCATACATTCTTCCATCAAGTATCCTTTGGCAATACTGCCTTCTGGATGGGCTCGATTACGTACGTAGCATATTAGCGTAAGTAAATACCTACAATACTATTCAAGACAACCAATATGTTGACAAATAATAGGAAAAAATTGATTTCATTCAATCACTATCATTTTGGACATACCTCTCAATGGGATACATCCATCGAAATTGAATTGCTCTAGTGAGAATTACTTCATCAGCTAAATATATAGACAAATATTCCATCACATCAAAGAAAGATGGTGGAAATATCTTCTCAAGATGACAAAGTGTAAGAGCAATACGATCTTGGATATACTCAAAATTAGTCATCTTGTTCACCTTGGAGCATAATTGCCTAAAAAAATTACTCAATTCAATCAATGGTTAAACAACATTATTGGGTAATGCTCTACGAATTGCCAAAGGAAGTAATTGTTGCATTAATATATGACTATCGTGACTCTTTAAACCCCAAATAGTTCATTCTTTTCAATGCATGCACCGACTTATATTGGATGCATACCCATCAGGCACTTTAATAGTCTTTAGCACTCTAAAGAATATATCCTTGTCCTCCTTGGTCATTGCAAAATATGCAAGGGGTGGATATATTTTGCCGAACCCTCTTGATTATGGGTGTAATGCCTTCCTAATACCCATCTCTTTAAGATCACATCAAGCTTTCAAATTGTCCTTTGATTTTTTTGCATGTCCCAATAATGTCCAAAGCACGTTATCACAAATATTTTTCTCGATATGCATTACATTAAGATTGTGACGTATTAAATTGTACTCCCAATAAGGCAATTCAAAGAAAATATTTTTCATTTTCCAACTAGGGCTTCTCCTTTTATCATGATCCTGCTCTTCTCTTTTTGCTTTTTAAGATTTTCTTTATCATATTTTGTGAGTATATTCTCCAACTATCTGACAACATTTGATCTTGATAAGTAAGCAGGTCTACCTGCTATTTCCCTCTTACTATTAAAAGAGATTTGTCCTTCCAAAATTTATGAGTATTGCCTAATCAGCGATGGTGTCCTATATAACAAAACTTTCTGCTATTTGACAACCATTGTGATCGAGTTTCATTATTACAATAGGGACAAGTAAGTTCACCTTTTGTGCCTCATCCAAATAAATTAGCATATGTAGAAAAATCACTAATGTCCACAATGATGCAGTATGAAGTTAAACATCCTTTTAGAGCATGCATCATAAGTGGGTATACCTTCTTCGCATAGTTCCTTCAACTCTTCAACTAATGGTTGCAAATACACATCAATCTTATTTCCAGATCTTTTTGGCCCATCAACAAGCACTAATAAAATGAAGTATGGTTGTTTTATGCACATCCATGGATGTAAATTGAATGGCATAAGGACAATAAGCCAGGTACTATGTGCTATTAACATGGATCTAAAGGGATTAAATCCATTTGTCGCTAAACCAAGCCTCCCATTTCGACAATCGCTAGCAAACTATGGATTTTTTGATCAAAAATTTTTTAGGCTTGAGAATCTACAGGATATCTTAAGACACCATCATCAACTCATTCCTCTACATGCCATCTCATGAAACTAGTAGTTTTTGATGATATAAACAACCTCTGCAATCTTGATTTCAAAGAAAAGTATCGTACTTGTTTTGCAGCAATTTTGGTAGCCTTATTGCTCATTTGACTTGAATCTCCGTCAAATTCTTTGTATCTAGAACTTTCATAGATTTCACATTCTGAACACCCCTCATCCTCACCTCTAAACAACATACAATTATTTGAACATGCTTCCCATGTCTTATAAGTGAAACCCAATCTGTAGTAATCTTTTTGGCATCATAATAATCTCTTGGTAGTTGTACTCCTTCAGAAAATATGTCACTTAACAACTTCAATAATATTGTCACACTCCTGTCTGTCCACCCAGACAATACTTTCAAATACAATAACCTTACAATAAATGAAAGTTTTGTAAATTTAGTACATCATGGGTATATATATTTCACACTCTACATCTTCAAGAAGTCAAAAAAAATTCTTAATTTCATCATTAGGTCCATCATTATGATCAGTTTCTTTTGGATAATCATATGAAATTGAAATTCCATAAGCTTCATGTACCATCTCAACCATATCATCTCCCACACCTTCTCCTGGCCTATTTTCATTTTGTTGTGAAAGAACATGTGGAGAAACATAAGGCTCCCCATGATTGGTCCAAATCTTATACTTTGTGAGAAATCCATTTACAATTATATGTTCTACTCTAACTCAAATATTGATCCAAAAATCTAGTCGGAATAATTTCACTCTAACTCAATGAGGATCATTGATCCAGAATGATCCTATTGAGCTCTCACAATCCATCAATAATATCTAACAATATGTAGTGACAATCCAGTAGAATCGAAATAGAACTTCTAGGTATAGTTAATGTATGATACAGTCTCTCTATCATGAGTCCCGACTAGATGACAGGTTATGGATAAATCATCAAACCTCATCATTAATCACATGATAGATCCGATTGGAATAGTGATTTCAAATAAAAACTCTTTTTCCTCAATTACACTGCTATGGCCATAGACTTGTGAACAATTATGACATTATAGGTTAAAAGATCAATCACATAACTACAGCATTGAGATGATCACTGATGATTGAATAAAAATTTATATGATCTCTCATATGGTCACGCTCAGTACTAGTTATTCTCTAACAACTATCCATACCACTCAGTATCTCTACACTATAGATTAGAGACTTATCTATCTCGAAAGAAGCGAGCCATACATCGGTCCATCTGAATTGATCATCATCCCCATGACTATCCTATGATCGAAAGTAATTTAAGAATCGATCATACATACCTCTAATTCTAAATAATTGAGAATATATATCATAACATCAATTTCAAAGATAATTCAAGAACACATAACACTTGATTAGAAAAAGAAAACTTATCCTTTATTGATCAAATCAATAATTTAAGTATAAATTTATGTCATAGAATAAAAAATATGTCAGTCAAAAATTGACTTCTAGGACATACATCTAACAAGATTCTTCACTTAGTTTGCAATGTATGAAAAAAATATTAAAATTCTGCATAGTGCAAAAATAGAAAATTATGAACACAAGCAACCAAAAATACTCTATAGCAATTACTTACATGATTTTGAAACCATATGTGAATGTTTCTACATAAATCTTATCAATTTGATTTGCTACTATATGAGGAACTTGCCTTCTCAAATATTCCTTGTGCTTCCTATAAACTATAATATATTGATTATATTCTTATTTAAAAAAATAAAAAAATACTTAATATAGGATTTAGATTAATTTACGTTTGAAATGGAGCAACTTTGTTAATGTTATGCATGACATATCGATGAGTTTGTTCTAATGTAATTCTATCAAAACGTATCCGCAATCCCTTTCCAATAAGGTGACCAAATACATCACCACCATCATCATTCCAGCTTGTTCAGTTTGACTTTGTTTCCACATCATTCAGATACATTGAACAAAAATGCATACATTCTTCCATCAAGTATCCTTTGGCAATACTGCCTTCTGGACGGGCTCGATTACGTATGTAGCATTTTAGTATAAGTAAATACCTACAATATTATTCGAGATGACCAATATGTTGACAAATAATAGAAAAAAAATTGATTTCGTTCAATCACTATAATTTTGGACATACCTCTCATTGGGATACATCCATTGAAATTGAATTGCTCTAGTGAGAATTGCTTCATCGACTAAATGTATAGGCAAATGTTTCATCACATCAAAGAAAGATAGTGGAAATATCTTCTCAAGATGACAAAGTGTAAGAGCAATATGATCTTGGATATACTCAAAATCAGTCATCTTGTTCACCTAGGAGCATAATTACCTAAAAAAATTACTCAATTCAATCAATGGTTCAACAACATTCTTGGGTAATACTCTATGAATTGCCAGAGGAAGTAATTATTGCATTAATATATGACTATCATGACTCTTTAAACCCCAAATAGTTTATTCTTTTCGATGCATGCATCGACTTGTATTGGATGCATATCCATCAGGCACTTTAATAGTCTTTAGCACTTTAAAGAATATATCCTTGTCCTCCTTGGTCATTGTAAAACATGCAGGGGATGGATATATTTTGCCAAACCCTCTTGATTGTGGCTGTAATGCCTTCCTAATACCCATCTCTTTAAGATCACATCAAGCTTTCAAATTGTCCTGTGATTTTTTTGCATGTCCCAACAATATCCAAAGCACATTATCACAAATATTTTATTCGATATGCATTACACCAAGATTGGGACGTACTAAATTATACTCCCAATAAGGCAATTCAAAAAAAATATTTTTTTTCCAACTAGGGCTTCTCCTTTTGTCATGATCTTGCCCTTCTCTTTTTCACTTTTTAAGATCTTTTTTATCATATTCTATGAGTATACTCTCCAACTATCTCACAATATTTGATCCTGATAAGTAAGCAGGTCTACCTGCTTCTTCTCTCTTACTATTAAAAGAGACTTTATCCTTTCGAAATTTATAAGTATTGCCTAATCAGCGACAGTGTCCCATATAACAAAGCTTTCTGCCATTTGACAACTATTATGATCGAGTTTCATTATTACAACAAGGACAAGTAAGTTCACCTTTTGTGCCCCATCTAGATAAATTAGCATATGTAGGAAAATCACTAATTGTCCACAATAATGTAGCATAGAGTTGAAACATCCTCTTAGAGCATGCATCATAAGTGGGAATACCTTCTTCCCACAGTTTCTTCAACTCTTCAACTAATGGTTGCAAATATACATCAATCTTATTTCTAGGTCTTTTTGGCCCATCAACAAGCACTGATAAAATGAAATATGGTTGTTTCATGCACATCCATGGAGGTAAATTGAATGGCATAAAAACAATAAGCCACGTACTATGCGCTATTAACATGGATCTGAAGGGATTAAATCTATCTATTGCTAAATCAAACCTCACATTTCGACAATGACTAGCAAACTATAGATTTTTTTTTGATCAAAAATTTTTTAGGCTTGAGAATTTGCAGGATGTCTTAAGACACCATCATCAACTCATTTCTCTACACGTCATTGTTAGATATGTGCCCTAGATGCCAGATTGGCTGACACATTTCTGTACAAATCTAAGGACAAATTTATAATTTTGACTATAAATCAATAAAGGGTTTTTCTTTTATCACATTGTGTACATTGTGTCTGTGATACATCCTTTGAGTTAGTAGGAATGTCAATTCATATTTTCAAGAGTTGAAAATTTAAGGCATGAATTTACATAACTAACTCATAAACAGCTCCTAACCATAGGATCATCATGAGGATGGTGATCGATCCGGAAGGTTGGTGTACGATCGCTTCCTTAGGGTAGATGTGTCTTGAGTCTACGGTGTGAAGACACCGGAGTGAGAGTACAGGTATTCATTGAGAACAAGAGTACTGAGCGTGACCATCTCGAGCAGTTATAAGGAAGTCTACCTTCTCGTTGATGACTAGCTCGATGCTGCAGTTGTGTGTCTGGTTCTTTGACCTGAGGTGCATCGACAGTTTACCTTGAGTGTGTTATAGTTTGACTATACTATAACTAGGTCTCCTAGCCATTCAGAATCTTGAGGTGTATGTTGGCTGTAGCATATTCATTGTAGGAACTAGGTCGCACCAAGATGGGATCTATCAACCTCGATAGATAAGAGGAGTAGTCCTATGATGATTGAAAGATCGAGTTCTTAAGCCCATGGCCATGGCAGAGTGAAATAATGAAAAAAATTTTCCATTGAGGTTTTATATCAGACTCAGATTGATCGATTGATTCATATGACCGATGTTGGGTTTGACGAGTTCACCTTAACTCTAATTCAGTCGGAACTCATGATAGAAAAACTCAATCACATAGGTAGCTGCACTGAGAGGTTCATTTTTAATTCTGATGGGTTGCCACCACATACTACTAGATATCACTGATAAATTTTGAGTGCAATTAGAATGATATTGATGATCGATTATTCTAATTGTCTGAATCAGAAGAGTTCTAGTCCATCGAAAGGAGTTTCGATGATGTCGATGATGAGATCATGATATGTCTCATTACCATACGGAATTGAACCTAACTGGATCATACAAATAAGGGTTCGGGCCTGGATTTCATCAATTGGGCTAACCCAATTGATTTGGATAAGATCCAATTAGGTTCAAGGAAATTGTGCTAGCACATGATTGAGCCTAACTTTCTCCTCGTGTAATCTTTTCTGTCTCTACTGAGCCAAATATGATTTGACTCACCCAGAGAACCTTGAGAAGGTTTCTCTCAGTTTAAATAAAGCTTGTCCAGCTCAGAAAAGACTTGTCTTAATTCATGAGATAAATTTAAGACAAGCACCTACTAATTTCTATCACCTGCCAATTTCATTTTAAGACATTTGTCAAAAGTTGACATATGGGTCTTAAATTAAAGGCCACTTGGCAAGAGCTTATTGGAGAATTTTTTTGGAGCCAAGCCACATCAAATTGGGTGCCATAATCAGATTATGGTGCGAGCCCAATTGGATTAAGTGGGCACCCCAAGTGGATAAGGTTGGAGAGTCTTGATAAGATTGGACTCTTTGGCGCCAACCTCTCTTTGTCCTTATCCAGTGTTGGTGCCAACTTTGAGATAGAGGCTTGGATTTTTATCTGATATGATCAAATGATATCAACCAACCAATCAAAATTTTTTCAAAATTTATTGAAATTTTTTGATTGGTTGAATGATGTGGCACTGCGCAGCATACAGGGTCTATATAAACCCTTCTACGCCTAGGGTTTTGGGCTGAAGTTATTTTATGCACCAAATCCAATAGCTGCCACCCCCTCCCTTCTTCTTCATGTCCTCCCTGCTCTTCTATCTCCCCTCTTCACGTCCAAGGAGTTGGGCATTCATTTGGTGCAAGAAAAAGTCATGGTGATGCCTGGAACAGGAAGGCTGCAGGACATCTTCGATAGGCTGCTGCTCCAACTTCAGGAGTTCTGAAGCACTTTCAAATCATATAGAGATTTGATTTTTGGAGCATAGATTTGTGAGAAAAAGATATTCTAGGTCCTGCCTGAGTGGATACCAGTAGAGATCGGGCACTTGCGTGGCTACATCAGAACCTCGGACTGTGCTTAGATCATCTACAGGGTAATCAGAATATCCTTGAGGTATGTTTATACTTCTTATATTTTTAGATTTAATTTTAGATTTTAAATATTAGATAATAAAATTATATCTAATAGATATTAGATTTGAAATAGCACAGGATAAAATTTTTAAATTATTTCACCCCAGATTTGATGAAATCTGGAAGATCCTACAAAAGAAAAAGACAGTTTTTCCTTCAACTGGTATCAAAGCCAGATTTTTGGCTCTATTTCAGATCTAATTTAGATCTAATTTTTTATATTTATTTTTATTTAATATTTAAAAAATTTTAAATATCATATTAGATATGATAAGATCTAAAATCAAAATATTTAAAATTAAATCTAAGAAGATCTAACATGCATGAGATGCATGACTAGACTAGGATTAGTTGAATCCATGAACAGTCTTAAGTTTTATATTTTAATGAGATTAAAATATAAATTAAATTAAATTTATTTTTTATTTTTTTGATATTATAAGTATTATAATCAGATCAAAAAATAAAAAATAAAATTTTAATTTTTTCATAAAATTGATCTGTTGCATGCCTAGACTAGTTGTAGAATTGTTCCAGTAACTTGTCTAGAATAGATTTAATTTTGAATAGTTTAATTTAAATCTTATTTTTTAGATATTACATGTGATATATCAGATCTAAAAGTATATTAATTAGATCAATTTTTGATACATGAGATGTATGCAAAGCATATATTAGTTAGATCTTAAATTGTATATGAGATATATAAATTTATATCTAACTAGTTTTGTAGTTAAATTTATATTTTTGATTAAGGTATTTCTCATGGCCGTCCAGTCATAAGAACGAAGTAGGATTTTAAGACCCTCTCTTACCATTCAATGGGGTGTTCATATAACGTGTAGGGGTGTTGCGTGTTCATCCTTAATCAGAAATTAAAACTTACTTTTCTATAAAATCTTAGATCCTGAAATCCTAGGATTTATTTTACATATTTTGTTTATGAATCCAAACTTAATTAATAAATTAAGTTTATAAAATCAATTTGATCTAAAATTGAAAATTTCAGATCCAAGATATTTTCATAAAATTAGGTACGGGCTTGGGTAGCTCAATTAGATCTAGCGATTGATCAAATCGAATCAAGAGTTGGTTAGGTGGGATCATGAAAGCTAATAATTGACCAGCCTAATAGGATTAAGTCTGGATCAAGATCGAATCACATTTAAATGTGACTCAATCAAATTAAGACATAATTTGGCTCAGTGGTTAGAGTCTGGATTGTAGGCTAACCCAATTGGTTCTGATTCGATAATTTGGTGTCTAAGGTAAGTTGGGCAGATGCGACCGACTAATTTTTAATTGGTAGCTACTCGACTCGAATGCGTTCATGTCGAGTTAATGGCATATCCCTTCCACCGGTCTCACTTATCTGGCCATATGTGTCAATCCAGTTCTGATTTGAGATGGCTAACAATTCGAGCTGACCCATGCCACTAGGTTAGTCATAATTGTTATGACTATGTCAAGTCAAGTTTAATGAGACCTAAATCAAATCTCTCTAAGAAAATATTAAGTCTAGGTCTTCCACCATTGTGGATGTGCGGTACCTTCTCAGGATTGATTGTTCTCGACTAGTTACAGTGGCTCAGTCGCATCGGAAAGATGCAACCATGTCCATTAGGCATTGGATGCTATGAATTAGAGGATGGGTTGGGCTCAATATTTTAGATACGGTGAGGGACCCAATCAGAAATCTAGTTCGTGCAAATGGTGGGTCTGACTTAACAAAAGATTAGAGCAATATTCCAGACACGGTGAGTTTCATGAATTAGAGATCAAGTTTTGGGTGCACCATGATTAGAGAATCATTGGACAAAAGTTGTTCACTCATCGGTTGATCCATCACCAATAACTGTTAGGTGAGGTGATGAGCCAGTCGGTGAGACCGTACCACCCACTAGAAATCACTGATCATGGAGATTTTTACATCTCTACCAAGGGAGTATAGGGATTTGAAAAAATAGTGGGAGCCTAACTTATTTAAAAATGAAATCCCTAAATAAATTGGTTAAGTCTGATTACAAAATTTAACTAGAAATTTTTGACTCTCTACAGGAAACATATCTGCCTCAAACTCCCTGACCAAAATACTAGACACCCACAAATTGACTGGACCCAATTTCAAGGACTGGTTAAGGAACTACAGAATTATTTTAAATTTTAAAAATTGACTCATATCTTGGACCAGGACCCACCTGCCATACCAGCACGTCCGACTGCTGAACAGAGAGCATCTCTGAAAAGATGGATGGATGATGATAACAAAACAAGGTACTACATGTTCGGTGTAATGTCTGATGACTTGCAGCACCAGCATGAGAACATTTTGACTATCCGCCAAATGTTGGCTCACCTGCAAGAGTTGTTTGGTGAACAGAGTCACACGGCCAAGTATCAAGTCTGTCAAAGACTTTTTAAGGCCAAGATACGTGATGGACAATTAGTCCAAGATCATTGTTTGACAATGATCAAGGATCTTGAGGAGCTTGAGAAGCTCAGTATCATCTTAGACAAGGATTTTTAAATTGATGTGATCCTTCAGTCCTTGTCCGATGCATATGGTTAGTTCATCATGAACTTCTATATGCATAAGATGCAGTGTACCTTGGCTGAGTTAATGAACATGCTGGTTACGACTGAGCTTTCTATGAAGGGTTCAAAAGGCTCAGTTCTTACTGTAGAGCAGATTTCTTCCAAGAGAAAATCTTTTGAAAAAAAAAAGAAGTCTGTGAGAAGCAGAAGGTGGATAGCAAGAAGAAGAAGATAGAACCGAAGAAGAAGGCTGCTGATAAGAAAAAATATTTCCACTATCAATCAGACGGCCATTGGAAGCAGAATTATCCTCAGTACCTGGCCACCTTAAAGAATAAGAAGGATGGTCCTTCTAGAGGTATGCTCATTTTAGAATCTAATCTTACGATTTCTTCTGCATCCAGTTGGGTGCTTGACTCTGGTTCTAGTGCTCATTTGTGCACTTCTATGCAGGGTTTTGAAGAGAGCAGGAGGCTGAGGGATGGGAAGATGATCCTACGTATCGAGAATGGAGCAACAGTTGCTACTGTGGCCGTGAAAACCTACCCCCTACGATTACTGTTAGAATTAGATTTAGTTTTAAGAGACTGTTATTATGTGCCTGCAGCAAGCAGAAATTTAATTTCTGTTTCATGTTTAGCACAAGAAGGCTATGTGATTAGCTTTCATAAGGACCATTGTAATATTTTTTATGAAAATAATAAAGTTGCAAATGGTTTTGTCATTAATGGTCTCTATCAGTTATATGTTGATGTATCTATATTTAATATTGAGCAAAATATGAATGCTATAGGAATTAAAAGGCCTAGAGATAGTCTAAATAATAGGTATATGTGGCACCTAAGGCTAGGTCATATAGCGGAAGACAGGGTTAACAAATTGAAGAAATTCGAGCTGTTGAATCCGTTGGCTTTCGAGTCATATCCAGTTTGTGAATCATGCCTTCAAGGCAAAATGATCAAACTTC
>NC_025997.2:23904074-23947285 GCF_000442705.2 Elaeis guineensis
ACTACATGTTCGGTGTAAATGTCTGATGACTTGCAGCCCAGCATGAGAATATTTTGACTACCCCAAATGTTGGCTCACCTGCAAGAGTTGTTTGGTGAACAGAGTCGCACGGCCAAGTATCAAGTCTGTCAAAGACTTTTTAAGGCCAAGATGCGTGATGGGCAGTCAGTCCAAGATCATTGTTTGACAATGATCAAGGATCTTGAGGAGCTTGAGAAGCTCGGTATCATCTTAGACAAGGATTTTCAGATTGATGTGATCCTTCAGTCCTTGTCCGATGCATATGGTCAGTTCATCATGAACTTCCATATGCATAAGATGCAGTGTACCTTGGCCGAGTTAATGAACATGCTGGTTACGGCTGAGCTTTCTATGAAGGGTTCAAAAGGCTCAGTTCTTACTGTGGAGCGACTTCTTCCAAGAGAAAGTCTTTTGGAAAGAAAAAGAAGTCTGTGAAGAAGCAGAAGGTGGATGGCAAGAAGAAGAAGACAGAACCGAAGAAGAAGGCTGCTGATAAGAAAAATATTTCACTGCAATCAGACGGCCATTGGAAGCGAACTGTCCTCAGTACCTGGCCACCCTGAAGAACAAGAAGGATGGTCCTTCTGGAGGTATGCTCATTTTAGAATCTAATCTTACGATTTCTTCTGCATCCAGTTGGGTGCTTGACTCTGGTTCTAGTGCTCATTTGTGCACTTCTATGCAGGGTTTTGAAGAGAGCAGGAGGCTGAGGGATGGGAAGATGATCCTACGTATCGAGAATGGAGCAACAGTTGCTACTGTGGCCGTGAAAACCTACCCCCTACGATTACTGTTAGAATTAGATTTAGTTTTAAGAGACTGTTATTATGTGCCTGCAGCAAGCAGAAATTTAATTTCTGTTTCATGTTTAGCACAAGAAGGCTATGTGATTAGCTTTCATAAGGACCATTGTAATATTTTTTATGAAAATAATAAAGTTGCAAATGGTTTTGTCATTAATGGTCTCTATCAGTTATATGTTGATGTATCTATATTTAATATTGAGCAAAATATGAATGCTATAGGAATTAAAAGGCCTAGAGATAGTCTAAATAATAGGTATATGTGGCACCTAAGGCTAGGTCATATAGCGGAAGACAGGGTTAACAAATTGAAGAAATTCGAGCTGTTGAATCCGTTGGCTTTCGAGTCATATCCAGTTTGTGAATCATGCCTTCAAGGCAAATGATCAAACTTCCTTTTGTGGGATATGGGGAAAGGGCCACAAACCTACTTGCCCTAGTACATATGGATATGTGCGGCCCATTTGATGTGTCGGTTAGAGGCAACTACATCTACTTCATTATCTTTACTGATGATATGTCTAGGTATGGGTATGTGTTTCTAATGAAACACAAGTCTGAAGCTTTTGAAAGATTCAAAGAATTCAAATATGAGGTAGAAAAACAAACAGGAAAGCCCATTAAGATTCTTCGATCAGATCGAGGAGGTGAATATCTTAATCGGGAGTTTCTAGACTATCTTAAGGATAATGGTGTAGTCTTTCAATGGACTCCACCTAGAATGCCTCAACTCAATGGAGTTTCAGAATGGAGAAATCGGACCCTATTAGATATGGTCCGTTCCATGATGAGCTTCACAGACCTCTCTGAATTTCTTTGGGGACATTGTCTCATGACAGTAATTTATGTATTAAATAAGATTCTATCTAAAATCGTTCCTACCACACATATGAGATATAGCATGGTAAGAAGCCAAGTCTGAATTATCTCAGAATTTGAGATTGTCCGGCTCATGTCAAGAGACAGCAGACGGACAAGTTAAAGTTCAGATCTTTTAGAGCTCGGTTCATAGGATATCCTAAAGAGTCATTAGGATACTATTTTTATATTTTGGAAGACCACAATGTGATTGTGAGTCGAAATACTATTTTTTTTGAAAAATAGTTTATTCAAGATGGTGGCATCAGAAGAATAATTAAGCTCAAAGAGAATGTCTCCCAAGAGCAACGAGCTAAAGAACTTGAGGAACCAAATTAATCAGAACCAGTCCTAACACAACCTCTTCCACCTCGTAGATCGACTAGGATTTTCCATCCTCCTGAAAGGTACTTAGGTACCATACAAGAGGATGTAGAGAAAATATTCCTCACAAAAAATGGGATTCATGGTGATGATCCCAAGACCTATGATGAGGCGATATTAGATATCAACTCCGAGAAATGGTTAGAGACAATGAGATCAGAAATTGACTCGATGCACTCAAACCAAGTCTGGATCTTAGTAGATCCACCTGAAGGTATTGTACCTATTGGGTGTAAATAGATCTTCAAGAGAAAGATAGGTGCAGATGAAAATGTGGAGACATTCAAGGCTAGGCTCATAGCGAAAGATTATAGTCAGCGTGAAGGCATTGACTATCAGGATACCTTCTCGTCCGTAGCTATGCTAAAATTCATCCGCACATTGCTTGCTATTGCAGTCTATTTCGATTATGAAATATGGCAGATGGACGTGAAAATGATGTTCTTAAATAGACATCTTGAGGAAGATATCTATATGGAACAGCCACTTGGTTTCACATCTAGTGATGATGATCACAAGTCTGCAAGCTGCAAAGGTCCATTTATGGACTTAAGCAAGCATCTCAGAGCTGGAATACTCATTTCAATGATGTGATCAAAATATTTGATTTCATCAAGAACGAGGAGGAACTATGTATGTTCAAAAAGATCAGTGGAAGTGCGGTTGTCTTCCTCGTATTGTACGTAGATGACATCCTCCTAATTGGGAATGACATTTTCATGTTGACCTCAATCAAAGTATGGTTGTCTAAGGAGTTCTCTATGAAAGATCTAGGAGAAGCATCCTTTATACTGAGTATTAAGGTCTATAGAGATAGACCAAATAGGATGCTCGGACTTTCACAGAAGATGTACATAGAGGAGGTGCTAAAAAGGTTTAGCATGAAAAACTCTAAAAGAGATTTATTACCTTTTAGACATGACATTCATCTCTCCAAGAAGATGTGCCCTAGCACACCTGAGGAGATTGAACGCATGAGCAAGATCTCTTATGCTTCGGCAATAAGGAGCCTCATGTATGTCATACTATGTACACGACCTGATATAGCCCATGCTGTGAGTGTCACAAGTAAATATCAGTCGAATCCAGGCGAAGAGCACTGGACTTCTATGAAATGTATCCTTAAGTACTTGAGAAGGACTAAGGATATGTTTCTAGTCTTTGGGAATGAAAAACTCCAGATTCAGGGATATACAGACTCAAACTTTATATCTGATATAGATGATCGAAAATCAACATCTGGGAGTCTGTTCATTTGTAATGATGGTGCAGTCAGCTAGAAGAGTTCCAAGCAGATAGTGATTGCTGATTCCACCATAGAAGCAGAGTATATTGCTGCATCGAAAGCTACAAAAGAGGCATTTTGGTACAACAAGTTTACCGCAGAGCTTGGAGTGATGTCATCGGATGCCATACCTCTTTACTGTGACAATAATGGCACCATAACCCTAGCTAAGGAGCCAAGGTCTCACCAGAAGTCCAAGCACATCGAGCGGCGATTTTATTTGATCCGTGATTACCTCGAAAATGGTTATGTCGAGGTCAAGAGAGTCGACTCCACAGATAATATGGCAGATCCACTGACTAAGCCATTGGGCCAGCAAAAGATTGAAGCCCACCTTGAGAAGATGGGACTTAGATATATAGCCAATTGGCATTAGGTCAAGTGGAAGTTTGTTAGATGTGTGTCCTAGATGCCAGATTGGCTGACACATTCCTGTACAAATTTAAAGACAAATTTATAATTTTGACTATAAATCAATAAATAATTTTTTTTTCTATCACATTGTGTACATTATGTCTGTGATACATCTTTTGAGTTAGTAGGAATGTCAATTCATATTTTCAAGAGTTAAAAATTTAAGATATGAATTTACATAACTAACTCATAAATAGCTCCTAACCATAGGATTATCACGAGGATGGTGATCGATCCAGAAGGTTGATGTACGATTGCTTCCTTAGGATAGATATGTCTTGAGTCTATGGTGTGGAGACACCAGAGCAAGAGTATAGGTATTCATTGAGAATGAGAGTATTGAGCGTGACCATCTCGAGCAGTCATAAAGAAGTCTACCTTCTCGTCGATGACTAGCTCGATGCTGCAGTTGTATGTCTGGTTCTTTGACCTGAGGTGCATCGATAGTTCACCTTGAGTGTGTTATAGTTTGAATACACCATAACTAGGTCTCTTAGCCATTCAAAACCCTGAGGTGTATGTTGGCTATAGCATATTCATTGTAGGAACTAGGTCGCACCAAGATGGGATCTATCAACCTCGGTAGATGAGAGGAGTAGTCCTATGGTGATCAAAAGATCGAGTCCTTAAGCCCATGGCCATGGCAGAGTGAAATAATGGAAAAAAGTTTTTCATTGAGATTTCACATCAGACTCGGATCGATCGATTGATTCATATGACTGATGTTGGGTTTGACGAGTTCACCTTAACCCTAATTCAGTCGGGACTCATGATAGAGGAACTTAATCACACAGGTAGCTGCACCGAGAGGTTCATCTTCAGTTCTGATGGGTTGCCACCACATACTGCTAGGTGTCACTGGGAGATTTTAGGTGCAATTAGAATGATATTGATAATCGATTATTCTAATTGTCTGAATCGAAAGAGTTCTGGTCCATCGAAAGGAGTTTCGATGACGTCGATGATGAGATCACGACAGTCTCATTACCATACAGAATTAAACCTAACTGGATCACACAAACAAGAGTTAGGGTCTGAATGTCATCAATTGGGCTAACCTAATTGATTTGGATAAGATTCAATTAGATTCAAGGAAATCATGCTAGCACACGATGAGCCTAACTTTCTCCTCGTGTAATCTTTTCTGTCTCTACTAAGTCAAATGTGATTTGACTCACCTAGAGAACCTTGAGAAGATTTTTCTCAGTCTAAATGAAACTTATCCAGTTCAGAAAAGGTTTGTCTTAATTCATGAGATGAATTTAAGACAATCACCTGCTAATTCCTGTCACTTGCCAATTTTATTTTAGGACATTTGTCAAAAGTTGGCATATGGATCTTAAATTGAAGGCCACTTAGCAAGAGCTTATTGAAAGATTTTTTTGAAGCCAAATCACATCAAATTGGATGCCATAATCAGATTATGGTGCGAGCCCAATTGGATTAAGTGGGCGCCCCAAGTGGATAAGGTTGGAGAGTCTTGATAAGATTGGACTCTTTGGCGCCAACCTCTCTTTGTCCTTATCCAATGTTGGTGCCAACTTTGAGATAGAGACTTGGGTTCTTATCTGATATGATCAAATGACATCAAGCAACCAATTAGAATTTTTCAAAATTTATTAAAATTTTTTGATTGATTGAATGATGTGGCACTGCGCAGCATACAGGGTCTATATAAACCCTTCTGTGCCTAGGATTTTGGGCTGAAGTTGTTTTATACACCAAACCCAATAGCTACCACCTCCTCCCTTCTTCTCCATGTCCTCCCTGCTCTCCTATCTCCCCTCTTCACATCCAAGGAGTTGGACATTCATCTGGTGCAAGGAAAAGGCGTGGTGACACCTGGAATAGGAAGGCTGCAGGACATCTTCGACAGGCTGCTGCTCCAACTTCAGAAGGAGTTCTGAAGCACTTGCAAATCAGATAGAGATCTAATTTTTGGAGCATAGATTCATGAGGAGAAGACGTTCTAGGTCCTACCCGAGTGGATATCGGTAGAGGCCAGGCACTTGCGTGGCTAAATCAAAACCTCGGACTGTGCTGAGATCATCTACAGGGTAATCAGATTACCCTTGAGGTATGTTTATACTTCTTATACTTTTAGATTTAATTTTAGATTTTAAATATCAGATAATAAAATTAGATCTAACAGACATTAGATCTGAAATAGCATAGGATAAAATTTTTAAATTATTTCGCCCCAGATTTGATGAAATCTGGAAGATCCTACAAAGAAAAAGATGATTTTTTCTTCAGCCATCTCATAAAACTAGTAGTTTTTGATGACATAAACAACCTCTACAATCTCAATTTCAAAGGAAAATACTGCACTTGTTTTGCAATAATTTTGGTAGCCTTATTGCTCATTTGACTTGAATCTCCATCAAATTCTTTGTATCTAGAACTTTCATAGATTTCACATTCTGAACACCCCTCATCCTAACCTCTAAACAACATACAATTATTTGAACATGCATCCCATGTCTTATAAGTGAAACCCAAATCTATAGTAATTTTATTGGCATCATAGTAATCCCTTGGTAGTTGTACTCCTTCGAAAAATACATCACTTAACAACTCCAATAATATTGTCATACTCTTGTCTGTCCACTCAGACAATATTTTCAAATGCAACAACCTAACAATAAATGAAAGTTTTGTAAATTTAGTACATCCTGGGTATTGTTCGCACTCTGCATCTTCAAGAAGTTGAAAAAAATTCTTAGTTTCATCATTAGGTCCATCATTATGATCAGTTTCTATTGGATCATCATGTGAAATTGAAATTCCATAAGCTTCATATACCATCTCAACCATATCATCTCCCACACCTTCTCCTAGCCTATTTTTATTTTGTTGTAAAAGAACATGCGGAGAAACATAAGGCTCCCCATGATTTGTCCAAATCTTACACTTTATCAGGAATCCATTTACAATTATATGTTCTTTTGCAACATTTCGTTTCACAAAGTAATGATTAACACATTTTCTACACAGACAATAAATGCTTGCATTAGGATCCTTGTTAGCAAATGCAAAGTTGAGGAACTTTTCAACCCCTTCAATATACACAGGTGATACTCGATCTAACAAATCAATCCAGCTTTTATCCATTGCACTTGATATCCCTAAATGGCAACAACAAAGACTTTATCCCTCCTAATAAAAATATAGATATATAAGAATAGTATTTAAAAAAAAGCGTGCTTAAGAGGAAATGGTGATAACAAGAAAGCTAAAATTAATAAAAAAAAGAGAGAAAAAGATTTTATCCAAAACTATGCCGATTTCTTCAATAATGTTCAATTTGGAACATACTTAGAATTTCTTTACTTTGACCAAAATGGTTAAATTTTGCTCAAAGTAAAATATCTTCAAGTTTCTCAAAATTTGACCCATAGAGATAAAAACATAAATTGAAAACAAACAAAAAACAGAAGAGTTAGACCCGAGAATGATCAGACTAAACAGGAAAATAGCTGACATTTAAGAGTCCCTATTTTACCCGACAATAAACCTTCTAGTTCCAATTCTGAATCGATGTTGAAAAACATCCATTGGTACTTCCCAAATGGCTCGGTGTCAAAGATAGGAAATGCAGTGAAAGGACATATAGTGATGTGATCTCGAATTGCCCAGACATAGCAAGCATTCCCCTCTTTCCAATTAGAAATATCCTCTACTTCATTGAACAAAGCACCACTCTTGTACCCCCCCCCCCCTCTCCCCCCCCCCAAAAAAAAAAAATAAAGCACCACCCAACATAACAACCTTATCCAATTGTTCTGGCTCCCAGTTCTCTTTAAAAAGATTTCCAATGAGAAAAGAATAGCCGTAAGGCATGTAGAATAGTGTGGGTTTATCAGCTATTCTACTAGAACTCTCATTCACCCTGACAATTGTGCACCCAAACCACTGCATAACTACGATATCAGCCCAAATAAACATAGGACCGAATACTTGGATTTATAAAATGTTAAGGATGTCGAGTTCCCGTTTCAGAACCAATGCTAAAGCAAATTGGAATTTGGAGAAGTGGTAACGTTGAAGGCTGTCAAGGGCATAGACCTGTTGGAGTTTTATGATTTTATGTATGCAGAATTTTTCAAAACAAGTATGCAGCAGAATTTAAAAATTTTTAGATTAAATCTAATTTAATCTAAGCATGCATAAGATCAAATCTTCAAATTGTAAACAAGATCATTATATGTGAGATAAGATTCAGATACAGAAATCAAATAGAAAAAAATAAATAAAGAACATACTTTAGTATGGTCAATCTTCACCATGCACTGATGATCATGGATATCTTTCGAAGGTCCTTTGTAGCCGCACAAGCATCCGACCTCTATGGATATTCATACGAGACTCTGATCTGATCATAAGCCTTTTAATCTCACTGGGGTGCTAGCTCCCTTGCATAGATCGCATCTTGATAATTGAAAATCTTCTTTTCTCTCAAGATACTCTTAGAGAAGAAGAAGAGGTAGGAGGATATTGATCACTATGCTAGAGATTATGAGAAGAATCCTTTCTTCTTTTTTCTTCCTAAAATTCATGCACCAAATCTCTACAATAGAGATGTAAAAATTTTATCCAATTTTTGAACAAAGAAGAGAGGAGACATCCATATCCAAACATGGACAAAAGAGTGGAGAGCAGATGTCCAAACAACCAACACTTCGTTGTGTGTAAGAAAGAAAGGATATGGGATACATACCTCATGCCTCCCTCTTCATGCCATCCTACTTTTCTCCCATAACTTTTCATGCACAAAAGAGCTCTCTTTTTGGTGTCAATTTGATCCTCATCTGGTGTCCAACGTCCCAAAGTGCTGGGTTTAAATAGAGAAGAGATAGAGTTCTAATTTGGATAGGAGATGAGAGTCCAAACAAGTTAGGACTCTAATTCTTTTAATGCCGCCCACCCCAATCAGATTTCCACCTAGGTTTTACATGAGAGAAAGAGGATTTCACAAGGATTCTTACACGCTAAAAAGAGTGGGGCGTGGGGTTTGGATTGGCACACAAAAACTAGGTGGGCGTGGGCTTTGTTTGGCGCATGGAAAGGAAGAAGTTTAATCCCATAAGACTCTTAGATTAAGTGGCTAGTTTAAATCAAATAAAACTCCAATCAATCTTAATCATATTAGGACTAGATTAGACCTAAATAGATAAAAAATCAAATCTGATTTGGAGTCCAAACTATTTAGATCAGATGTCACCTAATTGGAGGAGTCCTAGTCCTTTAAGACTCTTGCTTGGTGCTTGAGTCAAACTCAATTTAATCATAATCCAATTAGAATTTGATGCACCCATAGAAATAAAAATTTTTAATCCAAATAGAAACTCATACATCTTAGTCTAATTAGGAATTAAGTAAAATCTAAATCTTAATTCAAATGAGAATCATTCTCTCATGCAATCTAGGTTATCTTATAACCTAATCGGGTTTGATCAAATCAAATTCATATCAAGTCAAATTAAATTTAATTTAATTAGACTTGATACAAATCTCAGAGCTCAATCAAATTGAACCACTTAGCAATCTAATTGCCAATTAATCCTCCTTTAACTCACTAACTCTTTAGCGAGTTACATAATACAACTTTTGCATTGGATCAATCATCAATCAAATTGATAATCAAATCCTGTTATGATTCATAATCATAATTCAACCATCTGATCAGTCAATAGCCTCTTTGTGTGTGATCCTATAGGTTATATTCTATCTGGTAGTGAAATATATTATGATCCCTATCACAATATCATTGAAACTCTTTTCAATAGATTGGAACCGTTCCAACTCTGTCTATCAAGGATCATCGATCATCAAGATGATGTTCGTGGGTCTCACAATCTACCAGTAATACCTAGTAGTATGTAGTGATAATCCAACAGAATAAAAGATGATGAACCTTTAGGTGCAGTTAACATATGATACAATCCCTCTATCGTGAGTTCCGACCGAATGGCAGGTCATAGATAATTCGTCAAACCTCATCATCGATCATATGATAGATTCAATCAGCTTGAGTCCATATATGATTCTATAAAAATATTTTTTCATCAATCACACTGCTATGGCCATAGACTTAAGGACTCAGCCTCTTAAATCCCATAAAACTACTTTTTTTCTGCTAGGATCGATAGATCCCATCTTAATGCACACCCCACTCCTATAATGGACTAACTATCGCCAACATCCACTATAAGGGCTCATTGAGATCTATGTTGATGTGTCAGTCAAACTCTAGCAGCCTCACTGTGAGCAGTAGTATCATCTCAGATTAAAAATTCAGCCATACAACTGCAACATCGAGAAAATCACTAACGAGTGAGCAGACATTCATGTGACTTCTCGTATTGGTCACACTCAGTGCTAGTTATTCTCTAACAACCACCTGCACTCTCACTCCAGTGTCTCTATATGCAGACTCGAGATCTATTTGTCCGAAAGAAGTAATCCGTACACTGATCTATCTGGATCAATCATCATTCTCATGATGATCCTATGATCAGGAGCAATTTAAGAATCAACCATCAATGACACATGTCTCAAATTTTCAACTCTTTGAGAATATGTGTCATCATCTTGTTAATCCCTTGGATGATTCATGGACACATAAAATATGAATGGTAATATAGATGTCCAATAAGTAGAAAATCATATCCTAAGAATATAATATATGTCAGCCAAGATTATCTTCTAGGACATACATCCAACAATCTCCCACTTGCACTAAAGCCAATCTGCTATGTACCAAGCCCCATCTTCACAAGACAGGCTTCAGTCTGAGGCTAGCTAAGTGACTTACCAGTGAATCATCCACATCATATGTGGAGTTTACTCTCTGCACTTCTATGTATTTTTACTTGAGATAGTCACATGTTCTACTGCTCTATGTGCTTGGATATTTGGTGAGACCTAGGCTCCTTAGCAAGGACTGTGGTGCCATTGTCTTTGCAGTATAGTGTCACAGCATTTGATGGCATGACAACTAGTTCTACAACTAACATTATAACTAGAATGCATCCTACACATCTATAGTGTACTTAGCTTCCATCAATTGATTATTTGAAATATTTTTATGATATCGATACAGGAACACACCCTATGATGTAGACACTCTACCATCAATATCAGATATAAAATCTGAATTGGTGTATCCTCCCACTCCTCGTTTTGATTCTTCTCCCAATTGAGAACATGTTCTCAGTTCTTCTCAAGAGCTTAAGGATATTTTCACAGCAATCCAGTGCTCTCAGCCTGGATATAACTGATATCTACTTGTGATATTCACAGTATTAACTGTATCAATTCAAGTACATTACATGGCATACTTCTATGCCCAAGAGGATAGCAGACCCCTCTTAGAGATTTTTATGCTGAACCCTTTCAGCATCCAGTCTCTATATTTTATCTGTGAAAATACAAGCATCCAATTGTATCTATCTCTATAAATCTTTAGGACGCTCACTTTAAGTCTTTTATGAAAAAATCGATATTCAACCATAATTTAATCGATGTCAGTATTGGATACTTCCACTGACTCTTTTGAAAATACCATAATTCTTCTTTTCTGATCAAATAATTTGATCATATCATCAAGATGACTATTCCAACTTCAAGATTATTATAGACTTTGTGATCTTCTATCACGAGAAGTGAAATTCATAGGCTTTTTCATATAGAAATCTTCAAAAGATCTCTACTCAGGAATGTTATTTCACATCCCTTTCTTAGAGTCGATGTCTCACATCATCTCATTGTAAGTTTTGAGATCATTTCTATGTTTCCTATCTCCTATGAGAAACTATTTTCTCTACATCCTCTATTAAGCATACCCAAGTACCTTTCGAGAGGATTAAAGATCCTACTATGTGTACGAGGTGGAGGTGGAATTTATGTCTACTGGCTCATGATGAATATGTTCTTAAGGTCCCAAGGCTCGTTGCTCTTCAGACACACTCTCTTCGAGCTTAACTTTTCTTTAACTACTTCATCTTAGTCAAACAATATTTCAAAAAGATAGTATGTCGGGTCACAATCACATTATGATCCTATCAGAAAGTAGTATTCCAAACTCTTTTAGGATGAACTTTATAGACCTTTCTTCTAACATATCCACCTGCTGTCTTAGACACAGATTGGACATCCTTGGATCTTGAAATAATCAAGATTCAATTCTCACCGTACCATATCTTATATGGTGTGGTAGGAACAGGTTTAGAGAGAACCCAATTTCATAGAAATAAAGCATGTTCCTAAAGAAACATAAATAAATCAATGAAGTTCATTATAGATCAGATCATTTCTCATATAGTCTCATGACTCTTCTTATCTCGTTGAGCTAAGATGTACTAAGAATAGTCCAATATGAAACTATGCCATTTTATGAGATAATCGAAAATTATTTTTCATTAGTATTGCATCCTCAATCTGATCGAAGTATTTTTAAAAATTTTTTGATTTATTTTTTTATTTTACATCTGAATTCTTTGAACTTTTCAACAATTTCAGACTTGTATCTCATATACATACCCATACCATGATCGATCATTGATAAAGGTAACAAAGTAGAGACAACTCCTTGGTTAGCACATTATATGGGCTACACACATCAAATGTGTACGAAGTATCTTAGTGATCCTTTTTCTCTTATCCCACAAGAGTAGCTTGGTCATATTTTCTCAAAGAGATGATATATAAACTAGGTATGACTCAACAGTCAATGCTCCCAAAAGCCTATAATTCTTCAGTTTGTTAATTATTTTTTCTTCAATATGACTTAGCCTAGGATTCCACATATACTTAAATTTTATTTCAATTTTAGATCTCTCAGGTCCAATGGCACTCACTGCTTGCTCAATTAAGTTCACAGATGTATCACCATGTAATTGATAGAGACCATCTCTAAGAATTAAATTCAAATGATAATCACAAAGAATAGATATCCATGGCCACAGCAACAACTGTTACCCTATAGTCAATTTAAGAGTTACTTCCTCAGCCCTCTATCTTTTCATCGACTTTACACTCGAGTCCATAGCTCAACTGGGAGAAGAGAAAATTGTAAGGATTGTATTGAGTAATTTTGACATACCTACTCTAGGCGTGTCATCATTTCTTTAGGCTCTCCAAGTATTTACCTCTGAACTTTTTTAAGGTTCCTTTGTTAGCAACACTTTGACCAATTCAGATAAGGTGCCAAAATGATCTTTCATATTGTAATTTATTATAAACTATCTATATAAACTAATCAAGAATCGCAGGATCAAATCTATAAGCAATTCCTTGTGCATGATCATGTTGAGCCTTTCAAGCTCCTTATATGCTCATGCATGCATTGGAGTTCATCTAACATGGATTTCAACATATAGTACCATCTTTATTGATATTGTCCATCCACTCATCAAATATAGCTCGTTGACTATTGATGGGATGGATTGTTAACATTAGAATAACCTGATAGAGAATATTGCTTAATTTTTTAAAATTAAGAATAATTTTTAGGTTTATGAGCCAGTCTATATAATCAATTTTGGTTAATCAGTTGACATCTAGGATTTAAGCTAGAGGGTTGAAAGCTGACACAATGAATAGCAGAGAGCAAAGATTCTAATTGAATGTTTGTACTTATTTTTATAATTTGCTCTAGAGACTTTTAGATGTAAAAAAAAACTCTCACTATTTATCAGATCTCCCACACTCTTCAGATAGAGAAATAAAAATTCTAAGTGATAATTGGATTTCTAGTGGATGCTGCGGTCCCACTGATGCCGTGCACCTCACCTAATAGTTATTAGTAACACGAATAAATACCGATGCATGGATAACTCTTTGCCTAGATGCTTCTCTAAGCATGTTGCAGCCACTTGATCTCTAAGTCATGTGGGCTCACCTAACAATTATTGCCCATACTCCTTAGTTAAATCAAACCTACCGTTCACAAGCAGGTGCAAAGTCATCATTGGGTCCCTCACCTAATAGTTATTGGGCCCAACCTCATCTTTCGGAGTAACTTTTTGCTAATAGAGTGGTTACGTATTTTTGATGCAATTGAACCACCATGACCAGCCGAGAATAATCAACGTCGGTAGCACACCCACACATCTACAATGATGGAAGACCTTGGACTTAATATTTAAGGAGAGATTTGAATTTAGATATCATTTAATCAGTCATCACATAATTGATGTAATTGGCATGGGTTAAATCAAACCATCCAGCAATCATATTTGAGGCTCAATCTTTCAAATTGGCCAAGTAAGTGGAGATTGGTGGGGGATCTCCTCGTTACTTTTTTTAGACACCAATAAATTGATTAGATCAATAAATAAAATTAATTAAATAATCACCTTTTAATTATTTACTTTAAACGTCAATTGGATAATTGATCCGAATAGGTTAGCTTAGGTAAATTAGATTCGATCCATAGAGTCAAATTAAGTCCTTAGGTTAATCAATTCTATATATGGGTGTCAATCGATTCGATCAACAATAATTCTATGATCTTGAGTTTTATTGACCTCATCCTAATCAATACTTGACTCGATTTGATCAACTGCTAAATTAATTTAGATCCAATATGATCAAATCAAAAATTTTTTGATGTAATCCAATTACATGATCAAATTCAATCTATCTATGACCAATCCCTCATGCACAAACACTAATTTCAGATCTTAAATCTAAATTTTCAGATCTAAATTTTTTACATAAAAAAGTAAATTTTGATCTTGAAATAATTTCAGATCACACATACAAATATATATCATATACGTAAACAAGTTCAGATCATAGAAATAAATTTCAATCCTAAACATACTTTCATATATCATATATATGAATCAAAATAGATCTCAAAACTCTTTTTAGATCTAAATAATAAAATATATATCACATATATATTAAAAAAATTAGATCTAAAATTTTAATTTAATTAAAAATTTTAACATCATTCTAGGACAATCATACATCATAACAAGTTATGTCAGGACAATCTTATATCAGAACGATATCAAAACCTTTTAGATCTGAAATTTTTCTCTATAAATTTTAGATCTAAATCTTAATCTCATGCATATGACGTGGCTCTGATATCATGATTGAAATTTCATAGTTTCATGCATGCAAAATTTTTCAAAATAAGTATGCAGTGGAATTTAAAAAATTTTAAATTAAATTTAATTTAATCTAAGCATGCATAAGATCAAATCTTCAAACTATAAACAGAATCATCATATATGAGATAAAATTTAGATACAAAAATTACATAGAGAAAAATAAATAAACAACATACCTTGGCATGGATCAATCTTCACCACGAACTGATGATCATGGATGTCTTCTGAAGGTCCCTGTAGCTACACAAGTGTCCAGCCTCTACGGATATCTACATAAGATTCTGATATGATCAAAAGTATTTTGATCTCACCAGGGTGCTAGCTTCCTTGCAGAGATTGTATCTTTATGATTAAAAATTTTTTTTCTCTCAAGACACTCTTAGAGAAGAAGAAGAGGTAGGAGGATATTGATCACTATGCTAGAGATCATGAGAAAAACCTTTTCTTCTCTTTTCTTCCTAAAATTCATGCACCAAATCTCTACAATAGAGATTTAAAAATTTTATCCAATTTTTGAACAAAGAAGAGAGGAGATATCTATATCCAAACATGGACAAAAGAGTGGAGAGCAGATGTCCAAACAACCAACACTTCGTTGTGTAAGAAAGAAAGGATATGGGATACATACCTCATGCCTCCCTTCTTCACGCCATCCTACTTTTCTCCCATAATTTTTCATGCACAAAAGAGCTCTCTTTTTGGTGTCAATCTGATCCTCATCTAGTGTCCAACGTCCCAAAGTGCTGGGTTTAAATAGAGAAGAGATAGAGTTCTAATTTGGATAGGAGATGAGAGTCCAAACAAGTTAGGACTCTAATCCTTTTAATGCCGCCCACCCCAATAAGATTTCCACCTAGGTTTTACACGAGAGAAAGAGGATTTCACAAGGATTCTTACACGCTAAAAAGAGTGGGGCGTGGGGTTTGGATTGGCGCACAAAAACAAGGTGGGCGTGGGCTTTGTTTGGCGCATGGAAAGGAAGAAGTTTAATCCCATAAGACTCTTAGATTAGGTGGCTGTTTTAAATCAAACAAAACTTCAATCAATCTTAATCATATTAGAACTAGATTAGACCCAAATAGATAAAAAATTAAATCTGATTTGGAGTCCAAACTATTTAGATTAGATATCACCTAATTGGAGAAGGAGTCCTAGTCCTTTTAGACTCTTGCTTGGTGTTTGAGTTAAACTCAATTTAATCCTAATCCAATTAGAATTTGGTGCATCCATGAAAATGATAATTTTTAGTTCAAATAGAAACTCATATATCTTAGTTTAATTAAGAATTGAGTCAAATTCAAATCTTATGCTCTCATGCAATCTAGGTTATCTTATAACCCAATCGGATTTGATCAAATCAAATCCACGTCAAGTCAAATTAAATCTAATTTAATTAGACTTGATACAAGCTCCATAGCTCAATCAAATTGAGTCACTTAGCAATTCAATTGCTAATTAATCCTCCTTTAACTCACTAACTCTTTAGCGAGTTACATAATACAATTTTTGCGTTGGATCAAATCATCAATCAAATTGATAATCAAATTCTGTTATGATTCATAATCATAATTCAACCATCTGATCAGTCAATAGCCTCTTTGTGTATAACCTCATATATTTTATTCTATCTGGTAGTGAGATATATTGTTATCCCTATCACAATATCATTGAAACTCTTTTCAATAGATTGGAATCATTCCAACTCTGCCCATCAAGGATTATCGATCATCAAGATAATGCTCATGGGTCTCACAATCTACCAGTGACACCTAGTAGTATGTAGTAGTAATCCAGCAGAATAAAAAATGATGAATCTCTAAGTACAGTTAACATATGATACAATCCCTCTATCGTGAGTTCCGATCGAATGGCAGGTCATAGATAATTCATCAAACCTCATCATCAGTCATATGATAGATTCAATTAGCTTGAGCCCATATATGATTCTATGAAATTTTTTTTTTATCAATCATACTGCTATGGCTATAGACTTAAGGACTCAGCCTCTTAAATCTCATAGGACTACTCTCTTC
This sequence comes from Elaeis guineensis, assembly GCF_000442705.2. Classification (NCBI taxonomy): domain Eukaryota; kingdom Viridiplantae; phylum Streptophyta; class Magnoliopsida; order Arecales; family Arecaceae; genus Elaeis; species Elaeis guineensis. The sequence continues at coordinate 23,921,002 of NC_025997.2, forward strand.
TGCTAGGATCGATAGATCCCATCTTGATGCACACCCCACTCCTATAGTGGATCAACTATCGTCAACATCCATTACAAGAGCTCATTGAGATCTATATTGATATGTCAGACAAACTTTAGCAGTTTCACTGCGAGCAGTAGTATCATCTCAAGTCAAAGGATCAGTCATACAACTGCAGCATCGAAAAAGTCACTAACGAGTGAGCAGATATCCATGTGACTTCTCATGTTGGTCACGTTCAGTGTTAGTTATTCTCTAACAACCACATGCACTCTCGCTCCAGTGCCTCTACACTGCAGACTCGAGACCCATCTATCCGAAGAAAGCGATCCATGCACTGGTTTATCTGGATCAATCACCATCTTCATGATGATCCTATGATCATGAGTAATTTAGGAATCAACCATCAATGACACATGTTTCAAATTTTTAATTTTTTGAGAATATGTGTCATCATCTTGTTAATCCCTTAGATGATTCATGGATACATAAAATATGAATAGTAATATAAATATCCAATAAGTATAAAATTATGTTTCAGAAATATAATATGTGTCAGCCAAGATTGGCTTCTAGATCATGCATCCAATAAGACTACCATCTGAGCATGTTTACTAAAGTTGAAACTGCAAGAGAGCTCACTTCTAAGGTTTGGATCTTTCTCTAATTTTTCAAGAAACGACTTATAGAATTCAGATTCCTTCATATCCGTGGGGTAGAGCCAGAGGGAGCCGGGAAGGGCCTCCATCGTATTCGTGGGGCAAAATCGAAGATCTCAAAATAGCAAGACATGCAGCGGCAATGGAAGAGGACTCCTCACTCTCGTGACTCTGGCCTCCTCCACAGCCTAACCCCCTAGGCGGTCCTACCTCCTCCGTGTCCTCCCCCTCCCCTCCGGCGGTCCTGCCTCCTCCATACCTTCCCCCTCTGACCCCTATCTCTGTCTCAGAGAGAAAAATAAAAAAAAAAGCATTAAGGAAGGAGGAACTCACAAGCTCTGAAGCTCGCTATCATCGGCTCACTGCACGTCGGTGTTGTCTCCATGTCGATGCCGCTATTTCTCTCCTCCTCTGTAGCTTGGATGCCACTTACCTCGCCGGATGCAGTCACCCCAATCGGCCAATCCCTAACCCAAAATGCCATCACCTAGAAGAAGAGCAGAAAAAGAAGGCGAGAAGACATTTTCATGGTGAGAAGACGCATGGGGGTCAGGTGTTTCATTTGCTTAGGTGGTGGGAAGGTTTAATTTTGCTGGTCCAATATCCTATGGTGGATAATGTGCCACACCACCCCTTGTATTTCACCAATTCCTGATTGTGCATTCTCCACCGTGCATGTGCTCCAAGATTTGCCTTGGTCCACTTGAACCAGGTGCATGCAAAAATTTCTCGATGGGAAGGGTTTTTAGATGGAAGATTATAAGTCCAATGACTAGATCTGGCTATGGGTAACCTATTTTTTGATCGGGTCTTAATATCGGATTCAAACCTAACCTACTAGAAGATTGGATCAGATCAGATTAGGTCCATAATCAAAATTTTTGACCCAATAGGTCACTTGTGCTGGGTCGGTCTATATATAACAAGGCCCCAACTTAAAAATTTTAGATTTGAATCAAGTCTGAGTCAAGTCTAGATCAAAAAAAGCCAACTACATCTAAACCTAATAGGAATTCAATCATTGTTCAAACCTTGATTTTATTCCAATGGGACAACAAAAGAAAATCACAGTCATCTATAGCATGTATCTTCTATCATTTTTTTGAGACCCGCAACTACCAATCATAGCACACATATAAGACTCCAGTCAAGGAGGATGGATCAGGCTCACTATCCCAACGCCGGCTTGAGATGGATACGGGCTGAATTTTTAATTATTAGTTATGCTAAATTTTATCATAGAAAATTATATATTATTTTAGCCTAAATGATTGTGCTAATTAATTTCTTGATGGTAAGAATATTTTAGAACAACAACATAGAATTCTCAAAAAATCAAAATTAATTTATTTTTGACTTTTGATATTTGACAGACATTTTCAGTTTCTTTTCATTAATGATGATAATAATTTATTTCAGTGTCAATTATTTTTTGTTCATGATGTATATCAAAATTTTATAATATTTAGACAAAAACTCTCCATTCCGTCAATCGTGAACCTTTCCTACCTCATTTTATTTTAGGTGCATATTTGAAAAATAAAATTGATACATAAATCTTAATATAATTTATATATTTCTTTATCCTGTTATATTTTTAAAAGAAGTATAATTCTTAATAATATAAGAGTTCCAATAAAATACTTAAATTATTGATTATTCATGGATACTCCTTTTCATTACTTTAAGATGGAGACTATAACTTAAAGATTCTTAAATTTAATGGAAAATGAGTTGCTACAAATTAATTTTTTAATAAAAAATATTTTAATTTTTATTCTTATTTTTATTTGTGACGGACACCCATCATATGTAATATTTTTTGTTACAAATAATCACTTTTTGGATAGCATGATAACCATCACAAATAGCGGCCGTCATTGATAAAAGTACTTTTATTTGTGACCGTAAATCACCGTCACAAAAAATTTTGTTCCACCACAAATACTTTTTTTTTGTGATGGTACAATAAGTCCGTCATAAATACTTTATTTTATTGTGACATATATATTTGCCGTCACAAAAAATTGTAATTGTGACGATTTTTGGATGGTCACAAAAAAAATCATCACAAATGCTAACTTCTTTTGTGATGGTAGCATTTTTTATCACAAAAATGAGTATTTGTGACGGTTTTTGATCCGTCACGAAAAAAATCATCATAAAAGCCCTTTTCTCTTGTAGTGAAAAAGACTTGGATGGTATGGATATACTGTCCAACCAATAGGATGGTTCAAAATCTATCTATCGGATCAATTTGGATTCAAAGCGATATCACGGGGATCCTTCACTAGATTCATAAATCAAATAGAAATAGAATGTTAGAGGAGAGAAAAATTAACAAGATGGAATAGAGTTGATCAGATGATACTATCCATTATCTTGATTGATCAAATCAAGATGATTTAATCTAATCATAATTAAATTAGTATACAGATGACTTAATATAAATCATGGATAATCAAAACAAATAGTACTTGATCTGGATAGGAAGGATGCCGGCACGATGCCCAATGACCAAGGGTTAGAATTCGTTCACTAGAATCAATCAAGATCATTGAGAATCTTTTTGAAAATCCAAAAAAACTTTGAAGAAAGAATTAATCTAGAGAGAGAAACTTTAAAGAGAGAAAGTAGAGAGAGTATGTGGAGAGAGAAAAAAGGAAAGAGAGAGAAAATCTCTCTTTTTTTTGCTTCTTTTTTCTTTTCCTTTCTTTTTCCTTTTTTTCTTTTTTTCTTTACTTTTCTTCTTTTTTTCTTCTTTCTTTTTTTTTCCATTTATTTCTTCCCTGATTCCTTGGCAAAATAGAGAACTCCATTGCCTCTCTGAACAAAAAGCCTCTCATTGACAATGACTAAGGTGGTTGGTGATATGGTGGTGTAGTTGGAGGTTCTCTTCCTTATGATCGATGGCAACAATTACAGCTGAAAATTCCGTAAAAGTTCACAAGAAAGTAGATAAAATTGGAGGCTCAGTTTTGAAGGAAAATCTGGTGATAGTTGGCCATAATCAAAGCTTCTAAAGGTTGGAAATAATGAGAAGAGTGAATAGTGAAAGATTAAAGAGACCCTTACTTTATTTCTGGCAATGGTTAACCTTGATTTCCGACGAACGCAGTGAGCTAAATCAACAAGTTTCCTAGAAAAGATTTGGGAAGAAGAGAGGGGAAAGCTTGGCTGAGGTTGTCAGCTTCAAGGGAGAGGTGGATCCCCTTCAAATAGAGGGCCAAATGAAGGGAGAATATGCTAAAAATCTAGCTCCAAATCGAAGTTGGATCTTGATCGGACAAGGAAGAAGAACTCCTTCAGGAGTTCTGCTTCTTGTTTCATGCCCAAGCATGTGCAGATCTCATGTTGGCTTAAGATATATATGTATTTCTTTTAGTTGGACCTAGTATGGTTTTGGATTGGGTATTACAAAGAAAATCAAGATAATGAAGCATAGGTGTAGAGAACATAGAGTAACGTATTGCACATGAAAAATTACTTTTTCATGAACTAGAGAGAGATGCCAACAAATCGAGCTAATAGCTATTGATTGTCCAAAGATGTTCTATATCATGAAAGAAAGACAACTAAAATAGCAATTGAAAAGTTTAAAGTTTTTAGGTTGTGTCAAATTACTAATTGAAGGCTGCAAGTGCAGCATCGAACTTTAGGATTTATTTTTTTATGGATAAATATCATGAAAATATTGATCAACTTATCTATGTTCTCATATTTTTCAAGATGGGTAAGTTACTTTTCATGGATGGCATTTACCCATAAAATAGGAAAAAAATCTTACCCACCTAAAAGGTGGCTAAATTAATTTTTTCATCAGTCAGTAAAGTCGGCATTTAATGTTATTCCTAAAATGCTCCATCTTCATTTTCAATATCTCTATTATTCAATGCCCAATAACTTAGTCATCCACTTTCTCTAAACCTTAAAAGCTTAAAAGATATTATAAAAAATATGGATAAATTTTAACAACTTAGCCAGGAATGTAGTAGGGCAAAAGAATATGAATAATAGATTTCGAAACCACTTTTCTATACATAAAAGAATATGAGTAAATTATTTTACTATCTAAAGATTGTCTGAAAAGATATAGATTTCAAGGTAAATTTTTTATCCATAAAAGAATGGGCACTAAAAGGAATGGTGTGTCAAGCAATAGAGAGGATGGCACAAATAATCGACTAAGGGATAAATTGAAGACAACTGATGAGAATCTGCACTACCAATCAAGATGTCGGGGGAGGGGAGCTGTTTAGTTGTTATAATTTTTCTATAGATCTAATTTAGAAAATTTGGAGAAATGCATAGTCTTTTTCAAGGTGCTCTACAATGCAAGTGGTGGTTCCTTATTGCTGCACCAGATGGCTCTTTTTGCATACTCATTTATCTTTCCTACCATTTAGTTAAGTCCCCCCACCCACCCTCCAACCCCTTGACCAATAATGCAAATTTCCATCAGTTGTTTATTTATTTAGAAAAACTTTATCCTTTAAAAAATATAAATATTATTTATTTATTTATTCGCCTCCTATCAACCTTATTCTCCTTTGAATTTCTTTCAACCCTACAAGGAGTTTTCTTGCTTGTCTAATGTTTGTACCATAAAGAATTCACTCTAAGATCAAAGGAGCACATAGATTTTGTTTGCTGGGGAGTGTGGCACTATTTTTTTTTTTCAGAATAAAGATCATGTATCCAATGTTACCTACTTGTATTTCAGCTATAATTATTGCATGCACACTTACCTGATCCATGTGATTTATACTGTGGAAGCAAATGACATTCTTGTTATGTGCAAGTCACTTTTGTTGCTGTAATTTACCCTTTTTTGGTGTTGCGGTATATTGGGCAGCCGGCATTTCTTTCTAAAATTTTTTTTGATGTATCTGCAAGCTTCTATGAATCCATTCTAGGTAAGCCTCGATACCATCAGATCATGCAACATGCACTTGCTCAGGCATAATATGTTCATATGGTGTTTTCATTTTTGTCGTAGAACCTGTGTCTTGGCTTGTTTTTGTGCTACTAGCTACTATTTTTGCTATAGTTGCTGGCCAAGCCATTATCTCAGCAATATTTTCAATTGTCAAATAGTGTCATTCTTTGGGTTGTTTTCCACGTGTCAAGGTTGTCCACACATGAAGGTGGATCCATGGTCAGATGCACATACACGAAAATAACTGGATTCTCATGGTCCTTTGTCTGGCTATCACTACGGGTTTTCATGGCACAAACCTTATTGCAAAATGCATATGGCAACTGACAATATTAACTTGATAAATATTATAAAGCAAAAGCTCAAAAATTTTTCTCTCTAATTACTGCATATTAATTTTCATGGTTGTCACAGAAATAATGCTTACATATCTTTGCATATGCTCATGCTACGATCTGCTATTAATTTTTGGGTATCAGTTTTAGCTCTTCTGTATACTTAATGCTAACTAATATTAACAGTCACCCTCATATATTAGTTCTAGGCTGTAATTTCAGGCATTGCATGCATAACCATGCATAATGTTCATGACTGCAATGAGAAAAAACTTGGATTGATTGCTAAGAGAGCTTTTAGACTTAAGGTCATGTTTCCAGTTGTTAATCTACTCATGTGTCAACTAGAATAATTATTAATCTTAACGATGCTCTGATCGTTGCAGTTCAAACAGGAGATAGCTGACTGCTCAAGGAGGGAAGATGCGAAATTAATTTTGAGTTTGTATTGTCGTGGCTTGAGTTCTGGCAAGGGAAAATGCTTATCATGCTTGACATGGAGCACTGCTGTCAACCAGAAAATGATAAATATCATATCAATTTATGTCCTGCTTTCATGATCTATCTGATTGACATCTACTAAAGATAAGGCAAGCCAAAAATCAGCAAGATTTAATATAAATATCTCAAGTTTGTATATATAGAACCTTTCTTTTCATGCAAGACATGAGTATTTAAGATTGAGGAGCTTTTTCTTCTACACCATTTTGGCCAGAAACCAAGACTTTGGGTATGAATCATCTCTTCTGTTCGGACACCATTAATAATCCTTTTTGAGCCAAAGACAATCTGATAATGACAAAGAGCATTTAGTTCAGCTTGATTTACGAAGCTAGCATTGACTAACTACTCAATCTAGAGGTTGTTGGAGCATTTTTAACCTTGTCGACTTGTGTCTAATTTGATCTCTTGCGTGAAACGGTTTCTGATTTGCTATTCTTTTTAGTGCTCAACTTTCCACGATAATTGTTCTGATCAACAAAGAACAGATCCAACCATTTTATTGCAACAGTGCAGGTTTTCTTTTGTCATTTATGCCCGCATAATTACAGGCTTAACATCCTTTTACCAATCCTGTTTGCAAACATATCCCCAAATGTCAGGATTTGCAGTCAATCTTTCTTAACCCAGCTGGGAACTAGAAACAGCTGTACAAGAGATGCAAGGTTGGCATGTCGCCAGTATCTTTGAGGGGACTAGATCTCGATGCATGGGGTGAATGTTGGACTAGATGCAAGGTTGTATATGCAAGGAGCCTATACAAGTTCAGGTTGGGTGTGGTTTGAAAGCCTTATGAGAGGACGTAAACTATAGCTAGCAAGTGGCAACATGATTTTTTGGATGAGAAATATCAACCATGCTTGCTGAATGTTAAATTTTAGAAAGTCATAAAAAATATTATTTAATTCCAGATTTATGGTATTTAATCAGCTGCATCTGATATACACATGATTTAATTAAAATTACACCCTCACCAAATTATGAAGAAAAAAGCTCAGAACCATTTATCTCATTAATTTGCCAAAAGAGTTTAAATACACTTGTCATCAACATCAACACAATGCAATATCTACAAAAGTACATGGATGGTACCAAAATAAGCCTTAAAAATGTTTAAATACACTTTTCAACTCGATACAATTAATGCCAACCTTGGCACAAGAGGGGTAAAATAGAACAACTATATGAGTCCAAATGCAAAGGCATTCTCTCCAGCTTCCAAGATAGCTGCCCACTCTGAGACGCCGGCGCCGGTGGGGTGGCTGATTGAAGATCCAGTTGCAAAAGAAGATGGCTGCACCTCCATGCCATCGTCAGCAGCTAACGAGCTCTCAATCCACACCAAGACGTCAGCCACACTAGGGGTTCCACTCTCTGATGACATAAGCTCCTCGGTGGGTTGGCTACTAGAAGGTACTGATATTGGAGAAGATGGTGGTGTTGAGATCAAGCTATCAGCCCACTTCAAGGTGTCAGAATCGATGAAGCAACCATCACCAGAAGTGGAAGAGATGGTGGTGATGGTGGAGCGGTCATCTACAGGTCCAGGCAGCGGCACCAACTGAGATGCGATCTCCTGCTCAATCCAGGTGGCGGTCACCATTGGAACTTCTTCACCACTGCTACCATCTCCAACCTCATAGGCCTGATCGAATAGCGTCGACCTCGCAGCATGTATCCGTCTTCTCTTGCAGTCATGTGCGGCTGGATAATCATTCTTGGCTTCTTTGTTCTCCTCCTTCGGATGAATTCTGCATAGAGCAATCTCTTGAAACTGCAAAATGGAGAGCAATGGTCACATCAATTAGCGGTCGAATATTCCACGTACCAAGGTTTGAAAGGAAAAAGATAATCAACTTTAAATCTGTCGGAGCAACAGATAATCAGATGTACTAAACAATCTACTTAGCTAGAAGCCATGACGTAAGGCTGTAATGATATTAGATTCAGAAAAAGAAAATAAAAGAAAGGGAAAAAAAAAGAAAAATTACATACCTTGCCATCTGGTGAGTGGAGGAGGTACTCGTGCATGATCCAATTGGGGTGCAGTCTCTTCCTCTTGCTGTCTCTGAACTTGAAGGCAAGGGAAGTCTTATGCCCAATCGGCTCCAAGGATTCATTGTCAAAGATGAGCTGGTCCCGACCATTGCCATGCCAAAAGCCCTGCCCTGCGTTGCGGTTGGCCCTGCACCCACTGCCATTTGAACTTGCTTTGTGCCTAGGGGTGAAGTAGTACACCTCCTCCCCTATTCCGCGCATGAAATCCCCTGTAGATGAGGGAGAAAGGCGACACAACCATCAAATATTTTTCCTTTCTAAATAATTAGAAAACAGGAAACAAGATCTACGATATTAATTTATAACGGAAATACAAAAGAACTGACGAAAAAACAGGAACGGAAGACATGCTATAATTAAGAAAGTAACTCCACGATGCATGGTTGGCAGCAAGAGACGATGAGACAAAGTGAACCATCGGTTGACTTGTAATTCGGGCAAGAGGACAGAGAAGAATGCGGGAATAAATTAGAAGGATGCATGATCTAGAGTTTAAAAGTTTTAGCTAGGGTTCAAGAACTCGTTCTTGCTCGTGATGATACTAAGAAAGGAAAATAAAAACAAGAACATGAAGAGGGAAACCTGAAGATAAGAAAAAAGAAGGGAGGAAAGAGGAGGGATCTTGCATGTAATTTGGACCAAAAGAAGGAGACGGGTGGGGAAGAAGAAGAAGGATCCAGGGTTTTAATTAGGGTTTTATGCATATGATCAAGAACTCGTTTCTTGCGGGTGATACTAGCTAAAAAAGGAAAACAAAAACAGGAACAAACCAGAAGAAGAAAAAAAGAAGAGAGAAGAGGGGAGGGATCATGCAATTTGGAAGGACGGGAAGAAATTAAGAAGAAGGATCTAGGGTTTTAGGCAACGCAATGTATCGATCAAGAACTCGATCGTTCTTGCTGGTGGTACGTACTAGAGGAAACCGGAAGAAGGAAAAAGAAGAGAGAAAAGAGGAGGGATCACGTACTTGGGAGGTTCCATGGTTCTTGAGCATAAACATCGCACTCATGCATCAGCTTAGGTGGGAGTGGAAACCCCTCCGCTCGCTTCCGGAGGTAGCGGATGACTTCCACATCCTTTGGAAGAAACCTCATTCCATCCACCTCTCCGTCCATCGTCTCTTCTTCAGTATTCTGCTTCTTCTTCCTCTCCTCTTAGCCTTCTCTTCTTGGCGTTTCTCCTCCGAGAGCTATCACAGTCGTCAGAGATACACGATCGATCACCGCTCCGGGATGCTATGGGTAAACCAAGAAGCTAGCCAACGATGCTTACCCAACTCGTGTGTTATAAAACAGAACCTGAGACCAACGGTAATATTCCTTGGCTGTCACCGGGTGAATGGGCTAGCTGTCGTGATTTACCGATAATTATACTCAAGTAGAGGGTTCGGTTCACCGGACGGTTCGGTTCACAGGAGATTTTTTATTCTCATATAATTATATGCCCTGAAATCCCATTGACGCAGGATCTGAGTCATGGTCTTTTGTCCAACCAGGCCAACAACCATGGTATAACTGTCTAACTTTCTGTGTCGTTTGGGTAGTTCAACCTGTCATGAATGTATTACTTCTACGTGAAAGTAATTCGAATTATGATGTTGGGTTATCGTGCATTACCTAAGACTAGTATTGCTCCTATATCTACATCCTGTTCCAATGTTCCATGATATTAATTATGTGCCCATCTTCCGTTATATTGTATGCCACCCACACACACACATGCACGCACACGTACATAACATCATATACCCATGACTCAAAGCTTCACCACTTGTTGCTTCGTTTGCTCTAAATGAATTAAAAATTACCCATGCTTGCCTGCACCTATACGTGCCAAGCAGATGCCTGGACATTAATCTTGATAGCCATCAATTTCAACTTGCCATTATTTGCCAAATCTTTGAACTTGAATGAGTTTCACTCATGATGAACTTACCCAAAAAATAAAAGAGTCATATCTACTTGAATGTTGAGCTGGACTGACCCTCAGGCAGGTCAAACTGGGCGACTGTCCCAGGCCTCAGGCACTACATTGATGTTCTAATGGGATGCAAAGATAGCTTTTTACAATATTATAACAAAAAAAATAATTAAATAGGTTAATGATGAATTTTACATACTACTTAACGAATATATCTATAGAAAATTATTACACGTAGATTAATTTTTTAATAATAATTAATGTTTAAAGTATATTAATTTTTAATAGAGAATGCCCTATTTTTTCATTTGGCCCTGGATCTAAAAAATATCAGGACCGGCCTTGATGTTGAGATCTCACAGTTGTCCTCTGAATTTTAAGCTTCTCATTCCACAGCATACCTATGGAAACTAAAGGTTCTCAAAATTACCTAACCATTGAATAATGATATTAACCATAATGTTACAATATTGGAGTTTGCGTCGTGCTGCTTTCTTATGCCAAATTCAGCATTCTTCTGTGCTATCTCATGACGATCTTGGATAGTGTCTTAGATTAATTTTGTGCTCTGCCTTAGATGTTGCTTTGAATGTGTATTCCGTATCAATGTTTTCTGGTATTGAAGAAGTCTGGGTAAGTTCAAAGAATTTTAAACAATATAGTGTGCCAGCCACCATGCTATTTTGTGATCCATTTTAAGCTCCGCTGGGACTAACAATCCTGCTTCCACTTAAAATCCTGAGCCTGAGATTCCACATCATTACAGGACCGAAGCTGCCCTGCTATAGCAAAGGGTACAGATTTCTGCTTCAGGCATTAGGAATACCGGGGAAGACTTAGATTCACATGGATGTAAGTGATAAAAAGTATTTCAGAGAAGCTAGTAGTGACAACTCTTTGGAGTTGGGTAATAAAACTTGTAATGTTGCAATGTCATTGTTGATAAATAGGATCCCTTAAAAGTCCAAGCATCCAGCTTTCTTGGGACATTGCAACACATTGGGGTAAGACATGATTGCTTTATATATACTAGGACATCCTTGGTCTGAACACTTAGTGGCTTCCATGTAAAAATTCAGATGGTCACCAAGGAATTAGGAAAAAAGATCGTAAATCATTAGCAACTCTTTCGAATGATGAAGACTTGGATATGAACAAACCTCTTTGCTCGTCCAGATATCAAATACCCCTCCTTTTTTCTTTTTTTTCAGGGGACTTTCATATTCAGCACTTTCAGCATCTTCAGCTGAATAAATTTCACCTGATTCCCCAATCAGTTCTCTCCTCAAATTATCAAGAATATCATGAGCAACAGATGAATAGAAGGTGTCCCTTTTAATTGTAAGTATATCCAAGTATGCAGTAGCATGCTGCCCTTGATCATGTAACATGTTTTTTGAAACGTGGAACTGAAAAAATAGAGGACAACCATATCATCAACCACAGCAGAACACTATGAGCTACTCTAGCATAAGTCACCAAAGCAGAAAAATTATCACTCTTGCTAATCAGAAATCATATATTTGCAGTTCAGCATGTATATACATCCTAATGTTCATGAAGATAAAATAATATAAGCAAACACCCACCTCACAACCAAGATTTCCATCTTGAAGTTCTTAGTGGTGACTTTTGCATCAAGGGTTCCTTCACGAACTTCTACAATTATTTACACTTACTGTATATTGCTAAACCGCTTGCTTCATTACACATATGTAACATTTAATGTTTGTATAAGTTCAACTAATTTGCATTATTGGCAGTGTGATAATATATTACTATCTCAATAAAACAATAAGATCACCACACTGTCACAGAACAGTATGACTGATCATTTATCAGTCTCATCCATGATTACCCTACCAGTAATATTAATGAAATTACAAACCAGTCTTTCCCACAATACAAAAGCAGTGAACCAAAGAACTGGTAAATAACAGCCTTGTACACCGTCAAAACTCACCATGCCAACACTCATCCGCACTATATCCATGAAAACCACCTCCAACATGATCATGAATTCCGCCTCTACCCATGCACAGAAAGCTTTGACATACCATCTGCACGGTATTGTTGGCTTCACATTCCTTCCAATTTTCCGTAAGCTTCCTTGATTCATAAAGCATGAGGTAGACTTCAACTGGTCTGGGAAACTTTGGAGCAGAACCCGAACTTTGGGTCGTCACTACTCTCCAGCTATGAAGCATCACGAATTACAAATTTGAAGGGCAATACTCAATAAGCACAAACAGTACAGTAAGGAATGTATGGCTTAAATCATATTGATTCTCATTGAAAAATAGATGGAAGCTAATTTAGAAACTAACCTGTTCAAAACGTGATTTTAATGAATTCTGTGCAAGGACATTCGATAACCTACAAGAAGTAGCAGTTGTAGACGATGCTTCAGAAAGTTGTTCAATTGCAAAGTTCCCACCCTTCTCAAGCATCTCTCATTTAGCGTCCCTAGCTTTCTTCGCCCTTCTGAGAGATGTCTAGCAGAGAAAAATGTAGGAATAAGCCTCGAAGTTTGAAATCAGTGCAACCATCCATAAAAAGGACATGCTTTGCACTTGAGGACTGTTTTAAAACCTGGTCTCCCATACTTTGTTCCCTTGAGGACAGTGGCCAGCCACCAGCACCATAAAGTGGCTGTACATATGTCATATATAACTGCAGAATTAATTTGTTCTTCGGAATAGAAATAGGAACTGCAAAAAGGCATTAACTTGAACTGCATATGTTAGCTTGTAAAAGAAACCAATTGACATAACTGCATCCAAGTACAATACATGAAAACATGGAGCTCTTCTTAGGCTAATTGAAGATCACTTACGATGAAAATGCTTAATCTACGTCAACTGACTCTTCACAATCCACCTGTTAAGACTGGCAATCAGAAACAAGGAGAGAACATAATACATTTAGCGGCAATGTTTTTCTGCCATATTGACATTCAAGCGCTTCCATGATGTCATATCCTAAACTAGATAACAAACCAAAAAGAAAGCATCAAATACATATAATGCTCGTAGTTTGTAGTAGTAACAAAAGACCACCTTGATGCTAACAAACCACTTATTTAGCATTTTTGCAATCTCTTCAACCTCAAATGACTGCACCTCCATGACATGGCACCTATAATAATCAATCAATAAAAAAAAAAAAATTGTCTTGCATCACCAATCTACCAACAACCATACACCTAAAGTTCCTCGCTAATTTGCAATTAAATAAAGAAAAAAAACTTACAATATGGCAGGTCAGCAAAGAAGTGACATATTCTAGCTGTAGTATCAATTCAACCATCATGGAAGAAGAATACAAGAGAGATTTTCCACCGATGTTTCAAGGAATCAAGTCAATGAATCAGCAAACACTGATTTTCTACTGAATAGATACATGTGTATGCCTTAGACCTGTAACATATTTATTTGTCAGCACGTGGTTTGCTCAGACGCGTGAAATTGCTTGAAAATGGAAAAATAAATATAAAGACTAAATACACACACCAATGGCATGTCCCATATCTAACTACCCAACACCCCTGCCACATCTGAACCACGTAGACCGATAAGTCGACAAGCATCCAAAGATCAAATCAAAGAAAAAATATTTTTGTGATGATCCAGACCCGGCCCACAGTTTATATGGACTAGAGGATACTACAACATAGGCCCAATTAAGCTAATCATGAATTGATCATGATTATTATGAAAAGATTTAGGGTTCTTGAAAATATATTTGAATTAATGAATTAGGATCCTTAGTTTGGCGAGAATGTCAAGACTTAAACGAGAGAGTATGTGAGGATCCGTGAGGACATGTTTAGTCCCATATTGACTACTGGATAAATGTTGGCCATTTGAACTTAAATATTACTTTCTGGCTGGTCCTTTTGGATAAGGTCTTGACTCGTTACAAATGATATCAGAGCTGATCTGATCTGTGATCCATGCGGGTTAGGGACCAGTGCAACATTCTATCACTGATTCGTCACAATATTTAGAATAAATCTATTACAAATTCATCACAAAATTTCATTATTGATTTGTTACAAATTCATCATAATATTTAAAAAACAAATCCATAACAACTTTTTGTAATAAATTTATGATGCATTTGTGATCGATTTTTTATATCAGATATATCTATCACAAATCTAATACTGAAAGTAATAAAAAAATCTATTTTTTTTTTTTCATCACAAATTTGTGACAAATTTGTAATGAATTTTTTATATTGGATATATCCATCACAAAGCATTACTAAAGTAATCAAAAATTTGTATCTTTTTCCATCATAAATTTGTGATGGATTTGTGATGGATAATTTGTGTCAAATATATCCATCACAAATCCACCACTGAAAGCAATCAAAAACTTGTATCTTTTTTCCATCATAAATTTGTGATGGATTTATGATAGATCTTGTTGTATCGGAAGTATCCATTACAAATCCATCAATGAAGGTCTAACAAAATTATTTTGCTTTTCCCTCGTAGATCCATTACAAATCCATCACAATTTGTGATAGAATTTTTCTATCTTAAATTTTCCATCACTAATGCCATTTCTTCTTGTAGTGAAGATTGGAAAGTGTTATGCCCATAGAAATAAATTTTCCATATTTCATGGGAAAGAAATTTTTGGCTTTCCCATAGAAAAGGAACTAGGATTTTTTTTTCCAAAAGTAACCTTAAAGCCATAAATAAACTAGGATAAGATATTTTTTATGATGGATGTAATAGGTATTTTATATAGTTTTCTCAAAAAGTAGATGTTCAACCAAATATAAATCACTCTGAAATATGCGACTTTTCCATGGTAACCAAACATGCCAAAATCATTTTTCAAAATATCATATTTCCAAAAATCAACTTCCTAAGAGAAACATTCTAATGAGAAAATTTCTTCTAAACCAAATGGAGCTATGAGCTTTGTTTGATATGAAAACCCAAAAGTTTATTCTTTCTAATCATGGAAAATACTAGAAGAAGGCCCATAGACTCATTGTATAAAGGATCCATCCTCTTCTATCAAAGATACCTCCATCTCTTCTCCTAGGTACCTATCTTGGGGTATGGGTTTTTTTTCTGTTTTCAAATTATTTACTGATGATAGAAATCTTTGATATTTTTTTCTTGTTTTGTTTTATTCTATTGTATTTCATTATACATATATATGAGATTATAGAGCTCAAGATCTATTGAATAAAAATATAAGCCATCAATTACTGATTACTAATTTTCATGAATAGGATGTGCCAAAGCTATAGGAGAATATTCTCACTTCAAATACAATCCAATAGATTATTTGTGAGAATCGATCCAATTGGACATAGTTTGGAGTGAAGTCGGCAAGGCCTACCGACCTCACCATAATATTTCAAAAAAAGGAGATTTCGATCGGAACAAGAGAACCTTATCCCCTACTTGATCTCATGTCGTGGATGAGGATAAGGCCGCTCTCGTGGCCAGATGGGTGTCGTACGCCGGTGAGCAATGATTGAAGGCCATTTGGATTGGTTACATCGGTGAAGTCTGGATTTATCCAAGAATAATCAAGCTTTTCCTCTTCATAATCTCTTCTTCTTAAACCCCTCCTCCCTCAGTTGATTCCACCACCAAAGTCTTCCCCACCTCCCTCTTCTTTCTTCCTCATCTTTGGGAGCCACCATGCTGCCTTGGCGAGCATCGCCACCACCCCTAAACCTAATTTTTCTCCTCCAATACCATCAACGACTTATTTTTTTCTTTGCTCCGAGGACTACCATCATCACCACCAGAAACTGCCTACTCGGTTGAGCCATACTGTCGCCACCATCTCCGATAAGCCTCCTCTCTTTCCTTTCCTTTCTCTTTGACTTGAGTGTCATTGCCATGACAGCAAGGGGCCACACCTCCTAATTTTCTCTTAGACCTTGGCTCTAATCGTCATCATACCACCATCGCCATCGACCCCATCCCCTCCTTCTCCTCTCTGCCCTCTCCCTTATTGAAACTCCTGTTCGACTTGGGAAAAAAGAAAGAAAGAGAGAGAAAGAATGAAAGAATGAAAAATAAGGAAAGAAAGAGAGAGAGGAAGAGAGAAGAGCACAGAGAATGGAAGATAAAGAAAAAGAGAGAGGGAGAGAGAGAGAGAGAACCTGACCAAGATCCAATCTGAAGGGGCTAAGCCCCTGATTGGATTTAAATGAAGTAAGATCCAGTCAAAAAAAATCCAATTGCCCTAGACTGAGCATCTCTCTCCTTCCCATTTTGATCAAGTCAAATCAAAGAGATTAGACCCTAATAACTCTTTTCTTTGTACCTCTACTGATTGACCAGATCAAAATCTAATTTTCTGTTGATCAATGAAATATATCTGATTGAAGATTTTGATCTAGATCGAGAGGACCATAGATATGAGGATCAAGCCACATGCCGTAAATCATAACTTTTGGATTCGACTGATTGTAAATTTTTTTTTTATCTTTGGATTTTTAGTACATAATCATATGTTTAAAAATTAAATTATATATATAAAAATTATTAAAATATTTAAAAATTTTAAAAATTTAAAAGTATGTATTTATACATGAAAAATAATTCAAAATATTGCATCAAGCATGGTGTTATCTCAGCATGATTAAAAAATATGAAATGAGATGATTTCTTTGTTTTAATATCATATAATCTTTAAAAATAAGACTATACATATTTATCCTTGTATGAATTGTGAATAAAATTGTTACATATTTATCCTTGTATGAATTGTGAATAAAATTATTCTCTTATTTTTGAAAATGAGATGTGGAAGATTGGATTTAATATTATTGTGAAAATAAGTATGATTATTTGGTTATGGTGAAATTATGAAAAAAAATTTCTAATTGACTGATCATTGGCCACACGTCAGAAATTAGTTTCTCTTAAGTCTAGCCAGTCGGGACTGATCGCTGGCATAGTTAGTCCTTGTAGACCTAGCCAGTCAAGGTTGATTGTAGGGATATATTGATACATTATATATTTATTTTCAGAACTAATCTCTTTGTCCTATCACGATTGTGAATCAGAGCTAGTTTTCTTCTGAGTCAACCAGTGGGACTGATCAAAGGTACATACCAATAGATCGAATGTTTTATATTCAGGACTAGTCTCTTTTGGATGTTATCACGAGGCTGATCATGGCCATAATCATTAAAGACTGAGAGAGAATTTTAAATATTATTATTTCACATAGCATATTTTGAAAATCAAAATTATGTTGGTTTATGCATCTATTATTATCAATCGCTATTGTTGGAAAAAAAATTTAATTATGCATCATTTCTTAGAGATATTGGTAACTTATTGAATCTGTAAAGCTCATTCCCACCTTTTTATTTTTTTATGTTAGATTTAAAAAATTTTTTGGGGCTTGGGATCGAGCAGTGAGGAGCATAAGATCTTAGAGAATATTTGCTTAGTCTGTTTTTGAATAAATATTGATCTTGATTATGATGAGGCATTAGTGAACTATATTTTATTTGAATCAATAAAATTAAAAGTTTACTTTTACTATCACTACCTCAGTATGATTTGATATAATATTTTGGAATTTGAAGGTAGGCCTTGCATGTCTTTAGAGGTTAAACCCTAAGAACATGTGACCATCTGTTGCATGCTCGGCTTAGGCCTCGGGCCATGGCGTGACATTATTGCTTTGCCCGTTCCAAAGCATCCAACTCAAGATACATTAGTATGGTATAAGACTGGTTCAAATAAACTAAAGACTCGGGATGTTTATAGAGATCTTCTTGCTACCCCTGAGGAGGATATTAACACTAGTAAAATATTTTCTACTTTATGGAAGGTAATTGCGGCCCCTAAAGTTTAGCTCTTTTTGTGGAAAATTGGGTGCATAGACTTCCATGCAAGTTTCCGTTGGATGAAAGAGGACTCATTGATGAACACTCAACTAGTTGTGATGTATGTGTCCTTGTTGAAGATGTTGAGCATGTGTTGATCCATTATTATATTGCGAATTGGATACGTGGAGGGTGATCTTCTATAGGTTTGGGTACCATGGCTGGGTGCCCCTTTTCTCATGAGTATCTTTTTGCATGGCAGCATAGGAAGGTAACTAGCTGTTCAGGTAGTTAATCTTTAGCTGTAGAGTATTTTTTTTATTTTTTTTTTTCTTTTGCCCCCTAAGTCTTTTAACTGTGTCCGTATTTAGTAGTTTATTTTACTAAGAAATTGTAACAAAATCAATATAAAGGACTTGACATTATTATGTGTAGCCAGATGTGGCGTATAACTTGTGCAAGCATTCCAGTTTTCGACATGTTACCTAGCAAAGTATAACTCAGTTGATAGTGGATGCTCCATGTAGTTTGCTATGTTCAGGTGTGGCAAATTATTCACATTGGTAAGTTTTTTTTCTTATAAATCCTCTCTCAGTAGCCAAAAATTGCTCATCGAGCTACCGTGGTCCCTTGGCTATAGTCAGTAATATAGCGTGTCAGCATGGTGATAAAAAATCCAATGTTTCTTCTCAAAATGGGCATGGAGAGTTTATAATGCACCGTTGGAAAAAAGACTGGCATTATTATTCACAAATTGCTGATGAGTTAAGCTAGATATGGTGGCTTGCTTGATCAGAAACCCTTTGAGAAAAGAAGAAATGGTCTCAGTTTTTAGTTAACTAAAAGTGTGAGAAAGAACTAGCATTGGTTGCTAAGAGAGCTTTTAGATTGAAGATCATGTTTTCAGTTGTTAATCTACTGTGTTGTTATGCTCGGTTGCCATAAATTGTGCTTTCAGGTTCAACAGCTGAAAGAGGGTTCATTCAAGGGGTGTTGGAGCGTCCAACCTGAACACCAAGCATATCTGCAATCCACAATCAAAATTAGGTTCATCAGTTTTCATTAGGGATATTAGGATTGAGGGTAATGTCATATATCTGTTCTGCATGAATGAGATGATATTACTTCTGCAAGCTCTGGTATGTGTAGATACACGCAGCAATACAAGGCAAGTGTTAATGTATTTCTCATGATAGATTGGCTGTCTAAATAAGGAGGCAAATTACTCGACCAAACAGTGATTGGAAAAGTTGAGCATAAGTTTTACTCAAATCATGATTTCCCCAGTTTTTATCAAGAATTGTTGCTCTTAGATTCTTGGTATTTTAGTATAGTAGTCCACGATTAGGCGTGGCACTTTGTCATACAAAAAATAGAAATGAAAAGATAATGAGTTAAATCCCAGATGACAGAACATGGCAAATTTCTTAAACATCCCTTTGCTTTTAAAATCTTCATGATGTTGCAATTTTTTAGCTGAAATTTTTATTTCTTTTCAGTGTTCATATTAACAAACCACGATAACAATTTGCCAAATTAGCACTTACTGGTCTAATAAACATTCTATGTGCATTTTATGAGCACATGAAATATTTCCCATTCTCAAATAGGGGAAGAAAGAGCGTCCTTAAGCAATTGAGGGGCTATAATACTTCTAGGGATGTGCATTCGATTTTTTGGTTCAGACCGAATCAAAGTTATCAAAAACTAAACTTTCGAATTTGTATTTTATAGAACCAAAAAATCACATGCCTAAAACCAAACAAACCAAACTGAAATAATTTCAGTTTGGTTCAATTTGGTAATTTGGTTTAGGGCTTCTCACAGTGATGGACAAATGGTAGAATGGCACGGTCCAAATGGACCTAGTTCAAGTAATGCTTAGATCAAATCTAAATATTGAACCAAAGGAGATTAGGTAATTTTAATTTTCGGTTAATCGAAATTATCAAATTAAATATTGAAGATGGAATCAATTAAAAATCTTTGGTTCAGTTTTAAATAGAAACCAATTTTTTTAGGAAAAAAACTGAATCAAATATCAAAATAATTAATGGTTTAATTTAATTTTTGATTAACCGAACCATTTGCACACTCCTAAATACTATAATAGTGTATGATACCATGAAGGGGTATATAACTATGGCTGTAATACTTGGCGATAGGGAAGACCTCACCGGCGTCTGCCTCATCACTGCCGCCAACGCTGGTAGAAACCTCGCCAGACAAAGCGCGATGCCTCTCTTGACATCTTTGGAGGCCTTGTCATCGCGGTATCTCTCTCCTTCATCTCCACCCGAAACAAAAATGTTCCATGAAATTGATGATCTTGGTGGATGGAGCAGATATGATTGGCAACCATGTGCCGTGGAATGGCTGCAACCTCACCGGCTTCATGATGCACTTCTTTCACACCATCGTCAGGGTGGCCATGGCCCTCTCTCTTTCTTGGTTTGGGAGTTCTTCTTCGAATCATTTCTGCCGTGTTTTTTTTAAAGTCAAAAAATAATACATCATGAAACGAGGAAGGCACATAGTGAGCATTTATCCATGGGATGGTTGAGGAGGCAAGCTTAAAAGTTTATTTTGTTTTGTATGCCAAGAATACCGGAATGGCTTCGGGCTGTGAGCGGGACACCTTTGGTGTTTTTTTAATGAAATGGGGGGTTATACCACCCAGATTTTATTGATGGTCTATGTAGTTGAATATTTACATAGAAGGGGAGTGAATCAAGTTGAGAGGGCTTGATTCTCAGGCAATCAGTACAGGTTGCTGGTTACAGGTTTCAGACTTTCAGGTGATAAGTTTTGGACTTTCAGGTTTTAGGTTCCAGGCTTTCAGGTTCTGAAGTTGAAGTTACAGGGTTGTAGGATGTCAAATTTCAAACTTTTAGAGAGCATATTTGTCACGCCCCGAACCCAACACCCGGGTCGGATACGTGATGGCCGCACACTCCTTAGAGCAAGCCCTAAAGAATATGCAAGGCCAAAATAAATATTACAACCTTAACATCCATAACAATTAATTTCAAATATAATTCATAAAATCTTGCATAATTACAATTTAAATTTCTTCAATTCTCTGATCAGATACTATGACACTCTATTTATCCTTCTGCTCACCCGTAAATCCAAGCCATAGCCAATCTAAATCATCCTGTAATTCTGAGAAGAAAAAGAAAGATGAAGGGGTGTGAGCTTTACAGCCCAGTAAGAATTTCCATATCACACTGATATAGTAATATAGTCTGAAAATAAGGATAAGCAATAAAATATAAAATCTCATGTTCAATGTTCAGAATAATACAAACATTCATAAATTTTCTGTCTTGTCAAAATAGATGCATCATCATATGTTAACAGGTAAAATACTTTTGTTCAACAATTATCTCATGTCTTATCTTTCATTTCTCTTTTCATAATCACATGATTTTTAACCTTTTCTTTCTGGCTCTGGACTATCCAAGTCTATACCTCAGTCATCATCCGGATCGAATCCACTTAAAAAGTATTTCAAGACTGTCTCAGGATGAGCTCCTGGCCGGCTGTCCCACGTACCAAAGCCCGTGAGAGGCTGTCCCAGCATAAGCTCCTGGCGGGCTGTCCCAGGCATGAGCTCCTGGCCGGCTGATCCACCTGTAAGCCAGTGGGGGCTGTCCCAGGCATAAGCTCCTGGCGGACTGTCCCAGGCATAAGCTCCTGGCCGGCTGTTCCACATGACAAGGCTAGTCCATACCATATATCTCTTTCTTTTCATTTAATCATTATGTATTGATTTCATCAATCAATTCTGTCTTGCATTATGATCAATTCAGATATGTCATATCCACATAATCATGCCATTAATCTCTGATACGTATATATTAACATAACATACTCATGCTCAAAATCAAATAACAGTATCTCAGATATAATAAATTCATCGATCTCAAATCCGACAACGCAAAACCAATAATGCAAGACCAACAGTAAAATAGCATATATATAATAGTGATCATGTATAGAGATTCTTACCTTTACCGATGACTGATCCAAACACAGAAATCAATGTTCTTCTTTGATTTATGAATTTCTCTAACAAGATATTCCACTCGATATCATATGCAGACAATCATCTCTTCGTAACCCTGATCAATATAAAAATCACATATATGGAGAAAATTATCGATAATTGATCCTAATACACAAATCGAGGACCTCTCTTAAATTAATCAAAATTAGGATTTATCTAAGTATCTGGATCCTCCACTGATCCATAAGACTTTTAGAGAGAAAAAAATCCAAGAAGAGAGAGAAATTCTAGAGAGAGAAAATAGAGAGAGAAATCTTCGTATCCTTTCGATGAGACACTCATGATCGAGATCATCAGAGGTCCTATCAGGGTGACTCAATATGAATCAAGTGTTACAAATTTCGAATAAGATCGGACTGGGATCAACCTACTATACGAATTTCGGAGCAATCTCAATTCATCATATTTTTAATTCAAATATATCCTAGGGTCTGTGATGCAATCAGAGAGAGAGTAGAAAGATTCTAGAGAGATAAAATCTACAAAAAGAGAAAAAAATCTAGAGAGAGAATCTAGAGAGAGAAACTGGAGAGAGAAGGTAGAGAGAGGAAAAGAGAGAAAAAGGAGAGAGAGGAAAATTCTCTCTCTTCTTCTTCTTTTTATTTTATTTTATTTTTATTTTTCTCTTTCTCTTTTTCTTTTCTTTTTTTTTCTTTTTCTTTTCTTTTTCTTTTTCCTTTTTCTTTTCTTTTCTTTTCTTTTCTTCTTCTTCTTCTTTTTTTTCTTCTTCCTTTCTTCCCGCGGCCTCCTTTGGCTGAAACAGGGGAAGACCGTGAGGTCCCCCCTCGGTGGCTCGAGCTCCGGCAGCTTGGCCGGAGATCCGGCAACAGATGGAGGCGGCGGTGGGCAATGGACGGCCGGTGGCAAGGTTCGGCCGGCGAGAATCAAAAAGAGATCGGAAAACAGGGATTTCTTGTTCATGGATTTTTCCGACGAAGACGGTGGCCGACGGCGAGGCTTTGGGCCAGGGGAGAAAGGGAAGAGGGAGAGGAAGAAGGGGAGGGGCTTACCTTGCTCCGGCGGTTGAGAAGAGCTCCGGCGAACCTCTTTTTTCCATCTAAGAACCCGCGGATCCTCGTGAAAAAAATCCCTCAAATTTCTAAAAAAATCTTTCCAAAACCAATTGTAGAGACATAAGGGAGGGAAAGAGGATTTTATAGGGGAGATTTTCTACCTCTGATCGGACTCTACCGGTCCGATTTTATCGTAAACGGAGAGGAAGAAGACTCCGGTTAGGAGTCTTCCTCCTCTATTTTTTATTTTTTTATTTTTTTATTCTGGGTTATTACATTCTCCCCTCCTTAAAATAATTTCGTCTTCGAAATTAGGTTATGTCGTTTGAGATACCTATTTCAAAGTATACATTCTTCATGTCATTCTCAAACTTACAATAAGATCATATATATTATTTATTTCTCATGATCTTGTTATAACAAAAATTATTTAAAATTTCAAACTCATCCCTTCTTATTGATTTCTCAACTTTTTGAAGAACTGTAACATTTTGAACTTGTATTAATATACCGCCGTTATTTGTCTAATACATTTTACTTGAAATTCATAATTGTCTCAGACTACCTTTGATAGAAAAATAAATAAAGGTCAAACATCGAGCACTCTTCACAATCATCGATTTCTTTCTTCTTTTGACCTTCCAACAATTTTTATATGTAAACTTCTTATCTTAAGAAAAATCTCAATCTTCTATATTAGTTCGAGTAATAATATTAATTTTAAAAAAATTATGAGATCTATGTCAGGATATTCTAAGTTTGAACTGATAACAGAACTATCAAGCTGTTAATAAACTTGAGATATCTAGGATTTCTTGGCATTATCTACAATGAAACAACCTACTGACAAAAATTATCAGGCTATGATGATCAGATTTGATCAAAATTTATAGCATCCTTTCATTATCAATAAAATCCTTCCTTATTTGCAACTAATGTATTCCATTATAATATCTTTTGATTTAAAAGATTAATATTTCTAATCAATTCAGACCATCACGCTTTTGCTGCACACTCTGATCTCAATTTATCAAATTATATAATTATATCAAAGATAAAAATATCCTTATATGTTAGATCGATCCAGGATAGATCCAACCTTCAAATTTATATAAGACTTAGGACAACATTTTAAGTTTCTTCATCTTTACTACCTTTGGGCATAGCATATAAAAATTAAATCTTGATCCACTTTCTATGTTTGAAATTATTGCATAAATTTCATCATAACCTGTATATCATTCTCTGACAAAATAAATTTTTTCTTCTTTAATTTAACAATAATATCAAAATACTTGTGAACCACTTAGAAAGGTAAGCTTTTGACTTGAAATTCAATACAACTTGAAAGATCAAGGAATCATATTCAGAATATGATATTTGAGTAACCAAAGATTTCACCAAGATGTGTATCTCATATTCTCATAATAAAATTCAAGTATATTTTTTATTTAAAATTAAATTTCATATATGATCTTCTTATACGTTCAGTGTTCAAAAATATTTCTCTCTCATATGATGAAATTTCTTTTTAGACCATACCTTAATTAACTTTCTTTTGATAAGTCCAAAATTCATAATGCTCAGACAATTATCATCGAAATTAAAAAAAATATCATGATCTTCAATCATATAAGTTTTACATTCCAAAATCATCTAGTATACTCAACATAACTTATCAATACCCCCCACTTCATTCCAAGGTCAACTCTTTTCATACTTAGGTCAACCTTACTAATTGAAATCTAAGATATAACTCGTCAATTCTATTATAAATATCATATACCACTTATACATAAATTTTATCTTAATATCTATTGATTCGAAATCTAAATATTGAATCTTCTCTTTTATATCTATCATGTTCCTCATGATCATAACCTAAATTTAAATATTACTAAAGTTACAATTCTGAATAATTATAACCTTAAACTCAAATACCACTTAAATCATATTTTCTAGTGATCATAACCTAAAATTGTAATATCATTCTATTACATCATTAATGATTATAACCTCAGACTCTAATATTATCTATCATACTCTATTGATTATAATCTTAAAGTTTTGACATCACCTATATGACAATCCCTAGTGACCTTAAACTTGGGCTCTAGTACTGTTCTGTTATATCCTAATTACTTGTATCATTGTCCCCGAATAAACGTAACCTAAGCTCTAAGCTCAAATGCCACTCTGTCACATCCTACTGATCTTACATAAAATTTTAATATCTCTTCATAATCTCTAGTGATCTTAAACCTAAGCTTTGATATTATTCTATCACATCCTAATCATTTATATCGTAATTTTCAATGATCATAACCTAAGCTCTGATACCATTCTGTCACGCCCCGAACCCAACACCCGAGTCGGATATGTGATGGCCGCACACTCCTTAGAGCAAGCCCTAAAGAATATGCAAGGCCAAAATAAATATTACAACCTTAACATCCATAATAATTAATTTCAAATATAATTCATAAAACCTTGCATAATTACAATTTAAATTTCTTCAATTCTCTGATCAGATACTATGACACTCTATTTATCCTTCTGCTCACCCGTAAATCCAAGCCATAGCCAATTCTAAATCATCCTGTAATTCTGAGAAGAAAAAGAAAGATGAAGGGGTGTGAGCTTTACAGCCCAGTAAGAATTCTCATATCACACTGATATAGTAATATAGTCTGAAAATAAGGATAAGCAATAAAATATAAAATCTCATGTTCAATGTCCAGAATAATGCAAACATTCATAAATTTTCTGTCTTGTCAAAATAGATGCATCATCATATGTTAACAGGTAAAATACTTTGTTCAACAATTATCTCATGTCTTATTTTCATTTCTCTTTTCATAATCACATGATTTTTAACATTTTCTTTCTGGCTCTGGACTATCCAAGTCTATACCTCAGTCATCATCCGGATCGAATCCACTTAAAAAGTCTTTAAA
>NC_025997.2:23947385-24036380 GCF_000442705.2 Elaeis guineensis
GACTCATGAGTCGACCCCTGAGGCATGAGTTGACTCATGAGTCGACTCATATGACAAGATTTGCCTGTAACGGCTAGTTTTTGGCCAAATTTGGTTGCTTTTTAATGCTGCTTTTTGTGCTCTAACGGCTCTTTTTCTGCCTAGTTTGTTTTCCCTTGTCTCTTAAGGCTATAAAAGGTTTCAAAAGGTGGAAAACAAAAAGGAGAGAGATCCAAATATCCAAGAGGCATTCAAGTGATTTGAAAAGAGAAAATCAAGAGCATTCAAGAGGGCATTCAAGTGCATTCAAGAGAAGGTTTTTCAAGCCAACTACTCAACATCATACAAGAGCTCATTTAAAAGCCTTCAAGAAGCCATCAATCAAGCTCACCAACTCCTCAAGCATTTACTTCATCTCTCATCCACTTTGAGGAAATCCAAGAGGGGCTTCTTCATTTGAGTAAAGCGTATTTATTGTTATATTCGCTCACTTAAGGAGCTATTCTTGTACTTATTTGTGCTCTAAACTGATTTTATCTTGTGAGTAATTATTTTTGTTTTGGAGGGTTTCCAAAACAAGGAAAGGTTGATCCGAACCTGAAATCGGAGTGTATTGGGTCGGCTTGTACCCGAGAAACAAGTGGACTAGCTTGGGATAGCTAGTGTCGGAGTTTCCAACGGTTGTATTCGGGTTGAATACAAAGTATAGTGGATTGGAATTCTCAAGTAGGAGCTTGGGGAGTGGATGTAGGTGCAAGGTTGGCACCGAAACCACTATAAATCATTGTGTTTGTGGTATGCTTTATTGTTTCTCTTTAATTCTCCATTATATCCTTGCATTCTTGTTTTAAGTAATTAATCTCAAACTAAAGTCTCTCTCCTCATTCATCAAGCTTTTGATATATAATTTTTACAAGTAATTAGTTAAGCCTAAAATTTTTAAAACCCAATTCACCCCCCCTCTTGGGTTGCATAGCTGGGCAACAAGTGGTATCAGAGCCCGGTGCTCTAGCCCTTCTTTGATCTAAAAATCAAAGAGCCAAAGATCTATGGCAACCCACGTCGGCACTTCTCTAGCCGAGGGGCAATCTACCAACCGACCTCCACTTTTCAATGGGTCTAATTACACCTATTGGAAAGCTCGGATGAAGATTTTCATACAAGCACTAGACTATGATATGTGGAGTATCATAGTGAACGGTCCACACACACCCACCAAGATAATAGATGGTGAGGAGTCAACCAAACCCGAAAGAGAATGGAATGAGGTTGATAAGAAATTGGCACAGTTAAATGCTAAAGCTATGAATGTTCTTTATTGTTCACTTGATGTAAATGAATTTAATCGCATTTCTACCTGTGCATCTGCTAAAGAAATATGGGATAGGTTAGAAGTAACCCATGAGGGAACAAATCAAGTAAAGGAGTCTAAAATAAACATGCTTGTACATAAATATGAGTTATTTAAAATGGAGCATGATGAGTCCATAACTGCTATGTTTACTCGCTTTACTGATATAATTAATGGTTTGAAGAGTCTTGGCAAATCTTATACTAACAGTGAGCTTGTAAGGAAGATTCTCAGGTCATTGCCAAGAACCTGAGAAGCCAAGGTGACTGCTATCCAAGAAGCAAAGGACTTGAATACTCTACCTCTAGAAGAGCTTCTTGGATCCTTGATGACTCACGAGCTTAGCATGAAGCAACATCAAGAGGATGAAGTCAAAAAGAAGAGAACCATTGCCCTCAAATCCATAGTCTCTCCTGATGAAGAAACTGACGACACAGAAGATGAAGAACAGGATGAAGAAATGGCACTCATCACCCGAAGATTCAAGAAGTTCCTAAGAAAGAGGAAACAGGGGATGAGAAAGAGACCTTTCACAAAAGGGGAACAAAGCAAAGAGAAAGAAAAAGATCAACCCCTTATATGCTATGAGTGCAAGAAGCCGGGGCATTTCAAATCCGAATGTCCACAATTGAAGAAAGGTCCCAAAAAGTTCAAAAAGAAGGCAATGATGGCCACATGGAGTACGAGCGACGACTCAAGCTCCGATGAGGAGACCTCAACAGAACAAGCCAATCTGTGCCTTATGGCACACGATAATGAGGTAATTTCTGAAACCCCTAGTGAATTTACTTTTGAAGAATTGCATGAAGCCTTCAATGATTTAATTGATGAATTGAAGAAACTAGGAATGAAAAACAAAGAACTAAAATTGAAAAATCAGTCTTTAGTAAAACAAGCAGAAAATCTTTCAATTA
Organism: Elaeis guineensis; assembly: GCF_000442705.2. NCBI lineage: Eukaryota > Viridiplantae > Streptophyta > Magnoliopsida > Arecales > Arecaceae > Elaeis > Elaeis guineensis. The sequence continues at coordinate 23,949,630 of NC_025997.2, forward strand.
AAAAATCTACTTTGCTTCAAGAGAACCAAAGCCTAAAGAATGATATTAATAAGCTGAAACCTATAGTAGATAAATTCACCTTAAGTTCAAACAAACTAAATATGATTCTTGAAAATCAAAAGGCTGTATATGATAAGGCCGGACTTGGCTATAACCCCTTAAAGAAACAAAAATTTCTGAAAAATATTTATGTAAATTATTCAAGTAACAAGCCTACCAATACTACTTGTTTTAAATGTGGTAGAATAGGACATAAATCTTACACTTGTGCAAACATAACTGTAAAGAAAATATGGGTTCCAAAAGGAACCATCTTGACTAACCAAAAAGGACCCAAGAAAGCTTGGGTACCTAAAACAAAAACTTGATATTTGTTTGCAGGTGTGTCTAGCATCCCATGGAGAAAACAGGAAATGGTATCTGGACAGTGGATGCTCGAGACACATGACTGGTGATGAATCACAATTCATCACGCTTGATGCTAAGGATGGAGGGATGGTCACCTTTGGAGATAATGGCAAAGGAAAGATCATCGAGATAGGTAACATTGGTATCACTCCCTCCAAATATATTGAAAATATTTTGTTAGTTAAAGGTTTAAAGCATAACTTACTTAGCATTAGTCAATTTTGTGATAAAGGGTATAAAGTAGTTTTTGAATCATCTGTTTGTATTGTGACTAGTCCTATTAATGATGGCATCAAATTTATAGGACATAGACATGGCAATGTTTATATGGTAGATCTAAATGATTTAGCCAAATTAGACATGCAATGCCTAGTATCCTTAAATGCTAAAGTTAATGAGACTAGTTGGCTTTGGCATCGTAGACTTGCTCACATTAGCATGCATTCTCTTTCAAAATTAATTAAGAAAGAATTAGTTCATGGCTTGCCTAAACTGAATTTTGAAAAAGATAGGATTTGTGATGCATGTCAACTAGGTAAGCAAACTAGAGTTTCATTTAAATCCAAAAATATTGTTTCAACTTCTAGACCATTAGAGCTTTTGCATATGGATTTATTTGGACCAACTAGAACCACAAGTCTAGGAGGAAAACGATATGGTTTTGTAATAATAGATGATTATTCACGTTTTACTTGGATTTTCTTTTTGGCACACAAAGATGAAACTTTTCATATTTTCACTAAATTTCATCGAAAAGTCACTAATGAAAAAGGATTTTCAATTCAAAATATTAGAAGTGACCATGGAACTGAATTTGAAAATCAAGACTTTGAAAAATTTTGTGATGAGAATGGAATCGGCCATAACTTCTCTGCTCCTAGAACACCCCAACAAAATGGGGTAGTTGAAAGGAAAAACAGAACCTTAGAAGAAATGGCCCGTACCATGCTTTGTGAAAGCAACCTTCCAAGATATTTTTGGGCGGAAGCTATTAACACAGCATGTTACATTTTAAATCGTGCTTTGATCAGACAATTTTTAAAGAAAACCCCCTATGAACTTTGGAAAGGAAGAAAACCAAATATTGCATATTTTCATGTTTTTGGCTGCCGATGTTTTGTATTAAATAATAGCAAGGAAAGACTTGATAAATTTGATGCAAAATCAGATGAAGCAATCTTTCTGGGTTACTCCTCTACTAGTAAAGCTTTTAGAGTTTTTAATAAAAGAACTTTAGTAGTTGAGGAGTCCATTCATGTTGTCTTTGATGAATCTAACGATCTTTCTTCAAGGAAGAATGAGGGTGTTGATGATGCAGATCCATTAATAGAAGGTATGAAGGAGATCACTCTGAAAGATTCAGCCACTCCAGAGGACAAGGAACAAGAAGACAAACAAGATGAGATAGGTGAGGAAATTCAAGAACAACCTCAAGGTACAAATGACCTACCCAAGGAATGGAGGTATGTTCACAACCACCCTAAGGAGTTAATTATTGGTGATCCTATGCATGGTGTAAAAACTCGCTCTTCACTTAGAGATGTGTTTAATCATTGTGCTTTTGTATCTCATTTTGAACCTAAAACTATTGAAGAAGCTGAAAAAGATCATAATTGGATTAATGCAATGCAAGAGGAACTTAATCAATTTGAAAGAAATAATGTTTGGACTTTGGTTTCAAGACCTAAAAACTGTTCAATAATTGGCACAAAATGGGTCTTTAGAAACAAATTAGATGAGCATGGTAATGTAATTAGAAATAAAGCAAGATTGGTTGCTAAAGGATATAATCAAGAAGAAGGGATTGATTTTGATGAAACCTTTGCACCAGTAGCTAGATTAGAAGCCATTAGACTTCTACTTGCATATGCTTGCTTTATGAAATTCAAATTGTTTCAAATGGATGTTAAAAGTGCATTTTTAAATGGATTTATTGCTGAAGAAGTTTATGTAGAACAACCCCCTGGATTTGAAAATCATGCCTTTCCTAATCATGTTTTTAAATTAAATAAGGCTTTATATGGATTAAAACAAGCACCTAGAGCATGGTATGATAGACTAAGCAAATTTTTACTAAATAATGGTTTTTCAAGAGGTAATGTAGATACAACCCTCTTTATCAAAAGAAATCAAAATGATATGTTAGTTATACAAATTTATGTTGATGACATAATTTTTGGGTCTACTAATGAATCCCTTTGTCAAGACTTTGCTAAGCTTATGCAGGGGGAGTTCGAGATGAGCATGATGGGAGAACTCACCTTCTTCCTCGGACTCCAGATCAAACAATCAAAAGAGGAAATCTCCATCACCCAAAGCAAGTACACCAAGGAACTACTCAAAAGATTTGGAATGGAGAACTCCAAACCCATTGGCACACCAATGAGTCCCTCATGTAAGCTTGACAAGGACGATGAAGGTAAATGTGTAGACTTAAAATACTATAGAGGTATGATTGGATCATTATTATATTTAACTGCAAGTAGGCCTGATATCATGTTTAGTGTTTGTTTATGTGCTAGATATCAATCTAATCCTAAAGAATCTCATTTGAATACTGTTAAAAGAATCTTTAGATACTTAAATGGTACTCAAACTTTAGGGTTATGGTACTCTAAGGACTCACAAATAGATTTATTAGGATATTCTGATGCTGACTTTGCTGGATGTAAACTAGATAGAAAAAGCACAAGTGAAACTTGTCAATTTCTTGGAGTTAACCTAATCTCATGGTTTAGCAAGAAACAAAATTCGGTAGCACTGTCTACGGCTGAGGCCGAATACATTGCAGTCGGAAGTTGTTGTGCTCAAATCTTGTGGATTAAGCAACAACTCGAAGACTTTGGAATTAAACTTAATGAAACACCAATAAGATGTGACAACACAAGTGCCATAAATCTATCTAAAAATCCTATTCAACACTCAAGATCCAAACATATTGAAATAAGACATCACTTCATAAGAGAACATGTTCAAAACAAAAATATAATTCTTGAATATGTTTGCACCGAAAATCAATTAGCTGATATCTTTACAAAGGCCCTTAGTGAGGATAGATTCTGTGAAATTAGGAGAAATCTAGGAATTCTTGATCCATTTGCCAGAATTAATTTTCAAATTCCAATGATTTATGGTCAAAATTTCCTAAGAGCTCAATTTCCAACACCTTTCTTGGTCCCAAAAGCTCAAGTTTTTCATTCTAAAAACTCATCTTAGAGCTAAACTCCTTCTCCCCAAATTTTAAATTTTTTTGGAATTTATTCACATTTTTCCTGATTTTCTGAACTTCATGAGTCGACCCCCATGAGTCGACTCAATGGCAAACTTGTAATTCCCAGCAACTTCCAACGGGCTGAAGGGTTTATATTTTGAATTACTGTTCGTGAGCCGACCCTCACGCTCGTCTTCCTCCTTCCGAAATCCATTCTCCCTTCTCCCATTTGCTCCATTTCCAAGCTTGAGCTAGTGGAACTCCTCCCGCCTCCTCTCCACCGCAAATCGCCACTCGGAGAAAGGTTCTTTTGTGACCTCTTCCCTTGTTCTTCACGGTTGGAGCGTGCCCTAGCACTCCACCGTCCCTCTCAAATCCACTCATTCTCTCCTCCAAAACCTCAAATCACTCTCTTGTGATCCTTCCTCCACTCTCTCACTTGCTCCTCAAGTCTCCTCGCCTGGTATTGAAGAGGTTATGGCACCAAAAATGAAACTTCCCCAAAGGAAAAAGTCTGTCCGGGATCTTGAAGAAAGTGTCAGAAGGAAAAGGCAAGCGGCACAGTCCTCCTCTGCTCCCGTTCCAGCTTCAGTTCAAGGTCCTTCACAGTCCTCTCAAACTCCCAGTAAGAACCTTCTTTCAGATAGAAAAGTAGAAACTGGGAAAAATATTGACTTCCATTTTTTTGAAAATGAGGGATTTTCTTTTGCAACAAAGATCAAAAATCAAGGATGGAGCTTTTACTGTACACTTAAAGAAGTCACCTATGTTGACCTAGTTAGAGAGTTTTATCAGAATCTTATTTATGGAAATGGGTCAGTGACTTCAACTGTGAAAGGGATTGATATATGTGTGGATCCTGTCATCTTAGGGGAGATTTTACATTTACCTAGTGAAGGTTATGCATACATGGAACTCCCCGTGAAAGAAGAAGGTATAAGTGTTATACTTGGAGGAACCTACCAAGGGAATTTGAATAAACTAGAGGCCAAGATTTTACCTATAGAAATGAGAATCTTACATCAAATGGTCACAAAACTTTTCTTCCCTAGGAGTGGTAGGCACGATCTTCTGTCAGGCAGGGACATATGCATTATGTTTCACATTATCACAGAAACCCCCCTAAACCTCCCAGCACTTATGATAGAGGCCATGAGAGAGACTCTGAACAGATCTAAGGCACATTTGCTTATGGTATGGCCCTGACTAGAGTTTTCAGGAGGTTTGGAGTTAGTTGTGAGGGGGAGGCTCCCACCAAACTGTCTCATGTTGATACCTTCAACCTACACACCTTGCATCGAATGGGGTTCACAAAAGTGGTGGTGGTTGGATCAGGGGAGCTGAGGAAAGAACAGAAGAAGAGCAGAAGAGAGAGCAGAAGAAAGAGCTGAGGATACAGCAGGAGACAGAACTGAAGTCAGAGCTGAAGAAGAAGAAGGTCCATCATCTCCTGTTCATGACATCAGGGCAGCTTCACCAGATATACAGTTCTTTCCGGATCCAGAGGCTGGCCCTTCTGAGTTTACCAGGATACCCACACCTGTGCATCAGCCAGAGAGCAGAGCACCTCCGCCAGAGTTCACACTGTCCGATTATCAGATTGAGCGGATTGCATAGCGTATGGTCTCTTTGATGTCGAGTCAGATGAGCAGTACTTCATTTGTACCAGGGGCTACTTCTACTGATCAGACTTTGACTCCCCACATCTCCACAGTATATCAGATGATGGCAGATCAGTCTATGAGGATTCAGCAGCTTGAGGACACTGTACTGAGACTGACTGGCAGAGTTCTCGAGTTACAGGGGCAGGTCTTCGATTTGGCACACCCTCAGCCTCAGGAGTCTACGATTGAGGTCACTGATCTCACTGCAGAGGCTGGCAGACTCAGAGGAGCTCTTGAGGGCGGTTATGAGTTACTGAGGAAGGAGATCAGAGGATCAAGTGAGCAAGCTACTACTCAGTTCACTGCACTTCTCCAGGCTGTCTCCAGGGCACTGACTGTACTTGACTCCATCAGACTTACCCTTTCAGTTCAGTCCCTAGCTTCTCAGCGTTCTCAGCCACCCAGTTCCTCCCGTTCGCCTGCTCGTGCCAGTTCTTCCTCTCGTGCCAGAGGCAGACGGGGTCGAGGACGCATCTCAGATCCAGATCCATCTGCTCCTTATCACATTTCTGATGATTCTGATCATTGATCATTTCTAGATCCTAGGTCTTAGTGTTTAGTCCTCTCTAGGATCTGTATTTTTGGGCCATGTATTGACATGAGCTAGTTGACTTTGTATGATACTTTTTATTTACAATCTATGTACTGAAACAATCATAGCTTTACCTTTGGAATGATGATTATCTTACTTTGGTTATATATTCTCTTTTGTGAAATATTGTCTTCTCTTTATGGTATTATCATTTTATGATTGCTGTTAATAGTTGCTTCATTAAGGGGGAGCAAACCCTACAAGAGGAGAAATTAAAGAATGCTTCAGAAAAAGGACTTAACCTTGTTTGATGATGTCAAAAAGGGGGAGAAATTAAACACAAAGAAATCCATCAAAAGCAAACACTACAAATTATGAGAAATTAATACATTGATAATTTTAAGTACAAATGCTAAATATACTGCAAATAAGTACCTTTTAAAATTACTCATACTCTGATTTGCTGTAAACCATTGAATATGCTTTGATAGGCTTTCAAATTCAAACCCACTCTGATATATTGAATACATTGCTCTAATACTTTGACAATTTTTTTTACTACTCCGATACATTACTCAATTTTACTCTGATACATTGAAAAACTGTTTTTATTACTCTGATACTTTGCAAAATTTTTCTCTGATACTTTGTAAAATTGTTTTCCCTACACTGATACATTGCAGGATTTTCATTTCTCTTGCTCTGATACATCTTAAACTTTAATGATCTAATACTCTTTCCAAATCAACTATTAAATATGCTTTGGCACACATGACTAGTTTTGAGAATTGAGAAATTTTTTTTCTTGCTCTGATAATAAAATCAAATTTTCTGCTCTAACACCAAAACAATAATCCAATGAGCATATCTTCCAATCTTTAAGCAAATGGACAAACCATTTATGCATACAACCATTTGTATCACATGCCAAAAGAATCATACTCTTTTCAAGCATATGCACCTAAAATACAATCTGTTGAAATTCATGATTCAGAAAAATACTTTTGTTCAAATATTTTGTCATCATCAAAAAGGGGGAGATTGTTGCTCCTAGATTGATTTTGATGACTACAAAACAGTTTGAAGGGATACAAATATTTTTTATTTGAAAAAGACCTTATGCTCTACAGGGGCAAAATCATAATTTTATCAAAACTCTGATTTGATAGCATCATCGTGTAGAACAAATGATATGTAATCTATTGGTGAAAGTTTCATGGTTTTTGGACTTATATTTTTGGAGTTATGAAGGTTTGAAGTTCATGAGTCGACTCATGAGTCAACTCATGAAACTATGAGCTGATTGGCATGCAAAGATTAGCCATGGCACGCTGGTTTTCTGGCTTGGCACGACCTGTGAGTCGACTCATGAGTCGACCCACAAGGCATGAGTCGACTCATGAGTCGACTTCTGCTGTTTTGGGCCAAGAAAATCCAGAAACCAAATCTTTGGACTTTGCAACAGAGGTCGACTCATGAGTCGACCCCTGAGGCATGAGTCGACTCATGAGTCGACTCATATGACGGGATTTGCCTGTAACGGCTAGTTTTTGGCCAGATTTGGTTGCTTTTTAATGCTGCTTTTTGTGCTCTAACGGCTCTTTTTCTGCCTAGTTTGTTTTCCTTTGTCTCTTAAGGCTATAAAAAGTTTCAAAAGGTGGAAAACAAAATAGAGAGATCAAAATATCCAAGAGGCATTCAAGTGATTTGAAAAGAGAAAATCAAGAGCATTCAAGAGGGCATTCAAGTGCATTCAAGAGAAGGTTTTTCAAGCCAACTACTCAACATCATACAAGAGCTCATTTAAAAGCCTTCAAGAAGCCATCAATCAAGCTCACCAACTCCTCAAGCATTTACTTCATCTCTCATCCACTTTGAGGAAATCCAAGAGGGCTTCTTCATTTGAGTAAAGCGTATTTATTGTTATATTCGCTCACTTAAGGAGCTATTCTTGTACTTATTTGTGCTCTAAACTGATTTTATCTTGTGAGTAATTGTTTTTGTTTTGGAGGGTTTCCAAAATAAGGAAAGGTTGATCCGAACCTGAAATTGGAGTGTATTGGGTCGGCTTGTACCCGGAAAATAAGTGGACTAGCTTGGGATAGCTAGTGTCGGAGTTTCCGACGGTTGTATTCGGGTTGAATACAAAGTATAGTGGATTGAAATTCCCAAGTAGGAGATTGGAGAGTGGATGTAGGTGCAAGGTTGGCACCGAACCACTATAAATCATTGTGTTTGTGGCATGCTTTATTGTTTCTCTTTAATTCTCCATTATATCCTTGCATTCTTGTTTTAAGTAATTAATCTCAAACTAAAGTCTCTCTCCTCATTCATCAAGCTTTTGATATATAATTTTTACAAGTAATTAGTTAAGCCTAAAATTTTTAAAACCTAATTCACCCTCCCTCTTGGGTTGCATAGCTGGGCAACAGTAGGATACTTATTGGGCTGTAAAGCTCACACCCCTTCATTTTTTTTTTCTTCTTAGAATTACAGGATGCTCATAATTTGCTATGATATGAATTTGCGAGTAAGCGGATGCATGGATAGAGTGTCATTGATATCTGATTAGAGAATTGAAGAAATTTAAAATGTAATTATGCAAGTTTTACTAATTATTTTTGAAATTAGATATTATAGATGTTGAGGTTGTAATAAATTATTTTAGACCTTGCATATTCTTTAGGGCTTGCCCTAAAGAGTGTGCGGTCATTATGTATCCGACTCCGGTGTTGGATTCGGAGCGTGATACTATGTCTGGGCAATTTGAGATCACATCACTGTATATCCTTTCACTGCATTTCCTGTCTTTGATACTGAGCCATTTGGGAAGTACCAATGGATGTTTTTCAACATCGATTCAGAATTGGAACTAGAAGGTTTATTGTTAGGTAAAATAGGGACTCTTAAATTTCAGCTATTTTCCTGTTTAGTCTGATCATTCTCGCATGTAACTCTTCTGTTTTTTGTTTGTTTTCAATTCGTATTTTTATCTCTATGGGTCAAATTTCAAAGAACTTGAAGATATTTTACTTTGAGCAAAATTCAACCATTTTGGTCAAAGTAAAGAAATTCTAAGTATGTTCCAAATTGAACATTATTGAAGAAATCAGCATAGTTTTGGATAAAGTCTTTTCCTCTCTTCTTTTTGTTAATTTGAGCTTTCTTGTTATCACCATTTCCTATCAAGCATGCTTTTTTTAAAATACTGTTCTTATATATATATATATGTACACACACGCGCGCGCGCGCGCGCGCACACACACACACACACACACACACACACACACACACACACATATATATATATATATATATATATATATATATATATATATATATATATATATATATATATATATATATATATATATATTAATAAGGGGGATAAAGTCTTCGTTGTTGCCATTTAGGGATATTAAGTGCAATGGATAAAAGCTGGATTGATTTGTCAGATCGAGTATCACCTATTTACATGGAAGGGTTGAAAAGTTCCTCAACTTTGCATTTGCTAACAAGGGTCCTAATGCAAGCATTTATTGTCCATGTAGAAAATGTGTTAATCATTACTTTGAGAAATGAAATATTGCAAAAGAACATATAATTGTAAATGGATTTCTCATAAAGTATAAGATTTGGACCAATCATGGGGAGTCTTATGTCTCTCCACATGTTCTTCACAACAAAATGAAAATAGTACAGGAGAAGGTGTGGGAGATGATATGGTTGAGATGGTACATGTAGCTTATGGAATTTCAATTTCACATGATGATCCAATAGAAATTGATCATAATGATGGACCTAATGATGAAACTAAGAATTTTTTCAACTTCTTGAAGATGCAGAGTGTGAACTATACCCAGGATGTACTAAATTTACAAAACTTTCATTTATTGTCAGGTTGTTGCATTTGAAAGTATTATCTGGGTGGACAGACAGGAGTGTGACAATATTATTGGAGTTGTTAAGTGATGCATTTTCTGAAGGAGTATAACTACCAAGGGATTACTATGACGCCAATAAGATTACTATAGATTTGGGTTTCACTTATAAGACATGGGATGCATGTTCAAATAATTGTATGTTGCTTAGAGGTGAGGATGAGGGGTGTTCAGAATGTGAAATCTATGAAAGTTCTAGATACAAAGAATTTGATGGAGATTCAAGTCAAATGAGCAATAAGGCTACCAAAATTGCTGCAAAACAAGTACGATACTTTTCTTTGAAATCGAGATTGCAGAGGTTGTTTATGTCATAAAAAACTACTAGTTTCATGAGATGGCATGTAGAGGAACGAGTTGATGATGGTGTCTTAAGACATCCTACAGATTCTCAAGCCTAAAAAATTTTTGATAAAAAAATCCATAGTTTGCTAGTGATTGTCAAAATATGGGGCTTGGTTTAGCGACAGATGGATTTCATCCCTTCAGATCCATGTTAATAATGCATAGTACCTGGCTTATTATCCATATGCGATTCAATTTATCTCCATGGATGTGCATGAAACAACCATACTTCATTTTATTAGTGCTTGTTGATGGGCCAAAAAGACATGGAAATAAGATTGATGTGTATTTACAACCATTAGTTGAAGAGTTGAAGGAACTGTAGGAAGAAGGTATACCCACTTATGATGCATGCTCTAAGAGGATGTTTCAAGTCCATGCTGCATTATTGTAGACAATTAGTGATTTTTCTATATATGCTAATTTATCTGGATGGGGCACGAAAGGTGAACTTACTTGTCCCTATTGTAATAATGAAACTCGATCACAATGGTTGTCAAATGGCAAAAAGCTTTGTTATATGGGACACCATCACTGATTAGGCAATACTCATATATTTTGAAAGGATAAAGTCTCTTTTAATAGTAAGAGGAAAGTAGCGGGTAGACCTACTTACTTATCAGGATCAAATATTATTAGATAGTTGGAGAATATACTCACAGAATATGATAAAGAAGATTTTAAAAAGCAAAAAAGATAAGAGTAGGATCATGACAAAAGCGGAAGCCTTAGTTGGAAAAAAAATATTTTCTTTGAATTGCTTTATTGGGAGTACAATTTAATACATCATAATTTTAATGTAATGCATATCGAGAAAAATATTTGTGATAATGTGCTTTGGATATTATTGGGACATGCAAAAAAATCAAAGAACAATTTGGAAGCTTGACGTGATCTTAAAGAGATGGGTATTAGGAAGGCATTACACCCACAATCCAACGGGTACAGCAAAATATATCCACCCCTGCATGTTTTGCAATGACCAAGGAGGACAAGTCGATGGATATGCTTGATGGATATGTTAGAGTGCTAAAGACTATTAAAGTGCTTGATGGATATGCATCCAATATAAGTTGATGCATGCATTGAAAAGAACAAACTATTTGGGGTTTAGGAGTCATGATCGTCATATATTAATCCAACAATTACTTACTTGGCAATTCATAGAGCATTACCCAAGAATATTGTTGAACCATAGATTGAATTGAGTAATTTTTTTAGGCAATTATGCTCCAAGGTGAACAAGATGACTGATTTTGAGTATATCCAAGATCGTATTGCTCTTATACTTTGTCATCTTGAGAAGATATTTTCACCATCTTTTTTTGATGTGATGGAACATTTGCCGATACATTTAGCCGATGAAGAAATTCTCGTTAGAGCAATTCAATTTCGGTGGATGTATCCCATTGAGAGGTATGTCCAAAAAGATAGTGATTGAATAAAATCAATTTTTTCCTATTATTTGTCAACATATTGGCCATCTTGAATAATATTATAGGTATTTACTTACACTAAAATGCTACGTATGTAATCGAGCCCATCCAGAAGGCAGTATTGCCAAAGGATATTTGATGGAAGAAATTATGCATTTCTATTCAATATATCTGAATGATGTGAAAACTAAGTCAAATCGAGCAAGCTGGAATGATGATAGTGGTGATGTATTTGGTCACCCTATTAGAAAAGGATTGCGGATACATTTTGATAGAATTACATTGCAACAAGCTCATCGATATGTCATGCATAACATTGACAAAGTTGCTCCATTTCGAATGTAAATTAATCTAAACCCTACATTAAGTATTTTTTTAAATAAGAATATAATCAATATATTATAGTTTATAGGAAGCACAATGAATATTTGAGAAGGCAAGTTTCTCATATAGCAGCAAATCAAATTGACAAGATTCATATAGAAATGTTCATATATGGTTTCAGAATCATATAAGTAATTGCTATAGACTATTTTTGGTTGTTTGTGTTCATAATTTTCTATTTTTGCACTATATAAAATTTTAATATATTTTTTCACACATTGTAAATTAGGTGAAGAATCTTGTTAGATGTATATCTTAGAAATCAATTATTGGCTGACATATTTTTTATTCTATGACATAAATTTATTCTTAAACTATTGATTTGATCAATAAAAGATAATTTTTTTTTTATTCAAGTGTTATGTATCTTTGAATCATCTTTAAAATTGATATTATGATACATATTCTCAATTATTGAGAATTAGAGGCATGTATGATCGATTGCTAAATTACTTTCGATCATAGGATAGTCATGGGGATGATGATCAATCCAGATAGACCGACGTATGGTTCGCTTTCTTCGAATAGATGAGTCTTTAATTTATAGTGTAGAGATACTAAGTGACAAGTACGGATAGTTGTTAGAGAATAATTAGTACTAAGCGTGACCATACGAGAGATCACATAAATTTCTATTCAATTGTCAGTGATCATCTTAATGTTGTAGTTGTGTGACTAATCTTTTGACCTACGGTGTTATAGTTGTTCACAGTAAGACTGCTGTAGTTTGACTACACATAAGTATTGATTTGATTATGAGTCTTTATAGTAGATATTGGCTGCAGTTGGTTGAGCTGTGAGAGCAAGATATGCATCTAGATGGGATCTATCGACCTTGATAGAGAAGAGTGATTCTATGAGATTTGAGAAGTTGAGTCCACGAGTCTATGGCTATATATAGCAGTATGATTGATGGAAAAAATTTTATTTGAAATCACTATTGGACTTGAGTTGATCGGATCTATCATATGACTGATGATGAGGTTTGATGATTTATCCATAATCTATCATCTTATCGGGACTCATAATTGAGAGATTGTATCACACATTAACTATACATAAAGGTTTTATTTCAATTTTACTAGATTATCACTACATATTTCTGGATGTCACTGATGGATTGTGAGAGCTCAATAGGATCATTCTGGATCAATGATCCTTATCAAGTTAGAGTGAAATTGTTCTGACCTACTGAAAGAGGTTTCAGTGATACCTATAATAGAGATCATGATATGTCTCACTACTAGATAGAATTGAATTCATAGGGTTACATATTAAAGGGAGAAGATCTAGATTGGTTAATTGGGCTTATGAAGCACCAATTAATATAAATTTAAGAAAATTCTATTAGGTTCATGTTAACCTTGCTAGCACATGGATGAACCCAAATTCTTCTTGTAGTTGATTTGCTTATATGATAAGTATTAATTAATTTCTATACTTATTTTGAACTTAATTGAATTTAATTCAATTGGCTCCAATGGTTGGATGCTTAATTAATGGCTTGTATTAAATCAAAAAAGAGTTTTTTAATTTTTTGATTTTATTAATTAAAAATTTATCTTGATTTGATCGAGATTCCTTCAATTGATCTAAAGGAACCATGTGGGCTTATTAGAGAATATTGGATTGGGTCCCATATGATGGGATGCCCAAGCCCAATGTGGGCGTGGGTCTAAGCTAGGTGGTACCCTTTTGATTTGATCCAAGAGGCTTTAGGTTCAGATTTCTTATATGATTAAAAGAAAGGATTCTAATTTAATTAGGACTTCCTTATGTTGTCTATTTAAAGGATCCTAGTCCTACCTCTCTTTACATCTCATAGTTTCTCTTTTTTGCCACTACCTTCACTATGCCCAATGCCCCCTCTCCTCTCTCTCTCTAGCCCATGCCCTCTCTCTCTTTAGGCATCTTTTCTCTTAGATCTTGGAGAGAGGTGGGCGGCAACTCCTTGTTGGTGTCAAGCATTGGTGCCAAAAGATTGTTGGTGTTCTTCTTCTTCCTCTCAAGGTTGTTGGGAGGTAGTTACAACCACTTCTTGGTGGTTGTTCTTAATTAGTTGAGGGATCAAGAAGGATTCTTGATTTCTTTAAGAATCAAGAAAGAAAGATCAAGTAAGGATTGATTTCAATCAAGAATTATGAAAAGGGGATCAAGGGTTGATTCCTTTCCAGACTTGGTTCAAGCCTATTCAGGCTTTCGATTCAAGTGAGCGGATTTAAAAGGAGCCAATCCAGATCGATCCTATAGATATCCATAGAGGCAAGATGCTTGTGCTGCTGATTCAGAATCTGTTCAACCTCGAGATCTAGAGATTGAATTAGATTCAACTCAAGTTATAGTTTTGAAGCAAAAGAAAAGCGATTCAGGTGCATGACTTGATTACAGGCTTTTATTATTCATGCTAAATCAGTTTATATTAATTTCAGTATATAAACTAGATCCATAAGTACTTTCATATGATGAATGCATGCTTAGATTAAAATTATTTTTATTTAATTTTTTATTATATTTTATATTTTAAAAATTATTTTTAAAATTCACATGCACTAGCACTTGTAGAAATCCAACATTGGTATCAAAGGCATATGTTCATATTTATGAAAGCAGCATAAAAATTTTAAAAATTATTTTTAAAATTTTAATTTTGGTTCATACATGCGATGTATATGTTTATATTCAGATCTGAAAAATATTTTAACTCTAATTTTTAATCATATATGTGATATATGAAAGCATACGTAGGTTAGGAATTAAATTTCTATGATCTAAATTTTTTGTGTATGTGATCGATATATGATGGTATGTTTAGTTCTAAAATTAATTTCTAAAAAATCTATAATTTTTTTATATATAATATATGATTGCATGCATATTCTGAAAATATTTTAAAAATCAAAAACTTATTTTTCATGCAATAAATTTAGATCTAAAAATTATTTTTATGATCTAAAATTAGTGTGTACATGAATAGTTGGGCATGGGTAGTTTAATATTAGATCATATTATTAAATTGCATCTTAGGTTATGATAAAATTATATTGAATATAGCTATTGATCAAACCAAGTCAAATATTGATTTGGATTAGATCAATTATTCTTATGATTCTATAAGTATTGTAGATTGAGTCGATTAAACCCTATATGTAGAATCGAGTCAACCTAAGGATCTAATTTGACTTTATAGCTTGAATCTGATTCACCTAAGCTGACTAATTGAAATCAATAAGCCGTTTGATATCTAAGATAAGTCTCGATCGGTGGTTTTTAATTGGGAGGCTACTCATATAGATAATTTTTGCCTATGGTGAGTTAATGGCGTGCCCTCCAGTCAATCTTGCTTATCTGACCAATTGGATGGTTGGGTTTATTAGTTGCTAAGACATTTTGGTTTAGTTCATCCTAGTTAGATCGGTCATATGATGATTAATTAGATGAGATTTGACCTAAACCTCTCCAATCAATATTAAGTCTTATGATCTTCCACCATTGTAGAAGTACGGGCATGCTACCGATGTTGACTATTTTTGGTTGGTTACAGTGGTTCAATTGTATCGAAAACATACAACCACTCTACTAGCAAAGAGTTGCTCTGGAGTGAAGATGGGTTTGGGCCCAATATATGTTATCTGAGTGACTTAATGATGGCTTCACACCTACTTATGAATGGTAAGTTTGGCTTAACTAAAGAGTGGGGGCAATATGTGTTATATGAACTCACATGACTTAGAGACCCAGTTGTTGCAATATGCTTAAAGAAGCATCTGGACAAAGAGTTGCCTATGCATCAGTGCGTGTGTCACCAATAACTGTTAGGTGTGGTGCATGACATCGGTGAGACCCTAGCACCCATTAGAAACCTAGCATGGTCATGTCGGATTTTCATTTTTCATGCAGAGAGTATCAAAATCCAAGAAAATTAGTGAAAGTCTATTTATATCTAAAAATTTTTAGAGCAAATATAATTTTAAGTATAAATATCTAATTAGAATCTTTACTCTCATAAATAAACAATGTCGGCCTTTAACCTTCTAGCTCGCATCCTTAAAACTAATCGTCTGACCGACACAAACTTTAAGGACTGACTCAAAAATCTCAGAATAGTCTTGACATCCGAAAAGATTGGGTATGTACTAGATCAGGATGCCCCAATCTTACCAGCCCATCCTACGGTAGAGCAAAGAGCTGCTCTGGACAAGTAGATGAAGGGTGACCTTAGGGTAAAATTCTATGTGATGGCTTCTATATCTAACAAGTTGCAGAGCTAGCATGAGCACATGTCCACTGCCCGTGCTATGATCACTTATTTGCAAGAGTTGTACAGTGAGTAGAGTTGGACCATGTGCTTTGAATTATCCAAGTGATTATTCAATATGAAAATGCATGAGGGACAGTCAGTCTATGATCATTGTATGACAATGATCAAGGACCTTGAGGAGCTTGAGAAGCTCGGGCATACTATGTGCAAGGAGTTGAAGATAGATTTGATTCTCCAATCTCTTACTAGTTCGTATGGACAGTTTATCATAAACTACTATATGAACAAATTGGACTGTAACTTATCTAAGTTGGTCAACATACTGGTCACTACTGAGGATACCTTGAAAAGTTTAAGAGGCTCTGTTCTTACTGTTGAGCGGACATCTTCCAAGAGAAGGTCTCAAGGGAAGAAGAAGAATAAGTCTGTGAAGAAGCAAAAGGAGAGCAAACCTAAGAGGGACACTTCGAAAAAGGCTGTGGAGAAGGAAAAGTATTTCCATTGCAACTCCGATGGCCATTGGAGGAGAAACTATCTATCTTACCTGAAGGGCCTAAAGAAGAAAAAGGATGAACCATCTTCTAAAGGTATGCTCGTAATAGAATCTAACCTAATGATTTCTTCTACTTCTAGTTGGATATTGGACTCTGATTTTAGTACTCATATATATACTTCAATACAAGATCTAATAGAAAGTAGGAGGTTGAGATAAGGTGACATGATCCTTTGGATCGATAATGGAGCAAAGGTTGCTGCAAAAGCTGTTGGAATCTATCTTCTTCAATTATCATCAGACTTTAGATTAGATTTAAAAGACTGTTATTTTATCCTTATAGCTAGCCAAAATTTAATTTTGATTTCTGTACTAGCACAGGATGGATTTATTTTTCAATTTAATAAAGACTATTGTTCAATTTATTTGCAAAATAAATTGATTGCATCTGGTCTTTTGATTGACAGTTTTTATCACTTGCATATTGATGCTAATGTGAATCTAAATGAGCAAGTAGCGAGGGTCATAAGCCAAAAGAGATCTAGAGATATGTTTAATCATAAGTACTTGTGGTACCATAGACTTGACTATATTGGAGAGGACAAAATAAATAGACTGAAAAAGGATGGGATACTAGACTTGGTTAATTCTGAGTCAATTTCGACTTGTGAATCATGCCTTCGAGAAAAAATATCTAGATTACCCTTTGTGGGATAAGAGGAAAGGACCATTGAGCTACTAGCCTTGGTACATACTGACGTGTGTGGCCCATTTGATATGCAGATCAGGGGTGGTTATAGCTACTTCATTATCTTTATTGATGATTTATCATGGTATGGATATATATTTCTTATGAAGCATAAGTTTGAAGCCTTTAAAATATTTAGAGAATTTAGGCATGAGGTAGAGAAGCAAACAAATAAATCCATCAAGGTTCTTTGATCTGATCGAGGAGGAGAATATCTAAGTGCTGAATTTCTGAGATATCTTAAAAAAATGACGTAGTCTCTCAATGGACTCTTTTTGACATGCCTCAACTCAATGAAGTATCTGAAAGGAGAAATAGAATCCTATTGGCCTATGGATCAAGAGCAGGGGTAGCAGCAAGAACATGGTAGAATGCCTGATAAAAGGCCTAAAAAAGGGTATGACACAATTAGTTCTGATAGTGATTGTAGTGAACCCATGAGTGACTTACTGGATTCTAATGAGCTATTTGAGGAGTATGCTAATGCTTTAGTTGTTGATACAAATATTCAAAGATAGGAGGAAGGGGTTGTAGAAAAAGAGAAGATAGTTGAAAAAGAGTTTGAGCTTGCTAGTAGTGATGAGCTTAAAAGTATTGATAGCTTATTAGATGGGGAAGGGGATAACTCCAGCTTTCCAAAGTTTAATGAGATCATAGATTTCTTGAAGCCTTTAGATCTGAAGTTGGGAATGCCTTTTGCTTCAGTTGATGCATTTAGAAAAGCTTTGAGGCAATATGTTATACAGTAATGATTTGACTATAAGTACAAGCACAATGAAAAAGCTAGAGTAATAGCAGTGTGCAAGAAAAAAAAGTACAGTTAGAGGATACATGCCTCTCCCTACAAAGGGTATCCACCTATTAGATTAGAAAGTTTCAACCCATGACATAAATGTGAGGGATTTTGATAATCACCTTATGAACTCTAGATGGTTGTCTGAAGCCTATATTGCTAAATGGAGTATTAGAAGACTTATTTTTAGGGTCAAGAGGGATGTTAAGATATAGATCTCCAGAGCTCAAGCCTATAGAGCAAAGAAGAAGGCACTCTAGCTATTCATGAATTGTATAGAGAGCAATATAAAAAACTGTGGGAGTACTATGATATTATTGAGATGACTAACCTTAGTTGTACTATGCGCATCAATTCATTATCTAGGGAAGGACAGAAGCCCATATTCCAAACGTTGTATTTCTACCTTCATGCATGCAAAAGGGGCTTTCTTGATGGATGCAAAGTCATTATGGCTTAGATGGTGTCACATGAAAGGAGCTATGGGAGGACAACTATTATCAGCTATTGGGAGAGATGGGAATGATGATATTTTTCTTTTTGCATGGGTTGTTGTCGAGGTCGAGAGCAAAAAAGCTGGATGTGGTTTTTGACTACCCTTTTAGTAGATAGGAATAGAGGAAGAAAGGGGTTGGACATCATCCCAGACAGACAGAAGGTACTGACCCTTGCCTACACTTATTAGGCTTTCTAATATATATATACTTACTTTTATCTTATCTTGTTAGGAGTTAGTAGAGACATTCAACTGCAAGATGCTAAATGCTGATCATATATTCTATATAAGGCATTTTCATGCCAACTTTAGGAAGTTATTTAAAGGAAAGTTTAAAGATGCCCTATATGTGTACAATAGCTCAAGCTTTTACACAATCTGCATTTAAGTTGAGGATGAAGGCCCTAGTTGACTTGGATGAGAAAGCAACAGATGAGCTGCTTAGACAAGAGTTATCTCTATATATAATGTAGACATGTATTCAGTCCCAAGCCGAGTTGTGATATGATATCGAATAATATATGTGAATCAATTATCAATTATATTATGGAAGCTTGGGATAGGCTAATTATCACTTGTCTAGAGACCATTAGAAGTCTTTTGATGCCAAGATTCCAGATAAAGAGATAGGCCACATTGAACTACAGTGGCCCTATATGTCCTACGATTCAAAAAAAAGTTGAGTTAGCAAAGCTGTAGGCTAAGTAGTGGCATATCATATGGGATGGAGGCAGCAGCTTTGAGGTGGACCATTATGATTGTACTTATGTTATTGACCTTGAGAAAAGAACTTATGGGTACGAAAAGTTTGAGTTGATTGATATATCATACTGTCATGTAGCGACGGCGATCATGTTCTCTAGGAAAAAAGTTAAGCAATATATAGATCATTGATACACAAGAGGTCTTCATAAGAGCATATGAGCTAATAATCAATCTGGTGCCTGGTATGTAGTCATAGGAGCTCAGCCACTAGATGCACTTGTACATAAGAGACCTTCTGATAGGCCAGAGAACTCAAGAAGATAGGAGGAGAATGAGGTGCAGGACCCTCACAAGGTACTGAAGACTAAAGATAGGCTTAGGTGTAGCAACTACATGCAGTGGAAGTATGATACTAGGACATGCAAAGGTTTTAAGAAGAGCAAACCCCCTACGAAAGAAGCTTCTTAAGAAGGAGGGAGGTGCATCCAAACAAAAAAGCTCTTATCAAATTCATACAAACTAAATATGTTTTGTTTGTATTTTCAAATGGCAAAAACTGAACAAAGAGTTGGGACTTTAGGTGGTAGTGGTCGGCCTTCTTCTATACCAGCCCCAGCTACGGAGGTATTAGCAGCCCTAGCAGTAGCAGCACCAACCCTACCACCACCACCAACAACCCCAGCCTAACAACCCCCTTCGAGAGCTTGATATCTTTATCATATTGTTTCGATGTCCCGTATTCTTTCTTATGATGTTTTTATATTGATATATGTATAGATTCATTGTATTGGGAGATACATGGTAGATATGTATAGAGCTTTTTATTGTTTATGTGCTGATACATGTATAGAGTTTTTTTGATGTTGTCGTGAGCATGTGGAATATACATAGCTTTCTATTGTTCAATGACTGATATATTTATAAAGCTTTTCATTGTTCAATGTTTGAAACCTATACAGAGCTCTAGTTTATTGTTGTGAATATGTTGATTGATATATTGCTTTTGGCTACTTAATTGAAAACATATTTGAAATATGATTTGGATGTATAATATGGCACATATATAAACTTATTTGTATTAATTGGATGACAACAGCTGATTGTATACTTGTGCATAGTGGAAATAATAATCATACGAATGTATATAAATGTATATAGGTGAAAGTTTAGATTGTAGGTAGAAATGGTAATAGTGTGAATATGTATAAATGTGTACAAATGATTGTATAGTCTATAAGGAAAAATGATAATCGTATGTGTTAGGTGGATGTCTGGCCAGGACACCACCTCGCAGGATCTTTTCGGTACCGCACGATGCAGCAAGAAGAAAAAAAAATAAAACAAAAATAATCAAATACGTGAATCAGCCAAAAAAGAGCTCGCCTCACAGGGCATGCAAATTCACTATGAGAAAAAAAAATATTACAAGAGGAGATCTCACCCTCAACCCTCATACACCCAATTTCTTCCTCACAGAAAGTTCTCCCTCACAAAAGCTCTCTCTCTAGGAAGACCTCCCTGAACCCCTGAAGCGATCGCTGTCCGCTATCCAGGAGCCATACTCTCTTCTCTCAGCGTCGCATGCTCTCTCTCTTCACGGATTCTTTGTTTCCCTGGTTACAGTGTGACCTCATGGAAAAATGAGCCACCACACCGAACCACCACTTCTTTGCTGTTTATACAGGCTTTTAAAGGCCTTAAACCAAGTTAGATTAGGGTTAGAAGTCCTAATCAGGCCCAAAAAACTTTCCCAATCATTGGATCAAGATCGGGATCAACCCATGCCCTCCGATCATACATAGTCTACAAACAGTGCCATGGACCATGAGAATGCTGGAAAATGCCCACGCGGTCCATGCCTCCTCTGTGCACCGCCGATCCATGGGGATTGAGCAATTGGGCTCCCACATGGGCGCTGGGCCTGGCAACTCGTACCTGGGCCTGGGCCGGCCCTTCGCTCACGTGCCTGGGCCTGGGCCGCCCCGCATACCCAGGCTTGGGCCGGCCCGTGCGCTCGTGCCTGGGCCGCACCCCGCGCCTCGGGCTTGGGTCGGGTGCCACACTGGGCCATACCTTGCCGCACCCAGCTGTGTACTGCCGCACCTGGGCCATGCACCACTGGCGCGCCGCACCGCGCATCATTGGTCCTCCATCACTTGAATTCTGTGCTGACTTTTTTGCCATATCCTCTTGTCCAAGCTCTGTTTGAGGTGATCTTGATCTCGTTGGACTTCATTTTTCATCACAGACCTCGCTGTAGGCTCAATGTAGATCAAATCTCGAGGTATCAAATCCTAACAATCTCATCTCGACTCGATATTTGGCCTCCTCTGACTTCAGAGCTTCTGGATCTCCTTTCCCATGCCTAGGACAATTGCTGTTGATCATGGATGGACAAACATGGAGTCGAGTCAGGCCGCTCGATCCATCTCCGTCGTATACTGTGCTTCTGATTGAGATCTGCTCGGGGTATCATCTGCAGTAATAGGAATCTCACCTTGCAACGTCACTTCTCATCCTCCTGAGTCTCCTATCTGTGTCTGATCCACCTCCACTAGAGCTCCACCTCCTCTAGGCTCCACCTGGCTCCTGAAGCTCCACCTCGCATTGGACTCCTTACAGATAATAATATCTTCTTTTCTCTTTCTTCTCCTCCAGAACAATCCTATCACTGCATAGCACCTTCAGGATTTCTCCACCAGCTACCATCCTGTAGCCTCTTGAATTCAGTCTACTTAGTGAGATAAAATTCATCTGAAATCGAGTATGTATAGGACCTCTTCTAATCTCCTCACTGCACCATCATGTATCCTCCAACTAATCGTTCCGATGCCTCGATCACATAGCTCGATCCATTCGTAGATAAACATGCCTCATGTTCTTCAGGGAGTCAAACTGCTCTTCTTTGTAACATACATGATGGGTGCATGCAGAATCTAATATCTATTGCTAGGAAGAAGTAGATACCTCATCAGATATCTTTAGGATATCTCTCTCTGAATCGCTACTGGCCGTTGCCATAGCAGCCATCGTCCGATTTTTGAGTTGAGAGCAATCTCTGGCTAGATTCCCAACTCGTCACACTGGTAACACTTGATTTTGCTCAAGTCCCTCTGGACTTGGACACCCTCATCATCATCTTCTGTCGCTTCGTCTATCGCTTCTTGCTCCTCCAAAACCATCAAAACTGAGCTACCGCTATCTGAGCTCGAAGTTGATTCTCTTCCTGAGAATCTTATTTGGAGTATCACCACGGTGATCTCGTCCATCTTGATGGTGCTCTTCCCCACTAGAAGAGCAGTCACAAGACTCATATGAAGGGAGAAGCGATGCCAGCAAAACTAGCGCCTTGATCTTCTCCATAACATTTTCACCAACGTTGAGGAGGTCGGTGAGGATTTTCTGAAAGTGACTTAGATACTCCTGCATGTTCTGTCTCTCAGCCATCCATAGCTGGTAAACTACCTACAAAGAAAAAAGTGTTGGTGAGAGATTTCATCATGTACAACTCCTTGAGCTTCGATCATAGCATTGTCGGGAAGTCTCGCTAAGCACATGGATCATCACTTCATCCGCTAGATACATACGGATGGTACTCACCGCCTACATCTGTAGTCATTTCCTATCCTGCACCTTATGGTGGTCGGCTTCTCCTCGCACAAGAAAGTATCAATCAACCCTTGTTGGTTGAGCATGTCCTTCATCCTTGCTTGCCATAAGAGAAATTACTCTTTCCATCAAACTTATTGATCTCCATCTTGATTGATCCTATCTTTTTCATCTTCAATCTTACTCACCACCGCTGCAATCTGCATCTTTGTACCATCTCGCTCTGATACCACTTGTTGGGTGGATGTCTGGTTAGGACACACCTTGCAGGATCTTTTTGGTATCGCAGGATGCAGTAGAAGAAAAAAAATAAAATAAAAAAAATCAAACATATGGATCAGCCAAAAAAGGCTTACCTCCATGGGACATGCAAACTTCACTATGAGAAAAAAAAATATTACAAGAGGAGATCTCATCCTTAACCCTCGTATACCCAATTTTTCCTCACAAAAAGTTCTCCCTCACAAAAGCTCTCTCTCTAAAAAACCTTCCTAAACTCTTAAGCGACCGCTGTCTACTGTCCAGGAGCCCTGCTCCTTCTCTCAGTGTCATGTGCTCTCTCTCTTCATGGAATTCTTTGTTTCCCTGGTTACAACACGACCTCATGGAAAAAACGAGCTACCACACCGAACCACCAGTTCTCTGCTGTGTATACAGGCTTTTAAAGGCCTTAAACCAAGTTAATTAGGGTTAGAAGTCCTAATCAGGCCCAAAAACTTCTCCAATCATTGGATCGAGATCGGGATCAACCCATATCTTCGATCGTGCATCGGTCCAAAACAGTGCCGTGGACCGTGAGAAATGCATGGGAAATGCCCACGCAGTCCACGCCCTCTTCTATGCACCGCCCGAACCATGGTGGACTGGGCAATCGGGCTCCCAGCATGGGGCGTTGGGCTTGGGCCGGCACATGCGCTTGTGCGCCTGGGCTTAGGCCGCGCCTCGCACGCTCGGGCCTGGGCGGCCCATGCTCCACACCTGAGCCGCGCCCCGCATGCTCGGGCCTAGGCGGGTGCCGCATGCTCGACCGCACCCAACCGCGTGCTGCCACACCTGGGTTGTGCACCGTCGCGCGTGGCCACACCACCACCGTCCACTACCGGCCGCCGGCGGTCTTCCACCGCTCTGAGTTTCTTGCCAACTTCTCTCGCGTATCTTTCTGTCGAGTTCTGTTTGAGTAATCTTGGTCTCGTTGGACTCTATTTTTCATCACGGACCTCGTTGTGGGCTCAATATAGACCGAATCTTAAGACATCAAATCCTAACAGTATGAATGTGTATTAATATGTATAGATGATTGTATGGACTATAGACAGAAATGATAATCATGTAATTATGATAAATATGTATAAGTGATTGTATGGATTGTTGACAGAAATTTTGAAGTGTATAGATATATATGGATATTTGTATGGACTACTGATAGAAATGATAATTGTACAAATGTGAATGAATGTGTACAAATGATTATATGGACTATTGACAGAAATAAATGTGTATGTATGTGTATGGATGTGTATGGATGAATACTTGATATTTGTGATTTTACGATATGTACATTTTTTTATTGCATGGATAATTGTATGGATGTATACAATTGATATCTATGATATATGATGTGTACATTTTCTATTGATGATAATTATTCACTATTGTGTATCTATTCCAGCATATTATCCAATGTTGTTATTGATCATAAAAAGAATATATCAAGATATTTAAGGCATTGAACAGTAAATATGTCCATTCATGATTTAATAAAACTCATTACATAATGATCCCAAATGTTTTGTTTATAGACATTAAGCTCCCAAAGTTACCAAAAAGTATACTAGGATCCTGAAACTTACAAAATATTACAGTTTGCCCCTCCCCTAATAGCTATATCTATGGAGTGAATTGCTTCAGATCCTCATCCTAGCACTCCACTTCAGTGCCAATACAGCACCAACGAATACTCGTGAAGTAAGCAAACACCATGCTAAACAATTTTTCCTCCCTCTGAAGACATGGAGCTCAGCTTTAAGTGCTTAGTTTTTTTGATCAGTTTGTTCATGAGATCTCTTGTACATGGTGACAGTGGAGGATTATACCATTGAAAAAACCCACATCATTTTCTTTTCTATACTAAGAAATTGAAAAAATGAGTGAGATAGGTGTGATGGTAAAACAAAGAGGAAGAGATCCATTACCTCAAAAATGGAGCAGCCAAAGAACCTTCAGCTAAGGTTAGCCTGGTCCATGAGGACTTTATGGATGCCTTCAACCCACGGTCACAATAAACCATAGTGTTTTGGCTGGAGCATTGGGTGGATGCATGGCTGCTAGTAGTCAAAGCCATTATGGTCCAAGTTTCCCTCTCTCCCTTCAATCTATGCTCTCCTTTTTACCTCCTGTATGGTCTCTCTTGTTTTTGCCAGATCTATGCTCCTTTCTCCCCCTCCCGCTTCTTTTCCACTTCTCTATAATGAATGGAGAATAGAGAGCCACATGACTCTGTTTTCCTCCACTCCATTTCACACCAAAACTAAGAAACTCTAGGAAGGACACTTATAGTATTTCATAAGATTTAACCTCTCAGATGACTCTGATATTATAACGTAGTCTAATAGAGACAAACAACTAGGGCTCTTTGTAATTTTTTAAAGTTTTGAGGTCCTTTTGATACTCTTTTCTTTTGGGGTCTAAGTATAAATGGGTCAAAGTTTAACAGATGTTGCTGTAATTTTTTTAGTTATATTAAAAATCATATCTTAGAACTTGGAATCATTAATACAGTATACTTTGTATACAAATACTATTAGAAGAGTGGTTTGCATGCTCTTGAACCAAAGCTCCAAAGAGAGATGGCCATTGTACCCAAAAAAAAAAATGAAGAGAGATGGCCATTTAATCAAGTTGGATGGTTTGTCAAACTCCTTTCACAGTCCTGTTCACTTGAGTGAAAAATGTTATGTTTCTCAAGTTTAATGGCAAAATCTGCAGAAACAATTAACATGGAACACAACAAATGCAGATTCAAACTTTCTTTTTTAGCCTTTTTCTGAGAGAGCAGACACATAATAACTTGGAATCTTCAAATGCATGAACTTCCAAAACTTCACATGAATGTTGTATATCCTCAATAAGAGTTTGGTTTCAGAAGATGATATTAAAAGTCTTACAACTAACATTTCACCAATGCAAATCTCAAGGAGATGATAAGATGCCTATTTTAACCCGAGGAGATGATAACATGTGAAATATAGTTAACCAACTTCTTTCTAGTTGACTTCTGTGTGTAGGATCATTATGACCCTAAAAAATTAGCCCTCGAAATCTTTGTGCAATTTCCAGTGCTATTCTAAAAGTGTAGTTAGGTCATAGAGGCATAATGGATCCTTTTTGTGAGAATTTTCTCCTTCTCCCTTTGAGCCATCAACTGAATAAGAATATGGAACAATATCATCTAGAACCTAAATAAGCATGCAAATCATTTTAAGGGAGCTCTTGCATGTATCAAGAATGAGTAAATAAGACTCACTGCTGAAATTAGTAACTAACTTCACAATATGCAACCTTTCTGACTTGTTGACTAAACCAAAAAATTTTATGAAGGCTCTAGCTCAGTCACCCAAAGACAATTCTTGATCGAGAGACAAACCTATGAATATATATTTTAAAGTGTATGATTTACTTATTTTCATTAGCATTGCAATCGAGGTAAAGAACCATGCTGCGAAAGAAATGATAAACAAGTTGTTACCAAAATCTATGACCAAAACTCTGTCACAGCCCATGACAATAGGTATTCTATGAGTGTTGCTGCGAGGTTCAAAATCTGAGATAAAGAGATTAGATTATGTTGAGCTGGAGGTTGGTCACAGTCTGATCTGGAATACCTTAAAAAAAATCTACAAAACAAGTCAAAAACTGATGGAGATCCTTTGATTTAAGACCTTCCGATGCTTAAGTCAGTTTGAGCTTGAGAACAGGAGGTGACAAAAGCATAATAGAGCAGGAGAGTTAAGTGGGACTAAAGAGATTGAATTTTGTAGAAACTGGAGCTCCTTTCAGGAACTGGCAAAGTTCCCACTAGCAGAGTCTCACTCTAGTTTTAGCTTAGAGCTTTCCTATAGAGGATCTCTGGCCCTCTATTTATAGAGGGCTGATGAGGCTATTATAGAGTTTGTTAGGCCATTGGACAAGTTTGTTAGATCGTTAGTTTGTTATAACAGAATGTCCAACTATATGGAGATCATAGGGTGACTGCCCATGTGGCGATGTGCTGTATCATAACAGTAACATGCTAGAAGATAATTGTAAAATAACCATCTGTATTTTGGGGTCATATCGATTCTAGACCGATATCCTATATGACAGGTTGGTAGATAGTCGAACTGACCATAATGCTTCATTAGGAGTCAATTTTTGTTAACTCAAATTGGTGTTTAGTTGAGCTAAGTTGAATCAGATCAGTATTCAACCGATCTGATCTAGAAGTAGACTTTGATCAACATAATTCTTAGATAATTCTCTTTGATATTGCCACGTGCCAGAGATGGCTTTCTAAGAAATTGGCCTTCAGCTTTTTGATTGGGTTGGCCTTATAATGATCTCAGCCTTCCAATGAGATCAATTTTATGATGATCTCAATCTTCCGATGAGATCGACTTTATGATGATCTCAGCCTTCCGATGAGGTCGACTTTATGATGGTCTTAGCCTTTCGATGGGATCGGCTTTCTGATGAGCTTCACATCAGTATTCTTATCAATCAGAGAACTTCTGAGTTTTAAGAACATCAACTGAGGTGGTATGACCCCTACAACACTTGCCCCCCACTTTTGAGTCCGAAGAAGTTGCTTTGGACAAAAGTAGTCCAAAAAAAAAATTCTCAGCTTGTCCGAGGTGACAAATCTATGCCATTTGGTTCTTTAAGTAAATTGCTTGGATCCTGTCTGATGTCATCATGGGTAGATCTCTCCCATGCATCAAAAGTTCCATCTTGAGACTTTTCATCTCCTTCCCTTTCAAGGGCATTTGACATGAAATTTCGAGCTAGAATTTGTCTTTTCGAGACTAGCAAAGTCCAATCCAGAGATCAATTTTCTTGCATAAAATTTTGGTGAAGTCTAATCCAGAGGCCAGGTATTTCACTTTGAATACTTATGGTCCAATCGAGATTTTGAATTTTTATGAGATCTAATTCGAAGGTCAGATTTTTGGTCTTCTTGAAACTTATCTCGATCTGAAGATCGGTATTTTGGTCCTCAAGGGGACTTAACCCATTCAAAACTTTAAACCGATTCGGAGATTAGATTTTTGGTCCTCTCAAAACTTATCTCAATCTAAAGATCGATATTTTGGTCCTCAGGGGGACTTGGCCCATTCGAGACTTTTAACTGATTTGGAGATCAAATTTTTGGTCTTATCAAGACTTATCTCGATCCAAAGATCAAGTTTTTGATACTCTTGGGACTTATCTCGATCTGGAGATCGGTATTTTGGTCCTCAGGGGGATTTGGCCTATTCAGGGCTTTAAACTGATTCAAAGATCAGACTTTTGGTCTTCTCCAGACATATCTTGATCCGAAGATCAAACTTTTGATCCTCTCAAAATTTATCTCGATCCGAAGATTGATATTTTGATCCTCTCGGGACTTATCTTGATCCAAAGATCAGATTTTTGATCCTCTGGGGATTTATCTCAATTCGAAGATCGAATTTTTGATCCTCTCGGGACTTATCTCGATCCAGAGATCGATATTTTGGTCCTCTGAAGGTTTTGGCCCATTTGGGGCTTTAAACTGATTCGAAGATCGAATGTTTGATCTTATCGAGACTTATCTTGATTCGAAGGTCGAGTTTTTGGTCCTCTCGAGACTTATCTCGATCCAAAGATCGATATTTTGGTCCTCAGAGGGACTTGAACCATTCAGAGCTTTAAAACAATTCGAAGATCAAATTTTTGTGAGGTATATTCTGGAGATTGAATGTCTCACCTTGAATACTTTATGGTCTAATCAAAACTCTAGTCCAATCAAAACTTCAAATTTTGGTGAGGTCCAAGCTTCAGTTAGCCTTGAGTTTCATCAATGTGGTGTTTATCTTGATGAACTTGATGGCTATATAGAGATAGAGCCCTCAGGGGGGTTAGTTCTTTTTGTTGCTATTTCACATTTTTGATCCTCTTGATGAGATTGATCCCCTTTCGATGAGCCCTTCCGATGAGATCAGCTTTTTGATGAGGTCGGCCTCCTGATGAGGTTGACTTTTTGTTGAGCCCAATCTCCTAATGAGGTTGGTCTTCTGATGAGATCGACTTTCTGATGAGCTCAGACTCTTGATGAGATCAACTTTCTGATGATCTCGACCTCCTGATGAGGTCAGCTTCCTGATGAGGTCAGCTTTCTAATGAGCTCGACCTCTTGATGAGGTCGACCTTCTGATGAACTCGATATTTTGATGAGATTGGTCTTCTCATTATCTCGACCTCCTGATGAGTTTGATTTTATGATGATTTCAATCTTTTAATGAGGATAACTTTTTGATGAGCTCGACTTTCTTATGAGTCCTTCCGATGAGCTCTACTTTTTGATGAGATCTGTCTCCTAATGAGATCAATCTTTCTGATGATCTCAATCTCCTGATGAGGTCAGCTTTTTTATGAGATCGGCTTTCTGATGAGATTGGCTTCTTGATGAGCTCGACCTCATGATCTCGACCTCCTGATGAGGTTGGTTTTTTGATGATTTCATCCTCCTGATGAGGACAGCTTTTCGATGAGCTTGGCTTTCTTATGAGCTCTTTTGATGAGCTTTGTTTTTTTTATGACGTTGGCTTCCTGATAAGGTCAGTCTTTTGTTCTGCTTTGTTCTTCAAGTGAATCGCTGTATTCCTTTGGATAAGTTTTCAATACAGATTGCTAATGTGTATTTATCGATGACTTTTATCTCGAATCCTGTCGCCACTTTGGATCCTATGAGGGATGGCTTTGAATCTTGTAGATGATTTTTGGATGACCTCGGATCTTGTCGAGATCAGTTTCTTCCACCTCAAACCTTATCGAAGTGACCTCAGATCTTGTTGAGGATTTTTTTTTGAAAATATATGCACCCACACACACACTCACACACACACACATATATATATGTGTGCATATATATATATATATATATATATATATATATATATATATGTGTGTGTGTGTGTGTGTGTGTGTGCGTGTGTGTGTGTGTGTGTGTGTGTGTGTGTGTGTGTGTGTGTGTGTGTGTTGGTCTATCCGACCTCACATAGCCCAATCTGGGTTTAACTGTCCTATGTAAGACTTAGATAATTATATTTATAATGAACTATTACGATCAAGGGGTTAGATGGCTTGGATGGTTGGGTTAACTCTACTCCCGTATACATGAGGTATTGTCCATTTTGGCTCATGACTATCTTTTGGCTTCAGTGGGCCTTAGGTTTCAGTGAGCCTTGGTCATTTAGAGCTTCATGATTTTATCCTTTATGAAAAAAGAAAAAATTTCAATCTATATTAACCATACTTTCTCTTAACTCATAACTGATGTGGGACTAAAGATGCCATCCCTTTATAACATGAATATTATCTGACCTTGATTGGATCAATCATGAAGCCGATATAGCTTAATATAATAAGTAAACTTCAAAATATTAAAAATGATACAACTTTTAAGAATTAGATCGATTAATTAAGAATAAACCAATCTCAATAAATTGAATATAATAGAGGTTTAAAAAATATCTCTGACCAATCTCATCATGAGTAGATTGGGACTCTCATATATCAGATGAGTTTCATCTTGAGATGTTTCATCTCCTTTCCTTTCAAGGGTATATTATCTTAAAATCTCAAGTTAGAATTTGAGTTTTCTAAAACAGATATCTCATTTGGACAGACTTTCTTATCTTTATTTGATCAAACTTCATGACCTTATTTGGACAAAAGATGCTTCAACTTAATTGTAGAGATTTGATCTCCTATGGATAAGAATTAAAAAGAAAACTTTACTGAAGGCTCATTGTCAGTGCACTGTCTTTTCGGGGAAGAGCTTTCATCTGCCCCTCAATCTCCATCAAGGTTTGACATTATGTTGATGATCCCAATAGTAGGCAGATTGTGATGGATTGGTTGTTGATTGTGTTGAGACAGAATTTCTTAAGGAACTGCCTTTAGTTGCTACTTTGTGGTACTTGAAGTGGAAGTAAAATTGCTTCTGGCATGCCTCCAGGGGAAGACGGTGAAGGCACAGAGTTATTTTGTGCTCTCTGATTTATTATTTTTTCATAAATTTTTTTGGATAAATCTTCTTTTTCTAGTGCCAATCTGTTGATGCGAGGCTCAAAATCTGAGATGGAGAGATCGGATGAAGCCGAGCTGGAGGTCGGTCGTAGTCCAATTTGAAATACCTTCAAGAAAATCTGTAAAATAAGTCAAAAACTAGTAGGGATCCTCCGATTTAAGATCCTCTGATGCTTAAGTCAGTTTGAGCCTAAGAACAGAAGGTGAAAAAAGCATAATGGAGCAGGAGAGTTAAGTCGGACTAAAGAGATTGGACATTATAGGAATGAAGCTCCTTTCAGGAACTGAAAAAGTTCCTACTAGCAGGATCTCACTCTAGTTTTGGCTTAGAGCTTTTCTTAAGAGGATCTCTGGCCCTCTATTTATAGAGGAGTTAGTGAGGTCGTTGTAGAGTTTGTTAGATTGTTAGAGGAGTTTGTTAGGCTGTTAGTTTGTTATAATAGAATGTCCAGCTGTATGAAGATTGTCGGGAGACTGTCCATGTGGCGATGAGCTATATCATGGCTGTAGCAAGTTGGAAGACAGTTGTAAAATAATCGTCCGTATTTTGGGGTCACATCAATTTTGGACTAATGTCCTATACAACAGGTCGGTAGATAGTCTACAATAGGATTAGTTCTTCAGAGATTGCCATTCTGGAGATTAATACAGGCACTCCAAAGAGCAAATTAGAATATCAAACAACGTCTATCTCCGCAACTCAGCAGCCCATAGCTAATTTTTGAGCCATGTCAATTCTTTTTCCATGGTCTTTCCATAAGAATTAGCTTGAAAATGAAATATCCTTTTGTTCTGTTCTTTCCACAAGCACCACATGACCGCTGAAACTACCCAGCTTACTGCCTGCTTTGTGGTATCTTTGCTGAGGTTGTCTATGCATACTCCTAAGAACTCTTGGATGTTATGTGGTGGGGAAGGTAGCAAAAGCTGTTGAGTGATTACCTTCCAGATCTTGGAGGAAAACTAGCGTGCAATGAATAGATGATAGATATTTTCCTCCACTGAGTTGCAAAGTGGATAATGTTGAGGTGCAGGGAGTTTTCACTTTCAGAGATTATCTGCAGTGAGTATCTTTATTGTGAATGGCAAGCCAAATAAAAATCTTAACCTTAGCAGGTATAGGCAAGGACCACATGCGATTAGGGAACCTGAAGACTATGCCACCGTGGATGAAGGCAAACCAAGGAAATACCTTGAGACTATGTGTCATGGCCCGGCCCATGTAACAAACCCCAGCCCAAACGAAAAAAAAAAAAAAATGAAAAGAAGAAATAGAGGAGAAGACTCCCGAAGGGAGTCTTCTTCCTCCTCTCACCATCTCCCAACTGGAGTCAGAAAGAGGCCCCCTCTGGCTCTATTTAAGGAGGGGATCCCTCCTCTCTCCCTCTCACTGAAAAATCTTGAGGTCCATCGACGACAATCATCGAAAAATCATCACGAAAGATTGGCTCTGTGCCCGTCTGAAGAGTCCAAGATGAATTTCTCTCTCTAAAATTTTCTCTCTAAAATTTTCTTTCTCTAAAACTATTTCTCTCTCTTGATCGATTTATCAATAATTTTTTTTTAATATTTTTGATCTGATAAAGAATCCTGATCTATGATTGTCGAGCAGTGTACTAACACCCACCTTGATCAGATCAAATATCTTTAGATTTTATCACCCATGATTCTATTGAATTATCCATGTGGTAATTTCAGCATGAATTGATTAATTTATCTTAATTAGATCAATCGAATTTGTTAAACCATATCATCTAATTAATACAGATTCATCTTCATAAATTTCTCTCTCTAGAATTGTATTTCTCTAGAAGTTTATTTTTTTTAGAATTTATCAAGAGAAAAAAAATTTTTATTTTGATGAGTCTAAATGATTCTAGTGAAAGCATCCTGATCTGTGATTGTCAGGTTGTATGCCAGCACCTTGATCAGATCATGAATCCTTAGATTTGATCATCCATGATCTCGATTTAGCCATGACTTGATTTGATCATATTGATTTCATCCATCGAGATATTGGACCAATCATAATGTTGGATTGTGTCACTTGATCAATTCGAATTGTACCTCATAAATTTTCTCTCCTCTGATTTTCTCTCTCTACTTAATTTTATGAAACCAATGAAGAAACCTCGGTCCTATCACTTCGAATCTAATTTGATCTGATAGTCAAACTTTGGATCATTTATATCATAATTAGATTTTGGTTAGATGAAATTAGATGATCGGACCCAATCTAAACCATTGAAATATGGTATTCGTATTCTTTCTGATTATTGAATTTGATCTTGTATAGGTATTATTGACACTTGATAATTGGATATTGTGATATGGTTTATAAACTGAAGAATTTTGAAAGAAAATATATAGAATTATATGGATTTATTAGAATACATTTGAGGTAAGTAATGTTTCACTTTTTTTAGATTTATCGATAAATTATAATATATTTTTCTGACATGATTTGTGAAATGATGCATGAATTGGATGAATGATATTTTGTTATGAAAATATCATATTTTGATATGTTATGATGAAGCATGATTGAACATATTGATTTCATGATGCATTATATTGATTGATTTCGATACTACTTGATTATATATTTTTTTATTGAAATTAGAATATGAAACATGATTTATGAAGAATTTTGATATAAAAATAATATGAATTGACAATCTGACTATGTAAAGGACCCAGCCAATAGGGGTATATACAGTAGCAATTGATTTATCCTGAGGATTTATGTCATCAGAGAGACCAGCGATAAACCATTAGAGAGACCAGTGATTTTGAAGGACTTTGCTGTCAGATGATTCACAGCTCACCGCAAGAAGATACACGGTGTTATGACCCTACCATAAAAAAATATAGTCATAGCTCATGGTTGATGAAAAGAATTTAAGAATGAAAAAAATTAAAATTTTGAAAAAAAATTTGAATTTTGAAAAAGAAATAAATTTGATATGAACTATATTGCATAATCGAAATTGATTTCAAATTGATAAACTCTATATGCTTATTTTCTATAAATGATTATTTACTTTAGTGCCTGATGACATCTGTTGAAAGTGATCATTACTCACTGGGCTGTCTAGCTCATTACCTTCTATTTTACTATATTTATAGATGTTGAAAAAATTAAGATGATACAAGATATGAATGGAAGAGTGATCAGAAGCAGAATCTCCATACTTTTATTTTAGGTTGAAAGTCTTATTGAATTTGATGTAAGACCTATGAATCATTATTGAATTTATTAAGATATTAAAGAAGAAATTTAGATCGTTATGTTTTGGATTTAAATTATTGAGTAATTATTTTGCTGTTGTTTTAGGATAACATGATAAGATGCCTTGCATGCTTATGGGAAGAGTTTTCTATAAGTATGCGGCGGTTGTCATGACTCTCGATTCACAATCTCGGATCGGGGCGTGACACTATACCCCTGGTGTTGTTTCAGAGCATTGGCTTCCAAGCTATATGTATATACAATTAGGTTTTTAACCTTAAATTGAGTTTCAATTTGCTTGGTCTATAATTTGATGGATGTTAACCCAGTAGTCAGCAGTAACATTACTTGTATAGCCACTACATGATCACTTGTATGGTCACTATATGAATGATAATGAAATTTATCTATCTGGTTTCATCAAATAAATAAATAAATAAATAAGTATTTGTCTACTTAATTTATTCATAACATTATAGCTTCTTTAATTGCTAGTGCGGTTGACGTCGTTCTTTGGATCATTGATTTGGGTTACTTTCTTCAATCTACAAGACAATAAAGAGATCCAAGAACTTACCAGAGTTTTGCTTTAGCTAGACCATCTGATGGTTAAGTTAAAGAGAGTATTTGCATAGGAATGAAAGAGGAATTTAGAGAGTGAGTATCATTCAACTTAGGACTTTTTTTTCTGATTATCTTTCATGCATGGTTCTTGAGTTTATTCATGGTTGAGGGATGTAAAATTTTTTGAAATTGAGTTATAACGGCATGGTGTTGTGCTATAACCATCTCTGATTTCGCTATAATCATATGAAATCTGGCTATAACCACTTGAAATGACACTGCAATGGTCTAGGATTGTGCTATATATATAGTGGAATTTACTGTAATCATCGGATGAGTGGATTCCAGCTATAATCCCACCTCTGGCCATCATCTGAGTGACAGGGCCCTAGTTGGCTTGGTGCCGAGCTGAGATCTGTTGTCCAACCGAGTTTGGGAGCTTGATCTCAGAGATCGATCACTTTTGATGTGCTTTGACTTGCCATGTGGTTGGTGGAAGCTGACTCATGTCGAGAAGATGTCTTGATTGTCACATTGGTTATGGGTTGGACGAATATGGTTGTGTCACACCACTATGCCCTTTTTTCTTTTTTTGGTAAATCATCACTATGCTTATTTGAGGCTGCATCAAATGCATTTTCTATTGAAGTCTTTATAATATCCTCGCTGATCCAGTTGCTTATAGTTTCTTGTATTATCATTTCTTAGTGGTTGTAATGGAGAGAATGTGGTGTGGGATAGAGGTAGCCTTTTTATCTGGGCTTGATCATGCCAAGGCAAAGCCAGGTATTGTTTATGGATAAGGGCACTTCTCTAGTGGATCCACAGACAGGTGGTTTGATTCACAAGATACTTTTTTTTTAACCCCTAATGGAAGGAAGGAATGTGAAGACATGCTCCCACCATCAAAATTTTTAGGACTAGAAAACCATGTAAGCACAAAGATCTGAAAATATTAAAAGAAAGGAAAAAAAGAAAAGAAAGGATAAATAGCAAAGGATAGAAGAAGAAGAGTACAAATTAGAAATACCATAGGGTGCATTTGGTTAGTCATTAAAAAAGTATTTTTTTTGCTTTCTGATTTTTAAAATGCAAAAATCAAAAAGTAATGTTTGGTAACACCATGAAAAGTAAAAAGTAAAAATCAAAAATCAAAAAAATCAAAATAATTGCTCTATATGCAAAGTAATTTTTTTTTATTTTTTAAAACTTGTTTTTTTGCTTCCCTACATCTAAAATGCCAAATCAAAAAGTAAAAAGCCCGAACCCTTTTCCCTGATCAAGATCTTCACCTCTCCACCCTCTTCTCCCTCCCATCTTGAACCCTTCTCACTCATCAAGCTCTTCACCTGCCATCCTCAAATGTTGCTTTTTGCTTTATAGCAACATAGTTATCAAACATACTTTTTTTTTTGCTTTTACTCAATAGCAAAAATAAAAAAAATAAAAAGTACTCTCTAAAAATTTAAAATCAAAAAGTGTAACCAAATGCACCCATAATTTAGGAAGTTAGAAAGTTAAGCAAAGGATAATCCAAGAAGACTTCTTAGCTCGTACAATTATCAGTATTGCTCATTGTTGTAGGGGTCATACCACCTCAGCTGATGTCCTTAGAACTCAGAAGTTCTCAGATTGATAAGAATATCGATGTGAAGCTCGACTGTGAAGCTCATCAAAAAGCCGACCTCATCAGAAGGCTGAGACCATCATAAAGCCGACCTCATCGAAAGGTTGAGATCATTAAAAGACTGACCTCATCAGAAAGCTGAAGGCCGATCTCTTAGAAAGCCATCTCTGGCATGTGGCAATATCAGAGAGAATCATCTAAGAATTATATTGATCAAAGTCTACTTCTAGATCAGATCGGTTGAATAGCGATCTAGTTCAACTCAGCTCAACTAAACACCGATCTGAGCTAACTTGAATTGACTCCTGATGAAGCATAATGATCAGTTCGACTATATATCTACTAACTTGCCGTATGAGATATTGGTCTAAAATCAATGTGACTCCAAAATACAGATGATTATTTTACAACTGTCTTCCAACTTGCTACAGCCATGATACAGCTCATCGCCACATGGACAGTCACCCCACGATCTTCATACAGCTAGATATTTTGTTATAACAAACTAACGGCCTAACAAACTCCTTTAACAATCTAACAAACTCTGTAACGACCTCACCAACTCCTCTATAAATAGAGGACCAGAGATCCTCTGGAGAAAAGCTCTAAGCCAAAACTAGAGTGAGATCTTGCTAGTGTGAACTTTCTCAGTTCTTGAAAGGAGCTCCAATTCCTATAAAGTCCAATCTTTCTAGTCTGACTTAACTTTTCTGCTCTATTATACTTTTTTCATCTTCTATTCTTAGGCTCAAACTGACTTAAGCATCGAAGGGTCTCAAACCGATGGATCTCCATTGATTTTTGACTTGTTTTGCAAATTTTTTTGAAGGTGTTCCAAATCAGACTGCGACTGACCTCCAGCTTGGCTTCATCCGATCTCCTCATCTCAGATTTTGAGCCTCGCAGCAATAGATTGGTGCTAAAAAAGAGATTTATCCAAAAAAATTATAAAAAAATTAATGAATTAGAGAGCATAAAACAACTCTATGCCTTCACCATCTTCTCTTGGAGGCATGCCAGAAGCAATTTCACTTCCACTTCAATGTACTACAAAGTAGCAACTAGAGATAGTTTCTCAAGAAACTCTGTCTCAACACAATCAGCAACCAATCCATCACAATCTGCCTACTATTGGGATCATTAACATAATGTCAAACCTTGGTAGTGATTGGGGGCAAATGAAAGTCCTTTCTCGAAAAGGCAACACACTGACAATGAGCCTTCAGTAAAGTTTTCTTCTTAATTTTTATCCACAGGAGATCAAATCTCTACAATTAAGTTGAAGCATCTTTTATCCAAATGAGGTCATGAAGTATGATCAAACAAGGATAAAAAAATCTGTCCAAATGAGATATCTGTTTTAGAAAACTTAAATTTCAACTTGAGATTTTAAAATAATATACCCTTAAAAGGGAAGGAGATGAAACATCTCAAGATGAAACTTATCTAATATATGGGAATCCCAATCCACCCATGACAACATCGGTTAGAGATATTTCTTAAATCTCTATTATATTCAATTTATTAAGATTGGTTTGTTCTTAATTAATCAATCTAATTCTTAAAAGTTGTATCATTTTTAATATTTTGAAGTTTACTTATTATATTAAGATACATTGGCTTCATGATTGATCCAATCGAGGTCAAATAATGTTCATATTATAAGGGGACGGTATCTTTAGTCCCACATCAGTTGTGAGTTAAAAAAAAAGATGGTTAATATAGATTGAAATTTTTTCTCTTTCTATAAAGGGTAAAACCATGAAGCTCCAAATGACCAAGGTCCACTGAAACCTAAGGCCCATTAAAGCCCAAAGATGGTTATGAGCCAAAATGGATAATACCTCATGTACATGGGAGTAAAGTTAATCCAACCATCCAAGCCATCTAACCTTTTGACTGTAATAGTTCATTATAAATATAATTATCTAAGTCTTATATAGGATAGTTAAACCTAGATCGGGCTATGTGAGGTTGGACAAACCAATATATATATATATATATATATATATATATATATATATATATATATATATATATATATATATATATATATGTGTGTGTGTGTGTGTGTGTGTGTGTGTGTGTGTGTGTGTGTGTGTGTATATGTGTGTGTGTGCGTGTGTCTATATATATATATATGTGTGTGTACACACACACACACAGATACACACACACACATATATGTGTGTGTGTTGTGGGTGCATATATTTTCAAAAAAAAAAATCCTCAACAAGATCTGAGGTCGCTTTGATAAGATCTAAGGTGGAAGAAACTGATCTCGATAGGATCCGAGGTCTTTCAAAAATCATCTACAAGATCTAAAGCCATCCCTAATAGGATTCGAAGTGGAGGAAGCCAAGCTTGACACTATCCATGGTCACCTAAAAATCCTCAACAGGATTTGAGGTAAAAGTCATCGATAAATATATATTAGCAATCTGTATTGAAAAGTTATCCGAATGGATACAGCAATTCACTTGAAGAATCAAGCAGAACAAAAGGCCGACCTCATCAGAAAGCTGACGTCATCAAAAGAGCTCATAAGAAAACTGAGCTTATTGAAAAGCTATTTTCATCAGGAGGCTAAAATCATCAAAAAATTGACCTCATCAAGAGGTCGAGATCATGAGAAAGCTGAGCTCATCAAAAGATCAACCTCATCAAGAAGCTGACCTCATTAGAAAGCCGACTTCATCAGGAAGCTGATCTCATCAGGAGGTCGAGATCATCAAAAAGGCTGACCTCATCAGAAGGCAGACCTCATCAAAAAGCAGAGCTCATAGAAAGGACTCATAAGAAAGTCAAGCTCATCAGAAAGCTGTCCTCATTAGGAGGCTGAAATCATCAGAAAACCAAACTCATTAGAAGGTCCAGATCATGAGGAGGCCAAGCTTATCAAAATATCGAGTTCATTAG
The DNA here is from genome assembly GCF_000442705.2 of Elaeis guineensis. Classification (NCBI taxonomy): domain Eukaryota; kingdom Viridiplantae; phylum Streptophyta; class Magnoliopsida; order Arecales; family Arecaceae; genus Elaeis; species Elaeis guineensis. Next base: position 23,989,302 of record NC_025997.2, read on the forward strand.
AAGGTCGAGCTCATCAAGAGGTCGAGCTCATCAGGAAGTTGACCTCATCAGGAAGTTAACCTCATTAGAAGGTCGAGATTATCAAAAAGTTAATCTCATCAGGAGTTTGAGCTCATCAGAAAGCCGATCTCATCAGAAGACTGACCTCATCAGGAGGTCAGGCTCATCAAAAAGCTGACCTCATTAAGAAGCCGACCTCATCAGGAGGCTGACCTTATTAAAATGCTGATCTCATCAGAAGGGCTCATCGGAAGGGGACCGATCTCATCAAGAGGACGAAAAATGTGAAACAGCAACAACAAGAACTAACCCCCCTGAGGGCTCTATCTCAAAATAGATATCAAGTTCATCAAGATGAACACCACATTGATAAAACTCAAGGCTTACGGAAACTTGGACCTCACCAAAATCTGAAGTTTTGACTGGATCAGAGTTCTGATTAGACTACAAAGTATTCAAGGTGAGACATCCAATCTCTAGAATAGATCTCACAAAAATCTGATCTTCGAATCGGTTTAAAGCGCTAAATGGGCCAAATCCCTCTGAAGACCAAAATATCGATTTTTAGATCAAGATAAGTCTCGAGAGAACCAAAAACTTGATCTTTTGATCAAGATAAGTCTCGAAAAGATCAAACATTCGATCTCCAAATCAGTTTAAAGCTCCAAATGGGCCAAGTTCCTCTAAGGACCAAAATATCGATCTTTGGATTGAGATTAGTTCTGAGAGGACCAAAAATTCATTCTTCGAATCGAGATAAGTCCTGAGAGGATCAAAAATTTGATCTTTGGATCGAGATAAGTCCCGAGAGGATCAAAATACCAATCTTCGGATCGAGATAAGTTTCGATAGGATCAAAAATTCGATCTCCAGATCAAAATAAGTTCGGAGAGGACCAAAAATCCGATCTTCAAGTTGATTTAAAACCCCGAATAGGCCAAATCCTCTTGAGGACCAAAATACCAATCTTCGGATCGAGATAATCCCAAGAGTACCAAAAACTCAATCTCTGGATCGAGATAAGACTTGATAGGACCAAAAATCTGATCTCTAAATTGGTTTAAAGCCTCGAATGGGCCAAGTCCTCTTGAGGACCAAAATATCGATCTTCGAATCGAGATAAGTTTCGAGAGGACCAAAAATTCGATCTTCGAATCGATTTAAAGATTTGAATGGGCTAAGTGCCCTTGAGGACCAAAATATCGATCTTCAGATCGAGATAAGTTCCAGAAAGACCAAAAATCTGATCTTCGAATTAGATCTCATAAAATTTCAAAATCTCGATTGGACCATAAGTATTCAAAGTGAAACACCTGGTCTCTGGATTAGACTTCACCAAATTTTTATGCAGAAAAATTGATCTTTGGATTGGACTTTACTAGTCTCGAAAAGATAAATTCTGGTTTGAAATTTCATATAAAATGCCCTTGAAAGGGAAGGAGATAAAAAGTCTCAAGATAGAACTTCTGATGCATGGGAGAGATCTACCCATGATGACATCGGATAGGATCCAAGCAGTTTACTTGAAGAACCAAATGGCACAAATTTGTCACCTTGGATAAGCTGAGAACTTTTTTTTTGGACAACTTCTTTTGTCCAAAGCAACTTCTTCGACCTCAGTAGTAGGGGGCAGGTGTTGTAGGGGTCATACCACCTCAGCTGATGTTCTCAAAATTTAGGAGTTCTCTGATTGATAAGAATATTGATGTGAAACTCGATAGAAAGTTGATCTCATCGAAAGGCTAAGACCATCATAAAGCCAACCTCATTGGAAGGCTGAGATCATCATAAAGTCGATCTCATCGAAAGACTAAGATCATTATAAAGTCGATCTCATCGAAAGACTGAGATCATTATAAGGCCGACCCAATCAGAAAGCTGAAGGTAGATCTCTTAGAAAGCCATCTCTAGCACGTGGCAATATCAGAGAGAATCATCTGAGAATTATGTTGATCAAAGCCTACTTCTGGATCAAATTAGTTGAATACTGACCTGATTTAACTCAGCTCAACTAAACATCGATTTGAGCTAATCTGAATTGACTCCTGATAAAGCATTATGATCAGTTCGACTATCTACCGACCTACTATATAGGACATCGATCCAGAATCGATGTGACCCCAAAATACAGATGGTTATTTTACAATTATCTTCTAGCATGCTACAGCCATGATACAGCTCATCGCCACATAGGCAGTTGCCCCATGATCTCCATATAGTTGGACATTCTGTTATAACAATCTAATAATCTAACAAACTCCTCTAATGACCTAATAAACTCTATAACGATCTCACCAGCCCCTCTATAAATAGAGGACTAGAGATCTTCTAGAGAAAAGCTCTAAGCTAAAACTAGAGTGAGACTCTGCTAGTGGGAACTTTGCCAGTTCTTGAAAGGAGCTCCAGTTCCTACAAAGTCCAATCTCTCTAGTCTTACTTAACTCTCCTACTCAATTATGCTTTTTCCACCTCTTATTCTTGGGCTCAAACTGACTTAAGCATCGGAGGGTCTAAAATTGGAGGATCCTCATTGATTTTTGACTTATTTTATAGATATTTTTAAAGGTGTTTCAAATCGGACTGTGACCGACCTCCAGCTCGGCTTCGTCTGATCTCTCCACCTCAGATTTTAAGCCTCGTAGCAACACTTATAGAATACCTATTGTCATGGATTGTGATAGAGTTTTGGTCATAGATTTTGGTAACAACATGTTTATCATTTCTTTCACAACATGGTTCTTTACATCGATTGCAATGCTAATGAAAATGAGTAAATCATACACTTTACAATAAATATTCATAGGTTTGTCTCTCGATCAAGAATTATCTTTAGGTGATTGAGCTAGAGCCTTCGTAAAATTTTTTGGTTTAGTCAACAAGTCAGAAAGGTTGCATATTGTGAAGTTAGTTACTGATTTCAGCAGTGAGTCTTATTTACTCATTCTTGATACACGCAAGAGCTCCCTTAAAATGATTTGCATGCTTATTTAGGTTCTAGATGATATTATTCCATATTCTTACTCAGTTGACGGCTCAAAGGGAGAAGGAGAAAATTCTCACAAAAAGGATCCATTATGCCTCTATGACCTAACTACACTTTTAGAATATCACTCAAAATTGCACAAAGATTTTGAGGGCTAATTTTTGAGGGTCATAGTGATCCTACACATAAAAGTCAACTAGAAAGAACTTGGTTAACTATATTTCACATGTTATCATCTCCTCATGTTAAAATAGGCATCTCATCATCTCCTTGAGATTTGCATTGGAGAAATGTTAGTTTGTAAGATTTTTAATATCATCTTCTGAAACCAAACTCTTATTGAGGATATACAACATTCATGTGAAGTTTTGGAAGTTCATGCATTTGAAGATTCCAAGTTATTATGTGTCTGCTTTCTCAGAAAAGGCTAAAAAAGAAAGTTTGAATCTGCATTTGTTGTATTCCCTGTTAGTTGTTTTTGGAGATTTTGCTATTAAACTTGAGAAACATAACATTTTTCACTCAAGTGAACACGACTGTGAAAGGAGTTTGACAAACTATCCAACTTGATTAAATGGCCATCTCTCTTTTTTTTTTTGGGTACAATGGCCATCTCTCTTTGGAGCTTTAGTTCAAGAGCATGCAAACCACTCTTCTAATAGTATTTGTATACAAAGTATACTATATTAATGATTCCAAGTTCCAAGATATGATTTTTAAGATAACTAAAAAATTACAACGACATCTCTTGAACTTTGACCCATTTATACTTAAATCCCAAAATAAAAGAGTTTCAAAAGGACCTCAAAACTTTAAAAAATTGCAGAGATCCTTAGTTGTTTGTTTCTGTTAGACTACGTTATAATATGAGAGTCATCTAAGAGGTTAAATCTTATGAAATAGTATAAGTGCCCTTCCTAGAGTTTCTTAGTTTTGGTATGAAATGGAGTGGAGAAAAAAAGAGTCACATGGCTCTCTGTTCCCCATTCATTATAGAGAAGTGGAAAAGAAGAGGGAGGGGAGAAAGGAGCATAGATCTGGTTGAAACAAGACAAACCATACACGAGGTAAAAAGGAGAGCATAGATCGAAAGGAGAGAGGGAAACTTGGACCATAATGGCTTTGACTACTAGCAGCCATGCATCCACCCAATGCTCTAGCCAAAACACCATGGTTTATTGTGACCATGGGTTGAAGGCATCCATAAAGACCTCATGGACCATGGCTAATCTTAGCCGAAGATTCTTTGTCTACTCCATTTTTGAGATAATGGATCTATTACTTTCTCTTTGTTTTACCATCACCCCTATCTCACTCATTTTTTCAATTTCTTAGTACAGAAAAGAAAATGATGTGGGTTTTTTCAATGGTATAATCCTCCACTGTCATCACATACAAGAGATCTCATGAACAAATTGATCCAAAAAAACTAAGAACTTAAAGCTGAGCTCCATGTCTACAGAGGAAGGAAAAACTGTATAGCATGGTATTTGCTTACTTCACGAGTATTCGTTGGTGCTGTATTGGCACTGAAGTGGAGTGCTAGGATGAGGATCTAAAGCAATTCACTCCATAGATATAGCTATTAGGGGAGGGGCAAACTATAATATTTTGTAAGTTTCGGGATCCCAGTATAGTTTTTGGTAACTTTGGGAGCTTAATGTCTGTAACCAAAACATTTGGGGTCATTATGTAATGAGTTTTATTAAGTTATGAATGGACATATTTACTGTTTAGTGCCTTAAATATCCTGATATATATTCTTTTTATGGTCAATAACAACATTGGATAATATGCTTGAATAGATACACAATAGTGAATAATTTGTCCATCCAATAGGAAAAATGTGCACATCCATATAATCATAGATATCAAGTATCCACTTGTATACATCCATACACATTTATACAATTATCCATGCAATAAAAAAATGTACATATCATACAATCACAGATATCAAGTATTCATCCATACACATCCATACACACACATACACATATTATTTCTGTCTATAGTCCATATAATCATTTGTACACATTCATTCATATTTGTACAATTATCATTTTTGTCAGTAGTCCATACAAATATCTATATATATCTATACACTTCAAATGTTCTATCAACAATCCATACAATCACTTACATATATTTATCATAGTCACATGATTATCATTTCTATTTATAGTCCATACAATTATCTATACATATTCAGATACATTCATACGATTATCATTTCTACTTATAGTCTATACAATCATCTGTACACATTCATACATATTCACACTATTACCATTTCTGCCTACAATCCAAACTTTCACCTATATACATTCATATGATCATTATTTCCACTATGGACAAACATACAATCAGCTATTGTCATCCTATTAATACAAATAAGTTTATATATGTGCCATATTATACATCCAAATCATATTTCAAATATGTTTTCAATTAAGTAGCCAAAAGCAATATATCAATCAACATATTTCACAACAATAAAATAAAGCTCTGTATAGGTTTCAATCATGGAACAATGAAAAGCTCTATAAATATATCAGTCATTGAATAATGAAAAGCTATGTATATTCCACATGCACATGACAACATAAAAAAAAACTCTACACATGTATCAGCACATAAACAACAAAAAGCTCTGTACATATCGACCATGTATCTCTCAATACAATGAATATATACATGTATCAATACAAAAACATCACAAGAAAAAATACTGCACATCAAAACAATATAACAAAGATATCAAGGTCTCCAAGGGGTTTGTTAGGCTGGGGTTGTTAGTGGTGGTGGTGGGGTTGGTGCTGCTATTGCTAGGGCTGCTAATACCTCCGTAGCTGGGGTTGGTACAGAAGAAGGCCGACCACTGCCACCTAAAGTCCCAGCTCTTTGTTCAGTTCTTGCCACTTGAAAATACAAACAAAACATATTTAGTTTGTATGAATTTGATAAAAGCTTTTTTGTTTGGATGCACCTCCCCCCTTCTTAAGAAGCTTCTTTCGTAGGGGGTTTGCTCTTCTTAAAATCTTTGCATGTCCTAGTATCGTACTTCCACTGCATGTAGTTGCTACACTTAAGATTATCTTTAGTCTTTATTACCTTGTGAGGGTCTTGCACCTCATTCTCCTCCTATCTTCTTGAGTTCTTTGGCCTATCGGGAGGTCTCTTATGTACAAGTGCATCTAGTGGCTCAAAAAAAGAGAGCTCCTATGACTACATACCAGGCACAAGGTTGATTATTAGCTCATATGCTCTTATGAAGACCTCTTGTGTATCAATGATCCATATATTGCTTAACTTTTTTCCTAGAGAATATGATCGCCGCCGCTACATGGCAGTATGATATATCAATCAACTCAAACTTTTCATACCCATAAGTTCTTTTCTCAAGGTCAATAATATAAGTACAATCATAATGGTCTACCTCAAAGTTGCTGCCTCCATCCCATATGATATGCCACTACTTAGCCTACAGCTTTGCTAACTTTTTTTTGAACCTTGGGACATATAGGGCCACTGTAGTTCAATGCGGCCTACCTCTTTGTCTGGAACCTTGGCATCAAAATCCTTCTAATGATCTCTAGACAAGTGATAATTGGTTTGTCCCTAGTTTCTATGATATAATTGATAATTGATTCACATATATTATTCGATATCATATCACAACTCAGCTTGGGACTGAATACATGTCTACACTATATATAGAGGTAACTCTTATCTAAGCAGCTCATCTGTTGCTTTCTCATCTAAGTCAGCTAGGGCCTTCATCCTCAACTTGAATGCAGATTGTGGAAAAGCTTGACCTATTGTACACCTATAGGGCATCTTTGAACTTTCCTTTAAACAACTTCCTAAAGTTGGCATGCAAATGCGTCATATAGAATATATGATCAGCATTTAGCATCTTGCAGTTGAATGTCTCCACTAACTCCTAACAAGATAAGATAAAAGTAAGTATATATATATTAGAAAGCCTAATAAGTGCAGGCAAGGGTCAGTACCTTCTGTCTGTCTGAGATAATGTCCAACCTCCTTCTTCCTCTATTCCTATATCTGCTAAAAGGTTAGTCAAAAGCCACATCTAGTTCTCTTTGCTCTTGACCTCGACAACAACCCATGCAATAAGAAAAATGTCATCATTCTCATCTCTCCCAATAGCTGATAATAGTTGTCCTCCCATAGCTCCTTTCATGTGACTCCATCTAAGCCAATAATGATTTTGCATCCATCAAGAAAGCCCCTTTTGCAAGCATGAAGGCAGACATACAACCTTTGGAATATGGGCTTCTGTCCTTCCCTAGGTAATGAATTGATGCACATAGTACTACTGAGGTTAGTCATCTCAATAACATCATAGTACTCCCATAGTTTTTCATATTGCTCTCTATGCAATTCGTGAATAGCCAGAGTGCCTTCTTCTTTGCTCTATAGGCTTGAGCCCTGGAGATCTACACCTTAACATCCCTCTTGATTTTAAAAATAAATCTTTTAATACTCCATTTAGCAATATAGGCTTCAAACAACCATCTAGAGTTCATAAGGGATTATCAAAATCTCTCACATTTATGTCATGGGTTGAAACTTTCTAATCTAATAGGTGGATACCCTTTGTAGGGGGAGGCATGTATTGTCTAACTGTACTTTTTTTCTTGCACACTGTTATTACTCTAACTTTTTCATTGTGCTCGTACTCATAGTCAAATCATTATTGTATAATATATTGCCTCAAAGCCTTTCTAAATGCATGGACTGAAGCAAAAGGTATTCCCAACTTTAGATCTAAAGGCTTCAAGAAATCTGTGATCTCATTAAACTTTGAAAAGCTGGAGTTATCCCCTTCCCCATCTAATGAACTATCAATGCTTTTAAGCTCATCACTATTAGCAAGCTCGGACTCTTTTTCAACTATCTTCTCTTTTGCTACAACCCCTTCCTCCTATCTTTGAATATTTGTATCAATAACTGAAGCATCAACATACTCCTCAAATAGCTTATTAGAATCCAATAAGTCACTCATGGGTTCACTACAATCACTGTCAGAACTGACTGTATCATACCCTTCTTTATCCATAGGCCTTTTATCAGGCGTTCTACCATGTTCTTGTTGCTAACCCTGCTCTTGATCCATAGGCCAATAGGATCCTATTTCTCCTTTTGGATACCCTATTGAGTTGAGGTATGTCGGAAAGAGTCCATTGAGAGACTATGCCATTTTTCTTAAGATATCTCAGAAATTCAGCACTTAGATATTTCCTTTCTCGATTAGATCGAATGACCTTAATGGATTTATCTGTTTGCTTTTCTACCTCATGTCTGAATTCTCTAAATTTTTTAAAGATTTCAGACTTGTGCTTTATAAGAAATACATATCCGTACCATGATAAATCATCAGTAAAAATAATGAAGTAGTTATAACCATCCCTGGCCTGCACATCAAATGGGCCATACACATTGGTGTGTACCAAAGCTAGTAGCTCAATGGCCCTTTTCTCTTGTCCCACAAAGTGTAACCTAGATATTTTTTCTCGAAGGCATGATTCACAAGCTGAAGTTGACTCAGATTTAACCAAGTCCAACATCCCATCCTTTTTCAGTCTATTTATTTTGTCTTCTTCAATATGGTCAAGTCTATGATGTCACAAGTACTTATGATTAAACATATCTTTGAATCTCTTTTGGCCTACGACACTCACTACTTGCTCGTTTAGGTTCACATTAGCATCAACATACAAGTGATAAAGACTGTCAATCAAAAGATCAGATACAACCAATTTATTTCATAAATTAATTGAACAATAGTTTTTATTAAATTGAAAAATAAATCCATCTTGTGCTAGTACAAAAATCAAAATCAAGTTTTAGCTAGCTATAGGGATAAAATAACAATCTTTTAAATCTAATCTAAAGCCTGACGATAATCGAAGAGGGTAGGTTCCAACGGCTTTTGTAGCAACTTTTGCTCCATTGCCGATCCGAAGTATTATGTCACTTTATCTCAATCTCTTATTTTTTCTTAGATCCTGCATTGAAGTACATATATGAGTACTAAAATTAGAGTCCAATATCCAACTGAAAGTAAAAGAAACTGTTAGGTTAGATTCTATTACAAGCATTCCTTCAGAAGGTGGTTCATCATTTTTCTTTTTTAGGCCCTTCAGGTAAGATGGATAGTTTCTCCTCCAATGGCCATCGGAGTTGCAATGAAAATACTTTTCCTTCTCCATAGCCTTCTTTGGAGCATCCCTCTTAGGTTTGCTTTTCTTCTTTTGCTTCTTTGCAGGCTTATTCTTCTTCTTTCCTTGAGACCTTCTCTTGAAAGATGCCTGCTCAACAGCAAGAACAGAGCCTCTTGAACTTTTCAAGATATCCTCAGTAGTGAACAGCATGTTGACCAACTCAGGTAAGTTGCAGTCTAATTTATTCATATAGTAGTTTACGATAAACTGTCCATACGAACTAGTAAAAGATTGGAGGATCAAATCCACCTCTAACTCCTTCTACATAGTATGCCCGAGCTTCTCAAGCTCCTCAAGGTCTTTGATCATTGTCATACAATGATCGTAGACTAACTGTCCCTCACGCATCTTCATATTGAATAACCACTTAGATAATTCAAAGTGCGCGGTCCGGCTCTACTCACCATACAACTCTTGCAGACGAGTGATCATGGTACGGATAGTGGGCATGTGCTTATGCTAGTTCTGTAACTTGTTTGACATGAAAGCCATCACATAGCACTTTACCTTAAGGTAACCCTTCGTCCACTTATCTAGAGCAGCTCTTTGCTCTATCGTAGGATGGACTGGTAAGGTTGGGGTATCTTGATCGAGTACATACCCAATCTTCTCAGATGTCAAGACTATCTTGAGATTTTTGAGCCAGTCCTTAAAGTCTGTGCCGGTCAGACGATTGATTTCAATGATGTGGGCTAGAGAGTTAAAGACTAACATTGTTTATTTATGAGAGTAAAGATTCTAGTTAGATATGTGTACTTAAAATTATATTTACTCTAAAAACTTTTAGATATAAATAGTCTCTCACTAATTTTTTCAGATTTCGATACTCTCCAGGTGAAAAATAAAAATTCAACGTGACCATGCTAGGTTTCTAGTGGGTTCTAGAGTCCCACCAATGTTGTGCACCTCACCTAACAGTTATTGGTAACATACACACTGATGCATAGGCAACTCTTTACCTAGATACTTCTTTAAGTATATTGCAGCGACTTAGTCTCTAAGTCATATGAGTTCAGATAACACATATTGTTTCTACTCCTTAGTTAAACCAGATCCACAGTTCATAAGTAGGTGTGAAACCATCATTAAGTCCCTCAGATAACACATATTGGGTCCAAACCCATCTTCACTCTAGAGCAACTCTTTGCTAGTAGAGTGGTTGCATATTTTTGATACAACTGAACCACTATAACCAACCAAGAACAGTCAATGCTAGTAGCACGCCCGTATTTCTACAATGATGGAAGATCATAAGACTTAATGTTGATTGAGAAGGTTTAGGTCAGGTCTCATCTAATTAGTCATCATATGATCGATCTAACTAATATGGGCTAAACCAAAATACTTTAGCAACTAATAAATTTAATCATCCAATTGGCCAGATAAGTGAGATTGATGGAAGGGCACGCCATTAACTCATCGTAGGCAAAAATTATCTAGATGAGTAGCCTTCCAATTAAAAATCACTGATCGAGACTTGCCTTAGACATCAAATAGCTTATTGATTTCAATTAGTCAGCTTAGGTGAATCGGATTCAAGTCATAAAGTCAAATTAGGTCCTTAGATTGACTTGATTCTACATATGGGGTTTAATCGACTCAATCTAGAATACTTATAGAATCATAAGCTCAATTGATCTAATCCAAATCAATATTTGACTCGGGTTGATCAATAGCTATATCGATTTCGAGCCAATATAATTTTATCATAATCTAAGATGCAATCCAATTACATGATCTAATACTAAACTATCCATGCCCAACTATTCATATACACACTAATTTTAGATCATAAAAATAATTTTCAGATCTAAATTCATTGCATGAAAAGTAAATTTTTAATTTTTGAAATATTTTCAAAATATGCATGCAATCATATATTATATATATGAAAAATTATAGAATTTTAGAAATCAATTTTAGAACTAAACATACCATCATATATCAATCGCATACATGAAAAATTTATATCACAGAAATTTAATTTCTAACCTATGTATGCTTTCATATATCACATATATGATTAAAAATTAGAGTTAAAATATTTTTTAGATCTGAACATAAATACATACATTACATGCATGAACTAAAATCAAAATTTTGAAAATAATTTTTAAAACTTTTATGCTACTTTCATAAATATGAACATATGACTCTGATACCACTGTTGGATTTCTACGGATGCTAGTGCATGTGGATTTCAAAAATAATTTTTTAAATTTAAAATATAGTAAAAAATTAGATTAAAATAATTTTAATCTAAGCATGCATTCATCATATGAAAGTACCTATGAATCTAGTTCATATATTGAAATTAATATAAACTGATTTAGCATGAATAATAAAAGTCTGTAATCAAGTTACGCACTTAATTCACTTTTTCCTTTGCTTCAAAATCGTAATGGGGTTGAATCCAATTCAATCCCTAAATCTTGGGGTTGAGCAAGTTTTGAATCAGCAGCACAAGTATCCTGTCTCTACGAATATCCATAGGACCGATCTGAATTGGCTCCTCTTGAATCTGCTCACTTGAATCGAAAGCCTGAATAGGCTCGAACCAAGCCTGGATAGGAATCAACCCTTGATCCCCTTTTCATAATTTTTGATTGAAATCAACCCTTACTTGATCTTTCTTTCTTAATTCTTGAAGAAACAAATCCTTCTTGATCCCTCAATTAATTAAAAACAACAACCAAGAAGTGGTTGTAACTACCTCTCAATAATCTTAAGAGGAAGAAGAACACAAACAATCTTTTGGCGCCAACGCTTGACACCAATAAGGAGTTGCCGCCCACCTCTCTGCAAGATCTAAGAGAAAGGATGCCTAAAGAGAGAGGGCGTGAGCTAGAGAGAGAGGAGAGGGAGCATTGGGCACAGTGAAGGTGGCGGCAAGGAAGAGAAACTATGAGATGTAAAGAGAGGTAGGGCTAGGGTCCTTTAAATATACAACATAAGAAAGTCTTAATCAAATTAGGATCCTTTCTTCTAATCATAATAGAAATCTGAGCCTAAAGCCTCTTGGACCAAATCAAAGGGGTGCCACCTAGCCTAGACCCACGCCCACATTGGGCATGGGTGTCCCATCATATGGGACCCAATCTAATATTCTCTAATAAGCCCACATGGTTCCTTTAGATCAATTGAAGGAATCTTGATCAAATCAAGATGAATTTTTAATTAATAAAATCAAAAAAATTAAGAAACTCTTTTTTGATTTAATCCAAGTCATAAATTAAGCATCCAACTACTGGAGCCCATTGAATTAAATTCAATTAGATTCAAAACAAGTATAGAAATTAATTAATACTTTTTATATAAGCAAATCAACTACAAAAAAAATTTGGATTTATCCATATGCTAGCAAGGTTAACATGAATCCAATAGAATTTATTTAAATCCATATTAATTGGTGCTTCATAAGTTCAATTAACCAATCCAGCTCTTCTTCCTTTAATATGTGATCTCATAGATTCAATTCTGTCTGATAGTGAGACAAACCATAATCTCTATCACAAGTATTACTGAAATCTCTTTCAGTGGATCGGAATAGTTTCACTCTAACGCGATAAGAATCATTGATCCAAAATGATCCTATGAGCTCTCACAATCTATCAATGATATCTAGCAATATGTAGTGACAATCTAGCAGAATCAAAATAGAATCTCTAGATATAGTTAATGTGTGATACAGTCCTTCTATCACGAGTCCCGACTAAATGACATGTTATGGATAAATTATCAAACATTATCATCAGTCATATGATTGATTCGATCAGCTCAAGTCTAATAGTAATTTCAAATGAAAACTCTTTTTCATCAATTACACTACTATGGCCATAGACTTATGGACTCAGCTTCTCAAATCTCATAATACTACTCTTTTCTATCAAGATCAATAGATTCCATCTAGATGCACATCTTGATCCCACAGCTCAACCAACTGCAGTCAACATCCACTATAAAGACTCATAATCAAATCAATGCTTATGTGTAGTCAAACTATAGTAGTCTTACTGTGAACAACTGTGACACCACAAGTCAAAGGATCAGTCACACAACTACAGCATTGAGATGATCACGATTGAATAAAAATTTATCTGATCTCTCGTATGGTCATGTTTAGTACTAGTTATTCTCTAACAACAATCCGTACTTATCGCTCAGTATATCTATACTGTAAATTAGAAACTCATCTATCCCAAAGAAAGCGAACCGTGCGTCAATCTATCTAGATTGATCATTATCCCCATGACTATCCTATGATCGAAAGTAATTTAGGAATCGATCATACATGCCTCTAATTCTCAACAAGTAAGACAATGTATCACAACATCAATTTCAAGGATGATTCAAGGACACATAACACTTGAATAAAAAAAAAAATCTATCTTGGGGATGTGGAATATTGACGTGACTGTTGGATCTAACTAACGAAAAGTTATCGAAGGATAGAGATTGCGGGACAATCTCGACAAAGAAAAGTAGAAGCAATAAAAAAAGATAAGTAGAATTAAGGTGCTAGCCTTCATCCTCTCTCTTATTATACGATACCACTGAGAATTGGATGCAATAGTTTAAGTATAAATTTATGTCATAAAATAAAAAATATGTCAACCAACAATTGACTTCTAGGATATACATCTAACAAGATTCTTCACCTAATTTGCAATGTGTGAAAAAAAACATTAAAATTCTGCATAGTGCAAAAATAGAAAATTATGAACACAAGCAACCAAAAATAGACTATAGCAATTACTTACATGATTCTGAAACCATATGTGAATGTTTCTATATGAATCTTGTCAATTTGATTTGCTGCTATACAAGGAACTTGCCTTCTCAAATATTCCTTGTGCTTCCTATAAACTATAATATATTGATTATATTCTTATTTAAAAAAATAAAAAAATACTTAATGTAGGGTTTAGATTAATTTACATTCAAAATGGAGCAACTTTATTAATGTTATGCTGTTGAAAATTATGTCCTAAAATCAATCATGTGACGATTGAGTTCATCCTTGTATATGAATTATTGGTTATTGAATAATAGTTATTCTGATATTTTTCATCTCAAAATGACATCTTTCTTAAACTCTTGTACTGTGATGAAGTTTCTAGAACTATGCTAGTGTACGATAAAGAGAGGGTTTATCGTATAGTTCTTAAACAAATTCGCGATCAAATGATACGTCATTATGGGATAATGACGTTTATCGAGTGAAGATCGTTGTATACCATATGGGTTGGTTGTCCTCTTAACCAAGAAGTATGGTGATACTGGTATGACAAACAGATGAGATAAAAGGATACATCGTCACTGAATAAGTGACTCACCTACTAAGTGTTCTAAGGTCAAGAGCTGCTCGTGAAACACATGGATATAAATATCCTTCAGACCTGAGATCACCATAGTGACTTACAAGCAACTCACTGTGCTTTGGTACCGAACTACCTAGATTTTTAATACAGTGACGGAAGGCTACTGGATACAGTCAAGTACTTGTGAAGTCTGTGTGTGGATCAAGATGGGATTGACCCCTCTGGATTATTGGAGTTGATGTATCGCTGTATTTCAATTTAGTAAAGTCTTGATCAGGATAATCCATGAGATGGATTTGAAAGGTTAAAATACAATGTGGATGAAGCAATCTCTGTTGACAGTTAACCTGAGATCATCCTAAAGCATCCAGGGTCAAAAGGATGAATTATGCGGTAACCATGTGTATGATTTCTGAAATATTCTTTTACAATAATTTGACCTATCTGGATGTCAAAAACCATTGCTAGATGGTATCTCGATTAGTGCAGAAATTAATTCCCGTGCTACCGGCTTAGTGTTTGAACCTATGGAGTCACGCACACAAGTCAGATAAAGTAAGAAGGAATTGACCTATGTTTATATATCCAATCTGAAAGTACTTGACTTGATTGAACATATAAGATAACTTGATTAAGAATTGAGTTATGGGTTAAACAGGATTGAAGAGTTGACTATGTCTAGCTAGCACTACACATGAGGTTTAGGTTCAATCTTGGGGATGAACAGTTTTTATCTATGATTCATGGAACATATGAAAGATAGGATTTTAGTACTAATTAATTTTAGATTAGATCTGAATTAATTAAATTTAAATAGGTCTAAAATATAAGTTAGACTTGGTACAAAAATTCTAAAGAGTTTAGGATTGACAGCCTTTCGAAATTATTTCAAATCGACTTCGAATCGAACTCGAATCGGACATGTTTTGGATGAGATATGAGTATTCCTACTTGCATTAAGAATACCCACTCATGAAGTATGATCAAAAATTAGTTTGATGCTTATTTGGGGTGTCTCAAGTGGGTGTGGGAGTAGGTGAAAAATGGATATCATAAGTGATGGTAATTATATCTCATGTAGGAGTCCTTCTTTCATGAGTATTGGACCAATTTAAATCAGATTTGAATAAAGAGTCCTACTCTCATTGGATCATGAGAATCAATTATAAATAGAGAGGGTCTCTACCTATGGATGAAAGAAGAGAATAGAATAGCAAACAAATCAAATTGAGAGAAAAAAAAAAGAGAGAGAGACAGGCATGTGAAGAGAGAGGTCCTTCATCTTCTACATCTCTCCCTTTATTGCCGCCTCTTCTCTATAGGTGTGGATCCTTCTTGGGCATCCTATCTATTAGTGTGAGGTGTCACATCATCACATCTCATTCTTTGATTGATTGAGTTGCGAAGTCAATTGAATTGGAGTTCATCCTACTTTCCTGCAGCGTCTGACGTGCATGCGAAGTAGAGGGTCTGCATATTCAGGCCTCCATGAAGATTTATATCAGATAATTTGAGATTTGATCCATGGTTCTACTATAATTTAGGTAAAGATTTGATCCTTAAATAAGTAAAATATTAGAAAAAATTTTTAGATGCAACCTGGGCATTCTGGAGGAAAATTATTTCCTTCCCTTCAACTGGTATCAGAGTAGATCTGAAATATATGCATATAAAATAAAATTTTTTATGATTATTTATATGAGATATAATTGATATTTTTTATGAAACATTAAATCTCATTCAAATCTATTTATATAAAATTTTTGATCTAATTTTGATTGAATTAGAGGTGCCTAATCAATGGTTGATTGAGGTTGTTATAAATCTGTTATAACAGAATTCTGCTGTTGCTGAATTTTTGATGAAAAATAATATGAATTAAAAATTTATTTTAAATCTATTTTAATAAAATTTTAATTTTGTTATTTTTTTATGAAGTGAGAATTATCTCAGATTTAAATTGAATCTATTTCAATAGATATTTAGATCTGAATCCTATCATAATTCAGCACTACGCGAAAATAGATTTTATCAGAAATTAATTTTTTAGCATTTATATTTGTATCTAATTATTTTTTATTTGATATCAAATCTAAAATTAATATTTTATAATTAATATAAGATAAATTTTAGATTTGATATGATGTATATGATACATCAAATCTAATTGGATTAGATGAAGAACATAATTGATGAGATCAAAGATAAGTTCAAGACATAAAATAGTTTTGTCAATAATTGCATGTTGATGTAATTATATATGAAATTAAATTTTAGATCTTAGTAGCCTAGTACTCGGATTGATGAGATCACTAGACTGTCTGATCATAAGAAAATTGAAGAGATTAATCTCTTTTTTGCCTATTTGATGGGTTCTCTTATGACGTGTAGGGGTATCGTTGTGATCTAATTTCATAAAAAAAAAATGAACAGATTTTTATATATTATTTTGATCATAAATATATTTAAATTAGATCTAAAGTAATTTATGATTCATTATAATAAGATAAAATTTAGATATAAAATTATTTTAGATCTGAATTATATGTTAAATATGATGTAATTAGTATTGATCTAAAAGTTATCATGATATATGAGATGTATGAATGAAGTTTAGATTATACTTATGTATGTTTAATTGTTAAACATATTATAAAAATTTATTTTTATGTGTTGAAATATATGGTATGCTTCACTTGAAATCTTTGTAGAGTAGTTCTACAAATTAAAACACACGTGTCACATACTTAATTTTGAATTAAGTTTGAATGATCCAGAATTAAGAATTGAAAATTATTAAGACACCACATAATATGATGAGCAAAGGGATAGCATGAATCAGGTCCTTTTAATGGATTAGACCTAGGGTTAGGAACACATATGGACCAAGTAGAGAAATTAATTAAATCTAATCAAGTGTTGAATTAGATTAGGTTGGTATTTCTCTAAATCAATCTCAATAGTTGAAGTTTGATCAAGTCCATGTGCTTGACCCTAATAAATAGACCATGATCATGGCTCCATGGTTGAGCCCGAATCTTCTGGTGTACCAAATCAAAACTAATTAACCAGTTGGTGTCTAAGGTAAGTTTGACAGATTCGATCAAATAATTTTTAATTGGGAGCTATTCACCTAGATGCGTCTACGGTGAGTTAATGGCAGATCCCTCCCACTGATCTCACTTACCTGGCCAACATAATAGATTATATTTTAATTAGGTCACTAGTCGATTTGTGCAGATCCATGCCATTAAGGTGAATCAATGTAACTGATTTAAGTATCTTTAGACCAGCTTGCAGATCGACTTCTTCTCTTATTCTCAGATCAATGAAATCAAATCTTCTAAATTATTAAGTCCATAAAGTGATAAAATTATGAGATAACCTGGTCATTCCCTTCCATTAAGATGTGTGATAATAAGTCCAATATTCCAAATAGGTATTGGAGGCGCCATACGTCTGGTGTCTATTATGTATTGGAATTGTCATTCATCATATGACCATCATGATATACCTTCAGATCAATGCTCAGATTGGCCAAGCCACACTCGAACCTGGACATCTGTTTGTTGGATGCACTTGATGTGTCATGTTAATAGTTGGACCTAACCAAAATTTTCAGTGGAGATGCCACACACCTACTGAAGGGATGTCTGGGGCAAAACCCAATGCTAGAAGTTATTTGGAAAAATAATTGGTTATGAACCTACCCATGGATGCACTAGGGTTAGCCGAGCCACACTCGGGTCTAAATGCAGTCTGTGTGGATTCTAGTACCCACAAAGAATTAATGTAATTCTTTGAGTTGGAGATAGAGGCTACCAATTCGCAAAAAATAGTGAGAGGATCTTTTGACTAAAGTCCATATCTTTAGGATTAAAAAAATAATTCATACACTAATAGATTAATATTTTCTCCTTTCACTTATGGCCAACACACTATCCCTCCGTTCACTGTTGGATAGCGACAAGCTCATCGGACCCAACTTCAATAGCTAGTATCGAAAGTTGAAGATCATGTTGGAGCATGAGAGGATTTTGTATGCCCTTATGGATCAGACATCTGAAGAACCTACAGCCAATGCTCCTCGTGCTGTGAGAGATACTTACATGAAGTGGCTCAATGATCGCATGACTGTGCGTTGTGTGATGAGAGTAGCTATGAACGATGAACTTAGTCATAAGTTCGAGGATGCGCAGCTAGAGGAGATGATTCAAATATTGAATGAGTCCTTTGGCACCCCTAAGGATGCGGAGAGACATAAAATCTCCTATGCAATGTTCAATGCCCGTATGCGAGAGGGAGCTTCAGTCACCAATCATATATTATACATGATTGAGCAGATTGAACACCTTAGCAAACTTGACTTTTCGTTGCATGAACAGTTAGGCAAGGATGCTATCCTCAATTCGCTATCGAAATCCTACCTACCCTTTCTCAGTCATTATAGAATGACGAAGTCTACAGTAAACCACCATGATTTGCTAGGGTTACTATAAACTTTTGAGAAAGATCACCAGCTCCAAAAGGAGCCAGTGAATTTAGTGGAATGTTCATCTGCAGGACGTTGATCCTTTAGGAGAGGAAAGAAAAAAAAGGTGCAAAAATCTCATGCCGCCGATCTCAAACAGAGCAAACCATCAAAAGTTAACAAGAGCTAGGCAGAGTGCTTCTTCTGTAAGAAGCTGGATCATTGAAAAAAGAATTGTTCTGCTTATATAGCCACCCTTGACCCAAACAGACCTAAGAACAAGAGAAAGAGGCAAGTGGTTACTTCACAAGGTATTTATATGATAACACCTTGTAATTTCTCTGTTTATCATACTACTACCTGGGTATTGGATATTGGAAGTTCTATTAATATATGCAATTCATTGTAGAGACTGCAGGTAAGTAAAAAATTTTAAATGGGTGAGCGGTTCCTTAATATTGGAGATGGAAGCTTTGTTCCAATTCTGGCTTTGAAAACTTTGCAGCTTATCTTCGAGTCCAATAGTATCATGTTAGATGATTGTCATTATTGTCCCTCCTTTATGATGAATGTCATCTCTGTAGGTCTTTTGGCCAAACTTGGTTATAAGTTTATAAAGGATGATTTTTGTGATATCATTATGAATAATACTACAATTATGCGTGGATAATTAAAACATGGTATATACATAATATCACGACCTGTTAATATAATGTACATACCTAGTAAACGCTCCAAAATAGATAATGTCAGCGAATCCTACCTTTGGCATTGTAGGCTTGGTCATGTGAACAAAAATAGGATTGACAGGTTGATTAAGGAATGTGTCCTTGAGATAGATGATTGTGAATCATTACCTACCTATGAATCTTGTCTACTTGATAAGATGATTAAATCACCATTTAAAGAAAACAGTGAAAGAGCCAGTGATGTCTTAGGTCTAATACATACTGATGTATGTGGGCCTATGAACATAAATGCCAGAGGAGGGTACTACTACTTCATTACATTTACAGATGATCTATCGAGGTATGGGTATGTCTATCTTGTGAAGCATAAGTAAGAATCATTTAAAATATTTAAATAATTCCATGCTGAAGTAGAGAAACAAACTGAAAAGAGTATTAAGATCCTTCGATCAGATCGAGGAGGTGAATACCTCACCGGTGAGTTTCTGATATATCTGGAAGAGAATGAGATTTCCTCACAATATATCCCTTTTGGAATACCACAACATAATGGTGTGTCCGAGAGGAAAAATCGAATCTTATTAGACATGGTCTGATCTATGATGAACTTTTTCAGTCTGTCAATATCCTTTTGGGGATATGCTCTAGAGACTGCTTGCTATATTTTGAATAAGGTGCCCAACAAGTCTGTCGATAAAACTCCATATGAGATATGGACTGGACATAAATCGATGCTCTCACATCTTAGGATCTGAGGGTGTCCAGCTTATGTCAAGCGTTTAAAGACAGATAAGCTTGGACTAAAGTTTGATAGATGCTTGTTCGTAGGGTACCCAAAGAAAACTAAAGGATACTACTTCTACCTCGCTGCAGAATAAAAGGTGTTTGTCCGCAGTCGGACAGTCTTTTTGGAAAAAGAGTTCCTTGATGAAGGAGCTAATGCTTGTAAAATTGAACTTGATGAAGTTCATGAGGTGGAAGGACCGACACATACAGAATTGAATTTTATTGGTGAATCGAATCCGGAGCCAGTAGAGGCACCATTAAGGAGATTCGGTAGAGTACTGTGTCAGCCAGACAGATACTATAATTTTTTGATCTGAAACTGTGATCCTATTGAACTTGATGAAAATGATGATGATCCGATCACCTATATAGAGGCCATGCAAAGGTCCGACTCTCAAAAATGACTTGAGGCAATGAAGTCCGAGATGGAGTCCATGGACATCAATAGTGTCTGAACACTAGTTGATCCACCTGAAGGGATAAAATCCATAGGGTGTAAATAGATTTTCAAAAGAAAAAGAAGAGCGAACGAGAAGATAGAGACCTATAAATTCTGTCTAGTTGCTAAGGGTTATTGTTAACATTATGGTATTGACTATGATGAGATGTTCTCTCCGGTGGCAATGCTCAAGTCCATCTGGATTATGCTTGCTGTCGCTATACACTTAGATTATGAGATTTGACAGATGGATGTCAAAATCACTTTTCTTAATGGAGAGCTGAAAGAAGATGTGTATATGATACAACTTGAAGGGTTCATATCCACAGACGAGTCGAAAGTGTGCAAGCTGAAAAGGTCAATTTATAGACTTAAGCAGGCATCGAGGAGTTGGAACATGCATTTTGATAAAATAATCAAATATATGACTTTGTTAGGAATGGAGAAGAGTCTTGCATCTACAAATGGGCTTCCAATCTGTGTCATTTTTCTTGTGCTGTATGTGGATGACATACTGTTACTAGAAAATAACATCCCGACTTTGCAGAGTGTGAAGTTATGGTTATCATCACAGTTCTTTATGAAGAATTTGGAAGAAGCATCCTACATCCTAGGGATAAAGATCTATAGGGATAGATTTAGAAGGTTGCTTGGATTGTCCCAATCCACGTACATTGGCACCTTGTTGAAGTGGTTCAACATGGATAATTCTAAGAAAAGCTATCTTTCGATAGGCCATAGAATTACTCTTTCCAAGAAGAATTATCCGACAACACTTGAGGAAAGAGAGCGCATGAGTAAAATACTATATGCTTCGACAGTGGGATCTATCATGTACGCTATGACATATACGAGGTCGGATATGGCCTATTCACTCAGGATTGTGAGTAGGTACCAGTCAGATCTGGATGAGAAGCATTAAAAGATTGCAAAAATAATTCTAAAGTATTTGAGAAATACTAAAGATCAATGATTTATCTATGGAGACTCTGATCTGAAACTTGTGGGATATACTGATTCTAATTTTCAGTCAGATTGTGATGACAGCAGAAGCGTGTCAGGCTACGTATTTACTTTGAATAGAGGAGCTATTTGTTGGAAAAGTTTCAAGCAACATACTGTGGCCGATTTTGTATGCAAAGCGAAATATATTGCTGCATCGGATGCTGCAATGGAGGCAGTATGGTTGCGAAAGTTCATTATCAAATTGAGAATTATACCTTCTATTGATGGTCCTATCTTGTTGCATTGTGATAGCTCAGTGCCATAGCTCAAGCGAAAGAACCTAAGTCACACCATCGCACTAAACATATTCTGTACCGCTATCACCAAGTGTGAGAGATCGTGAACTGAGCTAACGTCGAGCTTCAGAAGATCGATGGAAAGGAGAACCTAGCCGACCCCTTCACTAAAGCTCTCGAGATCAAAGAGTTCGATGACTTCAAATGGAAGATGGGTATAAAATACTGTCCCGATTGGCTTTAGTCAAAGTGAAAGTTGTTGAAAATTATGTCCTAAAATCAATCATGTGATGATTGAGTTCATCCTTGTATATGAATTATTAGTTATTAAATAATAGTTATTCTGATATTTTTCATCATAAAGTGACATCTTCCTTGAACTCTTGTACTGTGATGAAGTCTCTAGAACTATGCTAGTGTATAATAAAGAGAAGATTTATCGTATAGTTCTTAAACAAGTTCACGACCAAATGATACATCATTACGGGATGATGACATTTATCGAGTGAAGGTCATTGTGTGCCATGTGAGTTGGTTATCCTTTTAACTAAGAAGTGTGGTGACATTGATATGGCATACAGGTGAGATATAAGGGTACATCATCACTGAACAAGTGACTCACCTGCTGAGCGTTCTGCTGTCAAGAGCTGCTCGCAAAATATATGGGTATAAATATTCTTCAGACTTGAGATCACCATAGTGACTTTCAAGCAACTCACTGTACTTTGATGTCGAACTATCTGAATTTTTAATACAGTGACGAAAGACTACTGGGTACAGTCAAGTACTTGCGAAGTTTATATATGGATCAAGATGGGATTGATCTCTCCAGATTATTGAAGTTGATATATCACTGTATTTTAATTTAGTAAAGCCTTGACCAGGGTAATCCATGAGATGAATTTGAAAGGTGGAATATAATATGGATGAAGCAATCTTGGTTGACAGTTAACCTGAGACCATCTTAGAGTATCCAGAGTCAAAAGGATGAATTATGCGGTAACCATGCATATAGATTTTAAAATATTCCTTTGCGATAATTTGACTTATCTGGATGTCGGAAATCATTGCTAGATGATATTTTGATTAGTACAGGAATTGGTTCCTGTGCTACCGGTTTAGTGTTTGAACCTATGGAGTCACGCACACAAGTCAGACAAAGTAGGAAGGAATTGACCTATATTTATTGGTCCAATCTGTAAGTACTTGACTTGATTGAATATATAAGCTAATTTGATTGAGAATTGAGTTATGGGTCAAATAAGACTGAAGAGTTGACTATATCTAGTTAGCACTACATATGATGTTCAGGTTCAATCTCAGGGATGAACAGTTTCTATCTATGATCCCTGAAATATATGAAAGATTGGATTTAAGTACTAATTAATTTTAGATTAGATCTGAATTAATTAGACTTAAATAGATCTAAAATCTAAGTTAGACTTGGTACAAAAATTCTAAAGAATTTAGGATTGATAGTTTTTCGAAATTATTTCGAACCGGCTTTGAATCAGACTCGAATCAGATCTGTTTTGGATGAGATATGAGTATTCCTACTTGCACTGAGAATACCCAATCATGAAGTATGATCAAAAATTAGTTTGGTGCTTATTTGGGGCATCCCAAGTGGGTGTGAGAGTGGGTACAAAGTGGATGTCATAAGTGATGGCAATTATATCTCATGTAGGAGTCCTTCTTTCATGAGTATTGGACCAATTCAAATTAGATTTGAATAAAGAGTCCTACTCTTATTGGGTCATGAGAATCATCTATAAATAGAGAAAATCTTTATCTATAGATGAAAGAAGAGAATAAAATAGCAAACAAATCAAATTGAGAGAAGAAAAAAAGAGAGAGAGATAGGCATGTGAAGAGAGAGATCTTTCATCTTCTACATCTCTCCCTTTGTTGCCGCCTCCTCTCCTTGGGTGTGGATCCTTCTTGGGCATCCTACCTACTGGTGTGAGGTGTCACATCATCATATCTTATCTCTCGATTGATTGAGTTGCAAAGTCAATTGGATTGGAGTTCATCCTGCTTTCCTGCAGCGTTTGACGTGCATGCGAAGCAGAGGGTCTGCATATCCAAGCCTCCGTGAAGGTTTATATCAGATAATTTAAGATTTGATCTCTGATTCTGCTGTGATTCAGGTAAGGATTTGAACCTTAAATAAGTAGAACATTAGAAAAAAATTTTAGATACAACCTGGATATTCTGGAGGAAAACTGTTTCCTTTTCTTCATATGCATGATATATCGATGAGCTTGTTCCAATGTAATTCTATCAAAACGTATCCACAATCTCTTTCCAATAGGGCGACCAAATACATCACCACCATCATCATTCCAGCTTGCTCGATTTGACTTAGTTTCCACATCATTCAGATATATTGAACAGAAATGCATACATTCTTCCATCAAGTATCCTTTGGCAATACTGCCTTCTGGATGGGCTCGATTACGTACGTAGCATATTAGTGTAAGTAAATACCTACATTACTATTCAAGATAACCAATATGTTGACAAATAATAGGAAAAAATTGATTTCATTCAATCACTATCATTTTGGACATACTTCTCAATGGGATACATCCATCGAAATTGAATTGCTTTAGTGAGAATTGCTTCATCAGCTAAATGTATAGGCAAATATTCCATCACATCAAAGAAAGATGGTGGAAATATCTTCTTAAGATGACAAAGTGTAAGAGCAATACGATCTTGGATATACTCAAAATTAGTCATCTTGTTCACCTTGGAGCATAATTGCCTAAAAAAATTACTCAATTCAATCAATGGTTAAACAACATTATTGGGTAATGCTCTATGAATTGCCAAAGGAAGTAATTATTGCATCAATATATGACTATCATGACTCTTTAAACCCCAAATAGTTCATTCTTTTCGATGCATGCATCAACTTGTATTGGATGCATATCCATCAGGCACTTTAATAGTCTTTAGCACTCTAAAGAATATATCCTTGTCCTCCTTAGTCATTGCAAAACATGCAGGGGGTGGATATATTTTGCCAAACCCTCTTGATTGTGGGTGTAACGCCTTCCTAATACCCATCTCTTTAAGATCACATCAAGCTTTCAAATTGTCCTGTGATTTTTTTGCATGTCCCGACAATATCCAAAGCACATTATCACAAATATTTTTTTTGATATACGTTACATCAAGATTGTGATGTATAGTGGGTGTAATGCCTTCCTAATACCCATCTCTTTAAGATCACATCAAGCTTTCAAATTGTCCTTTGATTTTTCTGCATGTCCCAATAAAGTCCAAAGCACATTATCACAAATATTTTTCTCGATATGCACTACATCAAGATTGTGACGTATTAAATTGTACTCCCAATAAGGCAATTCAAAGAAAATATTTTTCATTTTCCAACTAGGGCTTCTCCTTTTGTCATGATCCTGCTCTTCTCTTTTTGCTTTTTAAGATTTTCTTTATCATATTCTGTGAGTATATTCTCCAACTATCTGACAACATTTGATCCTGATAAGTAAGCAGGTCTACCTGCTACTTCCCTCTTACTATTAAAAGAGATTTGTCCTTCCAAAATTTATGAGTATTGCCTAATCAGCGATGGTGTCCTATATAACAAAGCTTTCTGCTATTTGACAACCATTGTGATCGAGTTTCATTATTAAAATAGGGACAAGTAAGTTCACCTTTTGTGCCCCATCCAAATAAATTAACATACGTAGAAAAATCACTAATGTCCGCAATAATGCAGCATGAAGTTAAACATCCTTTTAGAGCATGCATCATAAGTGGGTATACCTTCTTCACATAGTTCCTTCAACTCTTCAACTAATGGTTGCAAATACACATCAATCTTATTTCCAGATCTTTTTGGCCCATCAACAAGCACTAATAAAATGAAGTATGGTTGTTTCATGCACATCCATGGATGTAAATTGAATGGCATAAGGACAATAAGCCAGGTACTATGCGCTATTAACAGGATCTAAAGGGATTAAATCTATTTGTAGCTAAACCAAGCCTCCCATTTCGACAATCACTAGCAAACTATGGATTTTTTGATCAAAAATTTTTTAGGCTTGAGAATCTGTAGGATATCTGAAGACACCATCATCAACTCGTTCCTCTACATGCCATCTCATGAAACTAGTAGTTTTTGATGATATAAACAACCTCTGCAATCTTGATTTCAAAGAAAAGTATCGTACTTGTTTTGCAGCAATTTTGGTATCCTTATTGCTCATTTGACTTGAA
Organism: Elaeis guineensis; assembly: GCF_000442705.2. Taxonomy (NCBI): domain Eukaryota; kingdom Viridiplantae; phylum Streptophyta; class Magnoliopsida; order Arecales; family Arecaceae; genus Elaeis; species Elaeis guineensis. Next base: position 24,015,737 of record NC_025997.2, read on the forward strand.
TCTCCATCAAATTCTTTGTATCTAGAACTTTCATAAATTTCACATTTTGAACACCCCTCATCCTCACCTCTAAACAACATACAATTATTTGAACATGCTTCCCATGTCTTATAAGTGAAACCCAAATCTGTAGTAATCTTATTGGCATCATAATAATCCCTTGGTAGTTGTACTCCTTCAGAAAATATGTCACTTAACAACTTCAATAATATTGTCACACTCCTATCTGTCCATCTAGACAATACTTTCAAATACAACAACCTTACAATAAATGAAAGTTTTGTAAATTTAGTACATCGTGGGTATATATATTTCACACTCTACATCTTCAAGAAGTCAGAAAAAATTCTTAATTTTATCATTAGGTCCATCATTATGATCAGTTTCTATTGGATAATCATATGAAATTGAAATTCCATAAGCTTCATGTACCATCTCAACCATATCATCTCCCACACCTTCTCCTGGCCTATTTTCATTTTGTTGTGAAAGAACATGTGGAGAAACATAAGGCTCCCCATGATTGGTCCAAATCTTATACTTTGTGAGAAATCTATTTACAATTATATGTTCTACTCTAACTCAAATATTGATCCAGAAATCTAGTCGGAACAATTTCACTCTAACTCAATAAGGATCATTGATCCAGAATGATCCTATTGAGCTCTCACAATCCATCAATAATATCTAACAATATGTAGTGACAATCTAGCAGAATCGAAACAGAACTTCTAGGTATAGTTAATGTATAATACAGTCCCTCTATCATGAGTCCCGACTAGATGACAGGTTATGGATAAATCATCAAACCTCATCATCAATCATATGATAGATCTGATTGAAATAGTGATTTTAAATAAAAACTCTTTTTTCTTAATCACACTGCTATGGCCATAGTCTTGTGAACAACTATGACATTATAGGTTAAAAGATCAGTCACATAACTACAGTATTGAGATGGTCACTGACGATTGAATAAAAATTCATGTGATCTCTCATATGGTCATGCTCAGTACTAGTTGTTCTCTAACAACTATCCATACCACTCAGTATCTTTACACCATAGATTAGAGACTTATCTATCTCGAAAGAAGCGAACCGTACATCGGTCCATCTGAATTGATCATCGTCCCCATGACTATCCTATGATCGAAAGTAATTTAGAAATCGATCATACATACCTCTAATTCTAAATAATTAAGAATATGTATCATAATATCAATTTCAAAGATAATTCAAAAATACATAACACTTGAATAGAAAAAGAAAACTTATCCTTTATTGATTAAATCAATAATTTAAGTATAAATTTATGTCATAGAATAAAAAATATGTCAGTCAAAAATTGACTTCTAGGACATACATCTAACAAGATTCTTCACTTAGTTTGCAATGTGTGAAAAAAATATTAAAATTCTGCATAGTGCAAAAATAGAAAATTATGAACACAAGCAACCAAAAACACTCTATAGCAATTACTTACATGATTCTGAAACCACATGTAAATGTTTCTACATGAATCTTATCAATTTGATTTGCTGCTATATGAGGAACTTGCCTTCTCAAATATTCCTTGTGCTTCCTATAAACTATAATATATTGATTATATTCTTATTTAAAAAAATAAAAAAATACTTAATATAGGGTTTAGATTAATTTACATTTGAAATGGAGCAACTTTGTCAATGTTATGCATGACATATTGATGAGCTTGTTCCAATGTAATTCTATCAAAACGTATCCGCAATCCCTTTCCAATAAGGTGACAAAATACATCACCACCATCATCATTCTAGCTTGTTCAGTTTGACTTTGTTTCCACATCATTCAGATACATTGAACAGAAATGCATACATTCTTCCATCAAGTATCCTTTGGCAATACTGCCTTCTGGACGGGCTCGATTACGTACGTAGCATTTTAGTATAAGTAAATACCTACAATATTATTCAAGATGACCAATATGTTGACAAATAATAGAAAAAAATTGATTTCGTTCAATCACTATAATTTTGGACATACCTCTCATTGGGATACATCCATCGAAATTGAATTGCTCTAGTGAGAATTGCTTCATCGACTAAATGTATAGGCAAATGTTTCATCACATCAAAGAAAGATGGTGGAAATATCTTCTCAAGATGACAAAGTGTAAGAGCAATACGATCTTGGATATACTCAAAATCAGTCATCTTGTTCACCTTGGAGAATAATTGCCTAAAAAAATTACTCAATTCAATCAATGGTTCAACAACATTCTTGGGTAATACTCTACGAATTGTCAGAGAAAGTAATTATTGCATTAATATATGACTATCATGACTCTTTAAATCCCAAATAGTTCATTCTTTTCGATGCATGCATCGACTTGTATTGGATGTATATCCATCAGGCACTTTAATAGTCTTTAGCACTCTAAAGAATATATCCTTGTCCTCCTTAGTCATTGCAAAACATGCTGGGGGTGGATATATTTTGCCAAACCCTCTTGATTGTGGGTGTAACACCTTCCTAATACCCATCTCTTTAAGATCACATCAAGCTTTCAAATTGTCCTGTGATTTTTTTGCATGTCCCAACAATATCCAAAGCACATTATCACAAATATTTTTTTCGATATGCATTACATCAAGATTGGGACGTATTAAATTATACTCCTAATAAGGCAATTCAAAAAAAAATATTTTTTTTCCAACTAGGTCTTCTCATTTTGTCATGATCTTGCTATTCTCTTTTTCACTTTTTAAGATCTTTCTTATCATATTCTATGAGTATATTCTCCAACTATCTCACAATATTTGATCCTGATAAGTAAGCAGGTCTACCTGCTACTTTTCTCTTACTATTAAAAGAGACTTTATCCTTCCAAAATTTATAAGTATTGCCTAATCAGCGATGGTGTCCCATATAACAAAGCTTTCTGCCATTTGACAACTATTGTGATCGAGTTTCATTATTACAACAAGGACAAGTAAGTTCACCTTTTGTGCCCCATCTAGATAAATTAGCATATGTAGGAAAATCACTAATTGTCCACAATAATGCAGCATAGAGTTAAAACATCCTCTTAGAGCAAGCATCATAAGTGGGTATACCTTCTTCCCACAGTTCCTTCAACTCTTCAACTAATGGTTGCAAATATACATCAATCTTATTTCTAGGTTTTTTTGGCCCATCAACAAGCATTGATAAAATGAAATATGGTTGTTTCATGCACATCCATGGAGGTAAATTGAATGGCATAAGGACAATAAGCCACATACTATGCACTATTAACATGGATCTAAAGAGATTAAATCTATCTGTTGCTAAATCAAACCTCACATTTCGACAATCACTAGCAAACTATGGATTTTGTTTTTGATCAAAAATTTTTTAGGCTTGAGAATCTGCAGGATGTCTTAAGACACCATCATCAACTCGTTTCTCTACATGCCATCTCATAAAACTAGTAGTTTTTGATGACATAAACAACCTCTACAATCTCGATTTCAAAGGAAAGTACTGCACTTGTTTTGCAATAATTTTGGTAGCCTTATTGCTCATTTGACTTGATCTCCATCAAATTCTTTGTATCTAGAACTTTCATAGATTTCACATTCTGAACACCCCTTATCCTAACCTCTAAACAACATACAATTATTTGAACATGCATCCCATGTCTTATAAGTGAAACCCAAATCTATAGTAATTTTATTGGCATCATAGTAATCCCTTGGTAGTTGTACTCCTTCAAAAAATACATCACTTAACAACTCCAATAATATTGTCATACTCTTGTCTGTCCACCCAGACAATATTTTCAAATGCAACAACCTAACAATAAATGAAAGTTTTGTAAATTTAGTACATCCTGGGTATTGTTCACACTCTGCATCTTCAAGAAGTTGAAAAAAATTCTTAGTTTCATCATTAGGTCCATCATTATGATCAGTTTCTATTGGATCATCATGTGAAATCGAAATTCCTTAAGCTTCATATACCATCTCAACCATATCATCTCCCACACCTTCTCCTAGCCTATTTTCATTTTGTTATAAAAGAACATGCGGAGAAACATAAGGCTCCCCATGATTGGTCCAAATCTTATACTTTATCAGGAATCCATTTACAATTATATGTTCTTTTGCAACATTTCATTTCACAAAGTAATGATTAATATATTTTCTACACAGACAATAAATGCTTGCATTAGGACCCTTGTTAGCAAATGCAAAGTTGAGGAACTTTTCAACCCCTTCAATATACACAAGTGATACTCGATCTAACAAATCAATCCAGCTTTTATCCATTGCACTTGATATCCCTAAATGGCAACAACGAAGACTTTATCCCTCCTAATAAAAATATAGATATATAAGAATAGTATTTAAAAAAAGCGTGCTTCAGAGGAAATGGTGATAACAAGAAAGCTAAAATTAATAAAAAAAAGAGAGGAAAAGACTTTATCCAAAACTATGCCGATTTCTTCAATAATGTTCAATTTGGAACATACTTAGAATTTCTTTACTTTATCCAAAATGGTTGAATTTTGCTCAAAGTAAAATATCTCCAAGTTTTTCAAAATTTGACCCATAGAGATAAAAACATAAATTGAAAACAAACAAAAAATAGAAGAGTTAGACTCGAGAATGATCAGACTAAACAGAAAAATAGCTAAAATTTAAGAGTCCTTATTTTACCCGACAATAAACTTTCTAGTTCCAATTCTGAATCGATGTTGAAAAACATCCATCGGTACTTCCCAAATGGCTCGGTGTCCAAGACAGGAAATGCAATGAAAGGACATACAGTGATGTGATCTCGAATTGCCCAGACATAGCAAGCATTCCCCTCTTTCCAATTAGAAATATCCTCTACTTCATTGAACAAAGCACCACTCTTGTACCCCCAAAAAAAAAAAAAACAAAGCACCACTCAACATTACAACCTTATCCAATTGTTCTGGCTCCCAATTCTCTTTAAAAAGATTTCCAATGAGAAAAGAATAGCCATAAGGCATGTAGAATAGTGTGGGTTTATCAGCTATTCTACCAGAACTCTCATTCACCCTGACAATTGTGCACCCAAACCACTGCATAACTACGATGTCAGCCCAAGTAAACATAGGATCGAATACTTGGATTTATAAAATGTTAAGGATGTCGAGTTCCCATTTCAGAACCAATGCTAAAGCAAATTGGAATTGGGAGAAGTGGTAACGTTGAAGGCTGTCAAGGGCATAGACCTGTTGGAGTTTTATGATTTCATGTATGCAGAATTTTTTAAAAAAATATGCAGCAGAATTTAAAATTTTTTAGATTAAATCTAATTTAATCTAAGCATGCATAAGATCAAATCTTCAAACCATAAACAAGATCATTATATGTGAGATAAGATTCAGATACAGAAATCAAATAGAAAAAAATAAATAAAGAACATACCTTGGTATGGATCAATCTTCACTATGCACTGATGATCATGGATATCTTCCGAAGATCCTTTGTAGCCGCACAAGCATCCAGCCTCTATGGATATTCACATGAGACTCTGATCTGATCATAAGCCTTTTAATCTCACTGGGGTGTTAGCTCCCTTGCATAGATCGCATCTTGATGATTGAAAATTTTCTTTTTTCTCAAGACACTCTTAGAGAAGAAGAAGAGGTTGGAGGATACTGATCTCTACGCTAGAGATCATGAGAAGAATCATTTCTTCTCTTTTCTTCTTAAAATCCATGCACCAAATCTTTACAATAGAGATGTAAGAATTTTGTTCAACTTTTGGATAAAGAAGAGAGGAGACATCCATATCCAAACATGGACAAAAGAGTGGAGAGCAGATATCCAAACAACCAACACTTGGTTGTGTGTAAGAAAGAAAGGATATGGGATACATACCTCATGCCTCCCTTCTTCACGCCATCCTACTTTTCTCCCATAATTTTTCATGCACAAAAGAGCTCTCTTTTTGGTGTCAATCTGATCCTCATCTGGTGTCCAACGTCCCAAAGTGCTGGGTTTAAATAGAGAAGAGATAGAGTTCTAATTTGGATAGGAGATGGGAGTCCAAACAAGTTAGGACTCTAATCCTTTTAATGCCGCCCACCCCAATCAGATTTCCACCTAGGTTTTACACGAGAGAAAGAGGATTTCACAAGGATTCTTACACGCTAAAAAGAGTGGGGCGTGGGGTTTGGATTGGCGCACAAAAACTAGGTGGGCGTGGGCTTTGTTTGGCGCATGGAAAGGAAGAAGTTTAATCCCATAAGACTCTTAGATTAGGTGGCTGTTTTAAATCAAATAAAATTCCAATCAATCTTAATCATATTAGGACTAGATTAGACCTAAAATGATGAAAAATCAAATCTAATTTGGAGTCCAAACTATTTAGATCAGATGTCACCTAATTGGAGGAGTCTTGGTCCTTTAAGACTCTTGCTTGGTGCTTGAGTCAAACTCAATTTAATCATAATTCAATTAGAATTTGATGCACCCATGGAAATAAAAATTTTTAATCCAAATAGAAACTCATACATCCTAGTCTAATTAGGAATTGAGTAAAATCCAAATCTTAATTCAAATGAGAATCATTCTCTCATGCAATCTAGGTTATCTTATAACCCAATCAGATTTGATCAAATCAAATCCATGTCAAGTCAAATTAAATTCAATTTAATTAGACTTGATACAAACCCCAGAGCTCAATCAAATTGAGCCACTTAGCAATCTAATTGCCAATTAATCTTTCTTTAACTCACTAACTCTTTAGCGAGTTACATAATGCAACTTTTGCATTGGATCAATCATCAATCAAATTGATAATCAAATTCTGTTATGATTTATAATCATAATTCAATCATCTGATCAGTCAATAGCCTCTTTGTGTGTGATCCTATAGGTTCTATTCTGTCTGGTAGTGAGATATATTATGATCCCTATCACAATATCATTGAAAATTTTTTTAATAGATTGAAACCGTTCCAACTCTGCCCATCAAAGATCATCGATCATCAAGATGATGTTCGTGGGTCTCACAATCTACCAGTGACACCTAGTAGTATATAGTGATAATCCAGCAGAATAAAAGATGATGAACCTCTAGGTGCAGTTAACATATGATACAATTCCTCTATCATGATTTCCGACCGAATGGCAGGTCATAGATAATTCATCAAACCTCATCATCGGTCATATGATAGATTCAATCAGCTTGAGTCTATATGTGATTCTATAGAAATACTTTTTCATCAATCACACTACTATGGCCATAGACTTAAGGACTCAGCCTCTTAAATCTCATAAGACTACTTTCTTCTGCTAAGGTCGATAGATCCCATCTTAATGCACACCCCACTCCTATAATAGACTAACTGTCGCCAACATCCACTATAAGGGCTCATTGAGATCCATGTTGATGTGTCGGTCAAACTCCAGCAGCCTCACTGTGAGTAGTAGTGTCATCTCAGATTAAAAAATCAGTCATACAACTGCAGCATCGAGAAAGTCACTAATGAGTGAGCAGACATCCATGTGACTTCTCGTATTGATCACACTCAGTGCTAGTTATTCTCTAACAACCACCTGCACTCTCACTCCAGTATCTCTACATGCAGACTCAAGATCTATTTGTCCGAAAAAAGTGATCCGTACACTGATCTATCTAGATCAATCACTATCCCCATGATGATCCTATGATCAGGAGCAATTTAGGAATCAATCATTAATGACACATGTCTTCAATTTTCAACTTTTTGAGAATATGTGTCATCATCTTGTTAATCTCTTGGATGATTCATGGACACATAAAATATGAATGGTAATATAGATGTCCAATAAGTAGAAAATCATATCTTAAAAATATAATATATGTCAGCCAAGATTATCTTCTAGGGCATACATCCAACAATCTTCCACTTGCACTAAAGCCAATCTGCCATGTACCAAATCCCATCTTCACAAGACAGGCTTCAGTCTGAGGCTAGCTAAGTGACTTACTAGTGGGTCATCCACATCACATGTGAAGTTTACTCTCTACACTTCTATGTATTTTTACTTGAGATAGTCACGTATTCTGCTGCTCTATGTGCTTGGATATTTGGTGGGACCTAGGCTCCTTAGCAAAGACTGTGGTGCCATTATCTTTGTAGTATAGTGTCATAGTATTTGATGGCATGACAACTAGTTCTACAACTAACATTATAACTAGAATGCATCCTACACATCTATAGTGTACTTAGCTTCCATCAATTGATTATTTGAAATATTTCTATGATATCGATATAGGAACACACCCCATGATGTAGACATTCTATCATCAATATCAGATATAAAATCTGAATTGGTATATCCTCCCACTCCTCGTTTTGATCCTTCTCCCAATTGAGAACATGTCCTCAGTTCTTCTTAAGAGCTTAAGGATGTTTTCACAGCAATCCAGTGCTCTCATTCTGGATATAACTGATATCTACTTGTGACATTCACAATATTAACTGTATCAGTTCAAGTACATTATATGGTATACTTCTATGCCCAAGAGGGTAGCAGACCCCTCTTAGAGATTTCTATGCTGAACTCTTTCAGCATTCAGTCTCTATACTTTATCTGTGAAAATACAAGCATCCAATTATATCTATCTCTATAAATCTTTAGGATCCTCGCTTTATATCTTTTATGAAAAAATCTATATTCAACCATATTTTAATCGATGTCAGTATTGGACACTTTCACTGACTCTTTTGAAAATACCATAATTCTTCTTTTCTGATCAAACAATTTGATCATATCATCAAGATGACTATTCCAACTTCAAGATTATTATAGACTTTGTGATCTCCTATCACGAGAAGTAAAATCTATAGGCTTTTTCATATAGAAATCTTCAAAAGATCTCTACTCAGAAATGCTATTTCACATCCCTTTCTTAGAGTCGATGTCTCACATCATCTCATTGTAGGTTTTAAGATCATTTCTATGTTCCCTATCTCCTATGAGAAACTATTTTTTCTACATCCTTTGTTAAGCATACCCAAGTACCTTTCGAGAGAATTGAAGATCCTACTATGTGTATGAGGTGGAGGTGGAATTTATGTCTACTGGCTCATGATGAATAGTTTTTTAAGGTCTCAAGGCTCGTTGCTCTTCAGAGATACTCTCTTCAAGCTTAACTTTCTTTCAACTACTTCATCCTGGTCAAATAATTTTTCAAAAAGATAGTATGTTGGGTCACAATCACATTATAATCCTATCAGAAAATAATATCCCAAACTCTTTTAGGATAAACATTATAGACATTTCTTCTAACATATCCACCTGCTGTCTTAGACATAGGTTGGACATCCTTGGATCTTGAAATAATCAAGATTCAATTCTTACCGTACCATATCTCATATGGTATGGTAGAAACAGGTTTAGAGAGAATCCAATTTCATAGAAATAAAGCATGTCCCTAAAGAAACAAATAAATCAGTGAAGTTCATTATGGATCAGACCATATCTCATATAGTCTTATGACTCTTCTTATCTCATTGAGCTGAGATGTATTAAGAACAGTCCAATATGAAACTATGTCATTTTATGAGATAATCAAGAAATTTTTTTCATTAGTATTGCATCCTCAATCTGATCGAAGTACTTTTAAGAATTTTTTAATTTATTTCTCTATTTTATATCTAAATTCTTTAAACTTTTCAATAATTTCAGACTTGTATCTCATATACATACCCATACCATGATCAATCATCGATAAAGGTAACAAAGTAGAGATAACTTCTTGGTTAGTACATCATATGGGCTACACACATCAAATGTGTACAAGGATAAGTATCTTAGTGGTCCTTTTTTTCTTATCTCACAAGAGTAGCTTGGTCATATTTTCTCAAAGAGATGATACACAAACTAGGTATGACTCAACAATCAATGCTCCCAAAAGCCTATAATTCTTCAGTTTGTTAATCATTTATTCTCCAATATGACTTAGCTTAGGATTCCACATATATTTAAATTTTATCTCAACTTTGGATCTCTCAGGTCCAATGGCACTCACTGCTTGCTCAATTAAGTTCATAGATGCATCACCATGCAATTGATAGAGACCATCTCTAAGAACTAAATTCAAACGATAATCATAAAGAATAGATACCCATGGCCATAGCAACAACTGTTACCTTATAGTCAATTTAAGAGTTACTTCCTTAGCCCTCTATCTTTTCATTGACTCTACACTCGAGTCCACAGCTCAACTGGGAGAAGAAAAAATTATAAGGATTGTATTGAGTAATTTTGACATACCTACTCTAGGCATGTCATCATTTCTTTAGGCTCTCCAAGTATTTACTTCTGAACTTTTTTAAGATTCCTTTGTTAGCAACACTTTGATCAATTCAGATAAGGTACCAAAATGGTCTTTCATATGATAATTTATTATAAACTATCTATATAAACTAATCAAGGATCGCAGGATCAAATCTATAAGCAATTCCTTGTGCATGATCATGTTGAGCCTTTCAAGCTCCTTATATGCTCATGCATGCGTTGGAGTTCATCTAACATGGACTTCAACATATAGTACCTATCTTTATTGATATTGTCCATCCACTCATCAAATATAGCTCGTTGACTATGGATGGGATGGGTTGTTAACATTAGAATAATCTGATAGAGAATATTACTTAATTTTTTAAAATTAAGAATAATTCTTAGGTTTATGAGCCAGTCTATATAATCAATTTCGGTTAATCGGTTGACATCTAGGATTTAAGCTAGAGGGTTAGAAGCTGACACAATGAATAGTAGAGAGCAAAGATTCTAATTGGATATTTGTACTTATTTTTATAATTTGCTCTAGAGACTTTTAGATGTAAAAAGAGACTCTCACTATTTTATCAGATCTTCCATACTCTTCGGATAGAGAAACAAAAATCTTAAGCGATAATTGAGTTTCTAGTGGATGCTGCGGTCCCACCGATGCCGTGCACCTCACCTAACAGTTATTAGTAACATGAATAAATACCGATGCGTGGACAACTCTTTGTCTAGATGCTTCTTTAAGTATGTTGCAGCCACTTGGTCTCTAAGTCATGTGGGCTCACCTAACAGTTATTGTCCGCACTCCTTAGTTAAGTCAGACCCACCGTTCACAAGCAGGTGCAAAGCCATCATTGGGTCCCTCACCTAATAGTTATTGGACCCAACCTCATCTTTACTCCGGAGCAACTCTTTATTAATAGAGTGGTTATGTATTTTTGATGTAACTGAACCACTGTGACCAGCCGAGAATAATCAACGCCGGTAGCACACCCGCACATCTACAATGATGGAAGATCTTGGACTTAATATTTATGGAGAGATTTAGATTTAGATCTCATTTAATCAGTCATCACATAACTGATGTAATTGGCATGGGCTAAATCAAACCATCAAGCAATCATATTTGAGACTCAATCTTTCAAATTGACCAAGTAGAGATTGGTGGGGGTCTCCTCGTTACTTTTTTTAGACACTAATAAATTGATTAGATCAGCAAACGAAACTAATTAAATAATCACCTTTCAATTATTTGCTTTAAACATCAATTGGACAATTGATCCGAATAGGTTAGCTTAGGTGAATTAGATTCGATCCATAGAGCCGAATTAAGTCTTTAGGTTAATCAATTCTACATATAGGTGTCAATCGATTCGATCAACAATAATTCTATGATTTTAAATTTCATTGATCTCATCCTAATCAATACTTGACTCGATTTGATCAACTGCTAAATCGATTTAGATCCAATATGATCAAATCAAAAATTTTTTGACGTAATCCAATTACATGACCAAATTCGATCTAGCCATGACCAATCCCTCATGCACAAACACTAATTTCAGATCTTAAATCTAAATTTTTAGATCTAAATTCTTTACATAAAAGTTAAATTTTGATCTCAAAATAATTTCAGATCACAAATACAAATATGTATCATATACGTAAACAAGTTCAGATCATAGAAATAAATTTCAACCCTAAATATACTTTCATATATCATATATATATGAATCAAAACAGATTTTAAAACTCTTTTTAGATCTAAATAATAAAATATATATCACATATATGCTAAAAAAATTAGATCTAAATTTTAATTTAATTAAAAATTTTAACATCATTTTAGGACAATCATACATCATAATAAATTATGTCAGGATAACCTTATATCAGAATGACATCAAAACCTTTCAAATCTGAAATTTTTCTCTACAGATTTTAGATCTAAATCTTAATCTCATGCATATGACATGGCTCTGATATCACTATTAGAATTTCATAGTTTCATGCATGCAGAATTTTTCAAAACAAGTATGCAGTAGAATTTAAAAATTTTTAAATTAAATCTAATTTAATCTAAGCATGTATAAGATCAAATCTTCAAACTATAAACAGAATCATCATATATGAGATAAGATTTAGATATAAAAATTACATAGAGAAAAATAAATAAACAACATACCTTGGCATGGATCAATCTTCACCACGAACTGATGATCATGGATGTCTTCCGAAGGTCCCTTGTAGCCGCACAAGTGTCCAGCCTCTACGGATATCTACACAAGATTCTGATCTGATCAGAAGTATTTTGATCTTACCAGAGTGCTAGCTCCTTTGCAGAGATTGCATCTTCATGATTGAAAATCTTTTTTTCTCTCAAGACACTCTTAGAGAAGAAGAAGAGGTAGGAAGATATTGATCACTATGCTAGAGATCATGAGAAGAACCTTTTCTTCTCTTTTCTTCCTAAAATTCATACATCAAATCTCTACAATAGAGATGCAAAAATTTTATCCAATTTTTGAACAAAGAAGAGAGGAGACATCCATATCCAAACATGGACAAAAGAGTGGAGAGCATATGTCCAAACAACCAACACTTGGTTGTGTGTAAGAAAGAAAGGATATGGGATACATACCTCATGCCTCCCTTCTTCACTCCATCTTACTTTTCTCCCATAATTTTTCATGCACAAAAAAACTCTCTTTTTGGTGTCAATCTGATCCTCATCTGGTGTCCAACATCCCAAAGTGCTGGGTTTAAAAGAGAAGAGATAGAGTTCTAATTTGGATAGGAGATGAGAGTCCAAACAAGTTAGGACTCTAATCCTTTTAATGCCGCCCACCCCAATCATATTTCCACCTAGGTTTTACACGAGAGAAAGAGGATTTCACAAGGATTCTTACACGCTAAAAAGAGTGGGGAATGGGGTTTGGATTGGCGCACAAAAACTAGGTGGGCGTGGGCTTTGTTTGGTGCATGGAAAGGAAGAAGTTTAATCCCACAAGACTCTTAGATTAGGTGGCTGTTTTAAATCAAATAAAACTTCAATCAATCTTAATCATATTAGAACTAGATTAGGTCCAAATAGATGAAAAATTAAATCTGATTTGGAATCCAAACTATTTAGATTAGATGTCACCTAATTGGAGAAGGAGTCCTAGTCCTTTTAGACTCTTGCTTGGTGTTTGAGTCAAACTCAATTTAATCCTAATCCAATTAAAATTTGGTGCATCCATAGAAATGAGAATTTTTAGTTCAAATAGAAACTCATATATCTTAGTCTAATTAAGAATTGAGTCAAATTCAAATCTTAATTCAAATAGGAATCATTCTTTCATGCAATTTAAGTTATCTTATAACCCAATCGGGTTTGATCAAATCAAATCCATATCAAATCAAATTAAATCTAATTTAATTAGACTTGATATAAGCTCTATAGCTCAATCAAATTGAGCCACTTAGCAATCTAATTGCTAATTAATCCTCCTTTAACTCACTAACTTTTTAGCGAGTTACATAATGCAACTTTTGCATTGGATCAATTATCAATCAAATTAATAATCAAATCTTGTTACGATTCATAATCGTAATTCAACCATCTGATCAGTCAATAGTCTCTTTGTGTGTGACCCCATAGGTTCTATTCTATCTGGTAGTGAGATATATTGTGATCCCTATCACAATATCATTGAAACTCTTTTCAATGGATTGGAACTGTTCTAACGCTATCCATCAAAGATTATCGATCATCAAGATAATGCTCATGGGTCTCACAATCTACCAGTGACACCTAGTAGTATGTAGTGATAATCCAGCAGAATAAAAGATGATGAACCTCTAGGTACAGTTAACATATAATATAATCCCTCTATCGTGAGTCCCGATCGAATGGCAGGTCATAGATAATTCGTCAAACCTCATCATCAGTCATATGATAGATTCAATCAGCTTGAGCCCATATATGATTCTATAAAAATTTTTTTTCATCAATCACACTGCTATGGCCATAGACTTAAGGACTCAGCCTCTTAAATTTCATAGGACTACTCCTTTCTGCTAGGATCGATAGATCCCATCTTGATGCACACCCCACTCCTATAGTGGATCAACTGTCATCAACATCCATTACAAAGGCTCATTGAGATCTATATTGATATATTAGTCAAACTTTAGTAGTCTCACTGCGAGCAGTAGTATCATCTCAAGTTAAAAGATCAGTCATACAACTGTAGCATCGAAAAAGTCACTAACGAGTGAGCAAACATCCATGTGACTTTTCATATTGATCACGCTCAGTATTAGTTATTTTCTAACAACCACATGCACTCTCGCTCCAGTGCCTCTATACTGCAGACTCGAGATCCATCTGTCCAAAGAAAGTGATCCGTGCACTGGTCTATCTGAATCAATCACCATCTCCATGATGATCCTATGACCAGGAGTAATTAAGGAATCAATCATCAATGACACATGTTTCAAATTTTTAACTTTTTGAGATATGTGTCATCATCTTGTTAATCCCTTAGATGATTCATGGATACATAAAATATGAATAGTAATATAAATACCCAATAAGTATAAAATTATGTTCTAGAAATATAATATGTGTCAGTCAAGATTGGCTTCTAGAGCATGCATCTAATAAGACTACCATCTGAGCATGTTTACTAAAGTTGAAACTGCAAGAGTGCTCACTTCTAAGGTTTGGATCTTTCTCTAATTTTTCAAGAAACGACTTATAGAATTCAGATTCCTTCATATCCGTGGGGTAGAGCCGGAGGGAGCCGGGAAGGACCTCCATCGTATTCGTGGGGTAGAATCGGAGATCTCAAAATTGCAAGACATGCAGCGGTGATGGAAGAGGACTCCTCACTCTCGTGACTCTGGCCTCCTCCACAGCCTAACCCCCTAGGCGGTCCTACCTCCTTCGTGCCCTCCCCCTCCCCTCCGGTAGTCCTGCCTCCTCCATACCTCCCCCCTCTGACCCCTATCTCTATCTCAGAGAGAAAAATCAAAAAAAAAAAGCATTAAGGAAGGAGGAACTCACAAGCTCCAAAGCTCGCTGTCATCGGCTCGCTGCACGTCGGTGTTATCTCCATGTCGATGCCGCTATTTCTCTCCTCCTCTGTCACTTGGATGCCACTTACCTCGCCAGATGTAGTCACCCCAATCGGCCAATCCCTAACCCAAAATGCCATCACCTAGAAGAAGAGCAGAAAAAGAAGGCGAGAAGATGTTTTCATGGTGAAGAGATGCATGGGGGTCAGGTGTTTCATTTGCTTAGGTGGTGGGAAGGTTTAATTTTGCTGGTCCAATATCCCATGGTGGATAATGTGCCACACCACCCCTTGTATTTCACCAATTCCTGATTGTGCATTCTCCACCGTGCATGTGCTCCAAGATTTGCCTTGGTCCACTTGAACCAGGTGCATGCAAAAATTTCTCGATGGGAAGGGTTTTTAGATGGAAGATTATAAGTCTAATGATTAGATCTGATTATGGGTAACCTATTTTTTGATTGGGTCTTAATATCGGATTCAAACCTAACCTACTAGAAGATTGGATCAGATCAGATTAGGTCCATAATCAAAATTTTCGACCCAATAGGTCACTTGTGTTGGGTCGGTCTATATATAACAAGGCCCCAACTTAAAAATTTTAGATTTGAATCGAGTCTGAGTCAAGTCTAGATCAAAAAAAGCCAACTACATCTAAACCTAATAGGAATGCAATCATTGTTCAAACCTTGATTCTATTCCAATAGGACAACAAAAGAAAATCACAGTCATCCATAGCATGTATCTTCTATCATTTTTTGAGACCCGCGACTACCAATCATAGCGCACATATGAGACTCCAGTCAAGGAGGATGGATCAGGCTCACTATCCCAACGCTGGCTTGAGATGGGTATGGGCTGGATTTTTAATTATTAGTTATGCCAAATTTTATCATAGAAAATTATATATTATTTTAGCCTAAATGATTGTACTAATTAATTTCTTGATGGTAAGAATATTTTAGAACAACAACATAGAATTCTCAAAAAATCAAAATTAATTTATTTTTGACTTTTGATATTTGACAGACGTTTTCAATTTCTTTTCATTAATGATGACAATAATTTATTTCAGTATCAATTATTTTTTGTTCATGATGTATATCAAAATTTTATAATATTTAGACAAAAACTCTCCATTCCATCAATCATGAACCTTTCCTACCTCATTTTATTTTAGGTGCATATTTGGAAAATAAAATTGGTACATAAATATTAATATAATTTATATATTTCTTTATCCTGTTATATTTTTAAAAGAAGTAGAATTCTTAATAATATAAGAGTTCCAATAAAATACTTAAATTGTTGATTATTCATGGATACTCCTTTTTATTACTTTAAGATGGAGACTATAACTTAAAGATTCTTAAATTTAATGGAAAACGAGTTGCTACAAATTAAATTTTTAATAAAAAATATTTTAATTTTTATTCTTATTTTTATTTGTGACGGACACCCATCATATGTAATACTTTTTGTTACAAATAATCACTTTTTGGATAGCATGATAGCCATCACAAATAGCTGCCGTCATTGATAAAAGTACTTTTATTTGTGATTGTAAATTACTGTCACCAAAAATTTTGTTCCACCACAAATACTTTTTTTTTATGATGGTACAATAAGTTCATCATAAATACTTTATTTTTATTGTGACGTATATATTTGCCATCACAAAAAATTATAATTGTGATGATTTTTGGATGGTCACAAAAAAATCATCACAAATGCTAACTTCTTTTGTGATGGCAGCATTTTTTATCACAAAAATGAGTATTTGTGATGGTTTTTGATCCGTCACGAAAAAAAATCATCATAAAAATCCTTTTCTCTTGTAGTGAAAAAGACTTAGATGGTATAGATATGCTGTCCAACCAATAGGATGGTTCAAAATCTATCTATCGAATCAATTTGGATTCAAAGCGATATCACGAGGATCCTTCACTAGATTCATAAATCAAATAGAAATAGAATGTTAGAGGAGAGAAAAATTAACAAGATGGAATAGAGTTGATCAGATGATACTATCCATCATCTTGATCGATCAAATCAAGATGATTTAATCTAATCATAATTAAATTAGTATACAGATGACTTAATATAAATCATGGATAATCAAAACAAATAATACTTGATCTGGATAGGAAGGATGCCGGCACGATGCCCAATGACCAAGGGTTAGAATTCGTTCACTAGAATCAATCAAGATCATTGAGAATCTTTTTGAAAATCCAAAAAAACTTTGAAGAAAGAATTAATCTAGAGAGAGAAATTTTAAAGAGAGAAAGTAGAGAGAGTGTGTGGAGAGAGAAACTAGAGAGAGAAAAGAAGAAAGAGAGAGAAAATCTCTCTTTTTTTTTGCTTCTTTTTTTCTTTTCCTTTCTTTTTCCTTTTCTTCTTTTTTTTCTTTACTTTTCTTCTTTTTTTCTTCTTTCTTTTTTTTTTCCATTTATTTCTTCCCTGATTCCTTGGCAAAATAGAGAACTCCATTGCCTCTCTTTCTCTGAACAAAAAGCCTCTCATTGACAATGACTAAGGTGGTTGGTGATATGGTGGTGTAGTTGGAGGTTCTCTTCCTTATGATCGGTGGCAACAATTAGAGCTAGAAAATCCATAAAAGTTCACAAGAAAGTAGATAAAATTGGAGGCTCAGTTTTGAAGGAAAATTTGGTGATAGTTGGCCATAATCAAAGCTTCTAAAGGTTGGAAATAATGAGAAGAGTGAATAGTGAAAGATTCAAGAGACCCTTACTTTATTTCTGGCAATGGTTAACCTTGATTTCCGACGAACGCAGTGAGCTAAATCAACAAGTTTCCTAGAAAAGATTTGGGAAGAAGAGAGGGGAAAGCTTGGTTGCGGTTGTCAGCTTCAAGGGAGAGGTGGATCCCCTTCAAATAGAGGGCCAAATGAAGGGAGAATATGCTAAAAATCTAGCTCCAAATCGAAGTTGGAGTCTTGATCAGACAAGGAAGAAGAACTCCTTCAGGAGTTCTGCTTCTTGTTTCATGCCCAAGCATGTGCAGATCTCATGCTGGCTTAAGATATATATATATTTCTTTTAGTTGGACCTAGTATAGTTTTGGACTGGGTATTACAAAGAAAATCAAGATAATGAAGCATAGGTGTAGAGAACATAGAGTAACGTATTGCACATGAAAAATTACTTTTTCATGAACTAGAGAGAGATGCCAACAAATCGAGCTAATAGCTATTGATTGTCCAAAGATGTTCTATATCATGAAAGAAAGACAACTAAAATAGCAATTGAAAAGTTTAAAGTTTTTAGGTTGTGTCAAATTACTAATTGAAGGCTGCAAGTGCAGCAACGAACTTTAGGGTTTATTTTTTTGTGGATAAATATCATGAAAATATTGATCAACTTTTTTATTGATCAACTTATTTATGTTCTCATATTTTTCAAGATGGATAAGTTACTTTTCATGGATAGCATTTACCCATAAAATGAAAAAAAAATCTTACCCACCTAAAAGGTGGCTAAATTAATTTTTCATCAGTCAGTAAAGTCGGCATTTAATGCTATTCCTAAAATGCTCCATCTTCATTTTCAATATCTCTATTATTCAATACCCAATAACTTAGTCATCCACTTTCTCTAAACCTAAAAAGCTTAAAAGATATTATAAAAAATATGGATAAATTTAACAACTTAACCAGGCATGTAGTAGGGCAAAAGAATATGAATAATAGATTTTGAAACCACTTTTCTATGCATAAAAGAATATGAGTAAATTATTTTACTATTTAAATATTATCTGAAAGATATAGATTTCAAGGTAAATTTTTTATCCATAAAAGAACGGGCACTAAAAGGAATGGTGTGTCAAGCAATAGAGAGGATGGCATAAATAATCGGCTAAGAGATAAATTGAAGACAATTGATGAGAATCTACGGTACCGGTCAAGAGGTCGAGGGAGAGGAGCTGTTTAGTTGTTATATTTTTTCTATGGATCTAATTTAGGAAATTTGGAGAAATGCATAGGCTTTTCAGATGCTATACAATGCAAGTGGTGGTTCTTTATTGCTGCACCGGATGGCTCTTTTTGCATACTCATTTATCTTTCCTACCATGTAGTTAAGTCCCCCGACCCACCCTCCAACCCTTGACCAATAATGCATATTTCCATCAATTATTTATTATTTAGAAAAACTTTATCCTTTAAAAAAATATAAATATTGTTATTTATTTATTCGCCCCTATCAACTTTATTCTCTTTTGAATTTCTTTCAACCCTACAAGGAGTTTTCTTGCTTGTCTAATGTTTGTATCACAAAGAATTCACTCTAAGATCAAAGGAGCACAAACATTTGTTTTGCTGGAGCGTGGCACTGTTTTTTTTTTCAGAATAAAGATCATGTATCCAATGTTACCTACTTGTATTTCAGCTATAATTATTGCATGCACACTTACTTGATTCATGTGATTTATACTATGGAAGCAAATGACATTCTTGTTATGTGCAAGTCACTTTTGTTGCTGTAATTTACCCTTTTTTGGTGTTGCGGTATATTGGGCTGCCGGCATTTCTTTCTAAAAATTTTTTGATGTATCTGCAAGCTTCTATGAATCCATTTTAGGTAAGCCTCAATACCATCAGATCATGCAACATGCACTTGCTCAGGCATAATATGTTCATATGGTGTTTTCTTTTTGTCGTAGAACCTGTGTCTTGGCTGTTTTTGTGCTACTAGCTACTATTTTTGCTATAGTTGCTGGCCAAGCCATTATCTCAGCAACATTTTCAATTGTCAAATAGTGTCATTCTTTGGGTTGCTTTCCACGTGTCAAGGTTGTCCACACATGAAGGTGGATCCATGGTCAGATGCACATACACGAAAATAACTGGATTCTCATGGTCCTTTGTCTGGCTATCACTACGGGTTTTCATGGCACAAACCTTATTGCAAAATGCATATGGCAACTGACAATATAACTTGCTAAATATTATAAAGCAAAAGCTCAAAAATTTTTCTCTCTATTACTGCATATTATTTTCATGGTTGTCACAGAAATAATGCTTACATATTTTGCATATGCTCATACAGATCTGCTATTAATTTTTGGGTATCAGTTTTAGCTCTTCTGTATACTTAATGCTAACTAATATTAACAGTCACCACTCATATATTAGTTCTAGGCTGTAATTTTCATGCCATTGCATGCATAACCATGCATAATGTTCATGATTGCAATGAGAAAAACTTGGAATTGATTGCTAAGAGAGCTTTTAGATTTAAGGTCATGTTTTCAGTTTAATCTACTCATGTGTCAACT
>NC_025997.2:24336480-24556480 GCF_000442705.2 Elaeis guineensis
CTAATAGACATCACAGCCATTCAAAATTAAATATCGTGCAGCCAACAACAATAGAATCTATGGTTATATCTTATTTACAAGGTTGAGTTGTGTTGAGCTGACAATGAGCACGTTAGGCATAGCTTGTGTTTGGCTTGTGCATTTTTCGGGCTTGAAAACCTTGCCCGTGTTTGGCTTGTTTACTATTCAAGCTAGCTGAATTTTGAGCTGAACATATGCTGCCTGCAAACAGCTCTTTTGTTTGATAGTCCTAGTAATCATAATGCCAGGACAAGGAAGCATGGAAGCATCCATCTAGTGGCGCTTACAATCTAATTTGTTTCATCAAGTTGATACTTGTTTAAAGAGTGTAGCCCTTCAAGGATATTAGTAGAAAATTGGAATTGTTGCTTATGCTTTCCGATTAACTGTAATAGTGAGTATGATGGATGACCAATACAATCGGGCAAGTTGCACTTAAATAAGTAAACAGCTGTGAGAAGAAGAGAGTAATTTATCCTTGTACTAAGATTAAAGGAATTGGCATTTGTGACATTTCAAGGAAGAACATATGGGAGCATGTTGTATAATAGTAACATCCAGGGCATCCAATGATGGCAACCACTAATCGCACCCTTTTTTTTTTGGTACCACATTCCAGCTGCAAGCCTTTCGAGCAATATGTGTTTGCTATGTGTATCAAAATATGGTCAATCAAAGTAAAAGGGTATGTTACAAGTAACTTTTAAGCTTTTGTTTTCATATATCGGTGCCAAAGTCCTGGAAAATGCAATTTTAGGCAAGAAATGTCCTGTCTTGGATGGCAGATGATTGATCAGCAAGAAGGGAATCTATGCTTATTGATTATATGCTATGCAACCAGGACCAAACTGCATAATTTGACAAGGGGAGAAGAAAGCAAGTTTATGACAAGAAGCTGCTTTTGTCATTGAGGTCAGAAAGTTGCCAAAATTATTGGCCAAGATTTTGGTGAACAAAATCCCACTGTTGCTTCCTACTTTGTCGATGTTATTGCATCCACTATATTGGAAATGTATGAGTAAACTTGCTGGTACAGGTATATTTTTTATTCTTTTAAATTGAAGAGGAATTAATGTTGCATATTGGGAATGTTATAATTAAGCTATGCACAGAAATGTAATGCATGTTTCTTGATGTTATCTTGGATAGATTCAAACTGTAGGCTTGATGGTCCTATTGTCAAAGGATGGATGCTGGACTAGAAAAATAACTTCACTGGAGTCAACTAAAAGCCTATTGTCAAGAGCTTGATCTAATAGTTTGATCTTTAGTCAATACTATATAATTTCTATGTTAGTACTAAATATGTAGACAAACAAAATTTTGTTACCAAGAGGCTGATAAAATGTAGTATTTAAAAGAAGAATGATACAACAAAAGAGGTGGATTTTGGATTGTTAGAACTTGGGATACCTTTAACCTCTTGCCCTTATCAAAAAGTTTGATTTCCCACAAGTATCCTCCCAAAAGAGCTCCTGATATTAAAAGGGTGTCTGAGTAGTGTAGGTTCTTTTCTAGTTATTTGCTTACAGTGGCGCTGTTATCTAATATTAGCTATGGTTTGTCATTGTTTTCAAATACTTTATTGAAGGAAAAAATTATTATATTACTACCGAAGCAATAGTCAGATAGTTGTGTTTGAGGTTTGAAGTATCAATTGAAATTAATACATTTCAGCCAAGGTGGTTCAGATACTGACCAAAATTGTTGGTTTTATCAGTTTTCACTGGTTTCTGCAGTTTCAGCAAAAATTGACTAAAACTGTTTCTTTTTTTTCTTAACAAGTATATCTGCATAACTTTTACTATTGTTTTCTAAAATTTTGTCCATATTATTCATTACAACATATATCTAAGGTTCTAATAATCTAATCTATATTATTTTCGGGTAAGCTTTGTTGTTATAGTAGGTAAGAGACAATCTTGACTTCTGTCTTTGCTGGTTAGAAATCATTATGCCATTATGTATTCCTGATTTTCTTTTCCTTACTCAGATGGGTTTATCTCTTTTTTAGAATAAAATGGTATTTGAAAATAAAATTGTGAAATAAGATATATATTTTTTTTAGATGGGCTTTTTTCTTTATTGGATGGATGACTAAAATGAAACAGAATAAAAATATACAGGTGGATTCTTTTTCCTTTTCTTCGATGAGTTATTAAAATGAAATAGAATGTAAATTAAGAGAAAAGTTTAGTTAAATGAAAAAATAGAGCACACATGAAACATATAAAAAATATAAAATTAAAAGAGTAATACACTTTGCATTTAAAACAGCTTAGTTTCAACCTGTAGCTACCTAAACTGCACAAATTGTGATCCTAGGTAACTGACAATGCAATATATGATGTAATATAACATTTCTTGATTTTTTTCTTAAATTTTCTATTTTTTACTTTTTTAAGACTGAAACTCTGAAACTTAAAGGACATTGCCAAACCACTGAGACTGTGAATATTGAAACTCTTCCCAGAGGACTGAAACCGAAATAGTTTTAAAACATTGGATGCATTTACTGGAAAACCCGTTATTTCGTGGAGCATCCTGAAATAAGCAGTTCCACCAGATTTAGCATTATTATCTGTTATTTGTAAGTAGGCATATGCTGTGATAGCCACTTCTACTTACCATAATTTGATGAATGTACATTTTTTTGGTAGTTATTAATCTGCAGTTTTACTTTTGGCAGATAATCAAGCATTATTAGCTTGAATAGTGGTACCTTTTGAGACCAAATCCTCTTCATTAAAAAATGTATTCCTCCATGCCTCACAGACATCGCAAAACACTAAGGGTATTTGATTGGGGAGAATGGGGGTCTGGAATCGGAATCGGAATGGGTGACTCCCATTCCAATCGTTTGGTTGGGAGGAGTCCCATTCCGATTTCGATTCCGAGGTGGAATGGGAATGGGTCAATCTATATGAAACTCAATCCCTATTCTCTTCTATGGATTTAATTTTTCATTCCAATTCCGATTTCGATTTCGATTTCGATTCCGATTACGAATCAAACACTTCAGAGGATTTAGCCATTCCGATTCCTATTCCAAATTATTCTGATTCTCATTCCCATTTTGCTTCCCATTACGAATCAAACACCCCCCAGATGGGATTGGCTGGCTTAGAATCACCACCTTCCTCTAGATGATGCATGTTGAGCACTGATTGCAGTACAATAGGAACTATGATGCAGTTAACTGTAAAAGGTCTTCAGCTTGAAGCCCATCTTGGTTTGACATTATTTTGAAATTCATGTAACTTAGAGATGATCAGTTTCTGAGTTTAGCATGATATGCATGATCTTATCAATAGGTGTTGCTCATCCCAATTTTAATTTGTACAACTGCCAGAAGTTCTTTGGCACTACTTTCTCTGAGAAATGTGTCCTTGTTTCATTTTCAATCTGTTTATGTAATTTGTTTGAGTTGAGACCTTAGATCATCAGGTCCCAGATGTAAAGAATGCTTCCAGTTTGGTTTTTGACAGTGTAAAATTTCAAATCTTGGAATCTCAGCTTCATTGGGACTACTCCTTTTTGAGTGAATATGGACTTAGGTTATCTTTATTTGATTCTTGATTCTTTTCATCTATCTTGATGAGATAAAAATTGGCTAGTTAAGGATTTATGAGTATTGATAGCTAACCTATCAAGCCTCAATTTCTCCACTCAACTAAGACTTGTGCACTATCATCGTCAGTGTTCATGAGCTCTTGCCCCAAGTTAAGGGGCTATAGCTTGTTAGCAGCTATGGTTGTGGTTGTTAACAGATTTGATATCACAAGGTCACCTTCTTTCTAGCAAATGTTTCAATTTACTTCGAATTTTATAGTGAGCATATCAGAAACTTTCTCACAGTTTAGGACCATCTTTATTTCCCTTAGCAAGGCTATTGCTCCGAATAGGTACT
Organism: Elaeis guineensis; assembly: GCF_000442705.2. NCBI lineage: Eukaryota > Viridiplantae > Streptophyta > Magnoliopsida > Arecales > Arecaceae > Elaeis > Elaeis guineensis. The sequence continues at coordinate 24,340,412 of NC_025997.2, forward strand.
TCGACATTTATTTCTCCATCACTAATTCTGAGGTCAGTAGTTCCCTCCAAAACATGGTCCAGATTCGGGTGTATAATACTGCATGGATAAATGTTCGTCCTCCTTCATAATGCCTTAGCCTCTTGTTGTCATATCTATTTGGGATTTCCTCATGTTCTTTGCAGCTCAAAATTATCTCTAGTGAAGCCCGGATAGCCTGTAACGACTGCTGGGATGGTGCATAATGAAGAAAGGCACAGTGATATCTAAATCACTTCATGAAGTAACTCTAATCCTTTCTAATTTTAGTTGTTAAACTCCATCGCAGGTTGAGCAGTTCATCAGAAATGTTGTTACACTTGGGATAGAGCGAAAACTACTTCTTAATCAAATCATTTTAACCAGTTGATCTTGTTTATTTGCTAAGTTTAGACTCATTAAAGAGTTGGTCCCTGAATGAGGTTTATGCACTAATAAGTGATCTCACATTCCATTAGTTTGAGACTTAGTATGCATTATATCAATATATATCCTGTATGGAGAATTGAGATTAGTGCTTGTTAAATATTTAGGTTCTTGTATTGAATTTTTGCCACCATCCGTCATTGAGCTTACTGAGAACAGGATGGGATAATCCTGCCCATATAAATAATAACAGGGCTGACATGGAAGTATTTATCCACATCATGAAGGATAATTTCAACTTTTTTTTGATGCCTGTATATGTGTGGGTTGTCTACTTGTCTGTCACCGGTATCCATTTTCTGCACTTCTTTAGGGATCATTGAACAAATACAGTATGCAAGGGCTATCTTGATCAGTTTTTATAATGTTTTTTGTGGCATGGTAGCTGTCGTAACTACCAATTATCATATTATTCCTTCATAAAATTGAGGGTGCATTTGGTTAGCCATTAGAAAAGTTTTTTTTTTTTAATTTTTAATTTTTAAAAAATAAAAATCAAAAAATAATGTTTGGTAACACCATGAAAAGTAAAAATCAAAATAATCAAAATAATTGCTTTATATGCAAAACAAAATTTTTTTGCTTTCCAAAACTTGCTTTTCTGTTTTTTTTTTGCTTCCGCACATCTAAAATGCCAAACCAAAATATAAAGAGCCCGAATCTTTTTTCCTCGTCGAGCTCTTCATCTCTCTACCCCTTCTCCTTCTCTTCCTGAATCTTTCTCGCTTATCGAGCTCTTCATCTACCATTCCCAAACATTGCTTTTTGCTTTATAGCAACGTAGTTACCAAACAACTTTTACTTTTTTGTTTTACTCAATAGCAAAAATCAAAAAAAATAAAAAATACTTTTTCAAAATCAAAAATCAAAAAGTATAACCAAATGCATCCTAAGTTGGCATGATTATAGATAGCTCTTATCGCATTATTTGTTCGGCCATAACATCTGAGGCTTCAATTATAGAGAAGAATGATATGCACACAATGTCAACATCTCATTAGTAAAAACATCAGCACTCATAGGAAGGATAAATTTGAGCTTTGTTTCAATGTGTTTCCCCTTGCTTGCATGGAAGAGGATATTCCTACGCCCTCCTCCCCCCCCCAAAAAAAATCCCCTTTATGTGCATGAGAAAAATTTTCTTGAAAGAAAAATTTTCATAATTAATGACTTCCTAAAATACTTAACGGTCTTCTAAAATAATTCCAAATTTGATTTTTTCTATGTGCATGGATTTTAAATGGCCAAATATTTTTTAAAAAAATAATTAAGGAGAGCTGTATTTAAATTTAAATTATTCTAAATTTTTTTCCTTCTGCATGTATGAAATTAGTTAATGACTTTATAAAATAACTCTAAACCCATAATTTGTTTTGTATGTAGACTCTAATATGCTAACAAATTACCTTTCTAAAATAACTCCAGATTCTTTTGTTTTGTGTTTAAGTTTTGACTATGAATGGTCAATAATTTTTCCCTGAAGTAATTAAGAAGTGGATAATATTTCTAAAACAAAAATTTTCGGCCAAACTGCCATTTCAGGATGTTAACTTTCAGCTAGTTTCTATTTCTAGACAAAGTTTCTTCGAGTTTTCAAAGAAGGATAATTTTTTTTAAAAAAGTTCCAAATAAAGACAAGAGCTAATGCTGTTAGAATTTTTAATAGAATAAGTCACGTGATTTGCACATGATTGTCTTTATATATAATGTGGCATAGCTTAAGAAAAAAAAAGTAAAAAAAAAAAAAAGAACTGTTATAAAGAAGGGCTGGAATCCAGAATTAGGGTTTTGGGGGTTTTAGGGGTGTTGAACTAAAATACGTTGAGGGTCACGCATAAGTTTGGAGGCATTGAAGAGTTCTTCTAGTTTTCCATCACGCATAGATGTTGGGCTCACCAAACAGAGGGTAGTGCTGAAAATGGATGAGAGTTATGCATTAGAAGAATCAACTAATGCTATCAGTGGGCAGAGGATTTGCATATGTGGGATGGTCGTAGGATGCTGCACAAGCTTCAAGCCATGGAGTGCATGGCAGAGGTTTTATGGATGCCCAAAATATTTGGTAAGCATTTTTCCATGACAATATATTTTGTTTTAAGTGGCCACTGATTTGGGTTGAATCTAGTCATCTACAGCATGCAATTTTTTTGAATGGATCGATCCTCTTCTTGCACGAGCTAGAGATGTTATAGTAAGGTAGAGATTGGAGATTATGAATATGAAAAATAAAATTGAGAGATTGCAACAAGTTGGGGAAAAGGGGTGCCAAGGGGAAGGAGATTGCAATAGAGATTATGCCTCTTCCAGTCATGCAGTTGGTCAATTAAATGAAAATGAGAGCAATCGGAATGTTGAATTAAAAGAGCAGCTATTTGACCTATAGATTCAACTTGCAATAGAGAGAATAAGAAAAAAGACTTATGGTCTGCTATGTATGTTTCTTTTATGGTTGTTTGTGATTTGTTGATATGGAATTTCATATATGTGTTAGATGTTTGGTCAGATTGACTTTTGTACTCAAATGTTCATTTTCAATCAGTGAAATTATAAGATTTGGTCAGAATGGATGTTGTCTATCTATTGTAATTTTGTTCACATACATTTCTCATCAGTTAAGCAGAGTTATTGGCCAAAATGGATGTTCTATCTGTTGCAACTTTGTTTATATATATTTCTCATCAGTGAAGTAGAGTTATTGAGATTAAGGCTTAAAAGGTATTTCCATTAAACTATCAAATGCTTACAAAAGTATCAAAGTTGGCATTTAAGTTCAGTAAAATGCTTGCAAAAATATCAAAGTTGGCATTTTCATTAAACTATCAAATACTTACAAAAGTATCAAAGTTGGCATTTAAGTTCAGTAAATGCTTACAAAAGTATCAAACTGTCAGACTATACCAGTTGGCATTTAAGTTCAGTAACTATTACAAAATGAGACCAAAAAGACAATGCATAAATTCAATCCCTTCCAAACTTCGGTCTTGATGCTGCATCATATCCTTGACTGCCAAATAAAGTAGCCTGCTGAGTGACATCACTTGTGGTTGGAGTTGAATTATGCATGACTGGTTCATTGATTAGAACGGGTGTATCAAAGTTAGGACCAACCTGCATTAACAAAAGAATGAAACAAATTAAAACCTACTGCAATCCAATACATATTGAACTTAAATTTATTTAAAAAAGTTGAAGAAGAAAGGCTCATCACATTCATATAGGTCTTCTCAGTCCTCTCTGACACATATATCCCAGATCCTCTAGGAACATACTCCATAGCATCACCAGTTGTAGTTTCACCACGTCCTCTCCTTCCTCTCTCTTGAGCACTTCCACCCCTATTACCTTTACTAGTTTCGGTCCTAACATCATTTACACTTACACTGGATCCAATAAACTGCCAAAATATATAAAAGTGAGTGCATTATGTAAGGAATTTATTTAATGTAAATAAGTATGGAATTCATTATACCTTATCAGTGTCGATTGATGCTCATTGGTGTCATCCTTGTGTAGGCATCCAGTTCTGTTATGGCCAGCTTCATGGCAAAGACCACAATGAATCAAAACCCCTATTTTAGGAAGCTTATATCGATTTGTTGGTTCATCATGATCTCTCTTTCTTCCCAACTTTGGTCTTTCAGGTGGCCTTCTGTATGTTGGTAGTTTGACAGACCCAAGAGGATGTGTTGGCCAAAACTTTTTTGACCTAATAGGATGAATTGTCATGCTCTATGCTTGCAAATATCTGTCCTTGGTGAAGAAGTCAGACACATATCTTTCTGGCTGTCCATTCATTGCATAAATTACTCACACAGCATGACAGCAAGGAATTCCAGTCAGGTCCCACCTCTTACAACTGCAAGATGTAGCTGCAATATTCACTGCATGCTTGTCCAAGTCATGTTACCTAAATTCATATTCTCCAGCACGTATACTCTTATAATTTCTATTTAAACTCTTCTCTCTGTTCAGTGTCCTATAAATTTTAGGACATATATCCCTATGCCAGCTATTACTAAGATCTCTCTTCTTATTAATTCGAAGCATCACATTCTCATTTATATCATCTAGCATAGACACAATCTCTTTGTACCTAGCATCTAAAATGAAACTATTCAAAGTCTTGGCCAAATTGTTGTAGACTATGTCACACTTGCAATCAGTTGAAAAGAAAGCTCTACACCAGTGTTTAGGATCCCTCTTTAGGAGATCTTCTACTACTTCATTAAATAATTCCCTCAATTTGGCTACAGCCAGCTGAAAGTCAGGCTCAATTGATATTTTAGCTATAGTCCAGAATGTCCTTTTATATATAAGCCCCTTGAATCCATCTGATTGCCAGTTTGCATGTACATGTCTTGCACAGAACCTATGCTCAGCACCTGGAACAAGTTCTGCAATACTTGGGATAAGGCCCTGATTAAAATATAATAAAATATAATACATTAGTCTTAAATTAATTACAATAGCAGAAAATAAAAATATATTAGTACATATCTATCCTTTTGTTTGTCTGAGATCCAAACTCAATTATTTTCTTCTCGTGGATCAATATCTCCAAGTAACCTCTCCAAGAACCAAGTCCAACTATCCCTGGTTTCCCCTTCAGCTGCACACCATGCTATAGAAAATATTTGGTTGTTCCCATCCTTTCCAACAGCAGAAAGAAGTACCCCCTGTGCAGGAGGTTTCAAATGGCACCCATCAAGGCCTATTATTGGTCTGCACCCTCTCTTGAAACCTTCTCTGCATGCTTCATAGCAAATGCAGAATCTTTAAAATTTATTCTCATTCTCATCAACCTTTATGAAGGAACTACTGTTGGGATTTCTTTGTCCCAACTCACTTGCACAATCTCTCACCCACTCATACTGCTGCTGAAATGACCCATAAATGGTCTACATTTCCTTCTGCTTTGCTCTAAAAGCTTGTCCTCTTGACACCTTAATGCCCCACTTCATTTTACAGCCATCAACAATACTCTTCAAAGTCTTGTGGGTTATCAATGAGGTCATCTTTGATCTCCTTCGCAATCCACTTAGCATTAGCATGTGTTATTTTTTCACTTGACTTACATTCATGCACATCAATCAATGACTTCATAGAAAATGTTCTTCTTCTTTTTTCCTGTCAAGTTGCTTTTATATAAAAAGGACACCCTTCCTTACATTCAACAGTCACCCTCTCAACATGATTTTTCATGAATCTTAACTTGAATCCATTTGCAACTTCATAGCATATAATAGCATACTTGAAAGCTTCTGCATCAGTGAATTGCATTCTTATTTCAAACTTAATGTCTGTCCACTCTGATTTTGTATTGAAAGGCTTACCAGGTTTCCTCTTACCATTATTTCCATTCTCATTTTCTTCGTCTTCAGTTAAATCTAAGGTAGGTAGATCACCTTCACTATTCTCATAATCTGACTAGTATATCTTCCTTGTAGATGGGCCTGTAGTATTGTTGAATCTCTATCCTTCTCCTCCAGCACTCTCACCTTACTGCCTTTGTAGCCACTATTGAACCCTATTAATCCTAGTTCTTCTCTCCATTGAATCTCTACACTGTGTTTCTTGGTCATTTGATTCACTTTCCTCCTGGTTACCATATTTTTCATGGTTCTCATCCTCTTGGTTACCAACCCCAGTGCCTTTTTCAGAATTAGTGGGATTTGCTTGACTGCCCTCCACCCTCTGTCCCTCCATATCATGCCTTACATCTTCTTGATGTATCTCTGGTTTTGTCACATTAGTTAGCACATCATCATTTGTCCTCTCTTTCACATCTACTTCTTCCACCCCATGCTCCACATACTCTTGAATAACATCACCAGCATGTATTGTCATGCTCCCGACCCGAGATTGTGAGTCAAAGGTTATGGCAACCGCCGCATATTCATAGGAAGCTTTTCTTATAAGCATGCAAGGTATTTCATCATGACATCATATACATAAAGTTAAATAAATTTCAATCTTAATGATCAAACCTTAGTTCAAATAACAAATCAAAACTCAGTGTCAAAAAGGAAGATAATTGTCTGACAAAGTCAATACTTAAAATGAAAATCTTGCATCAATTCTGAGAAAAAAATCCTAAATCAAATAAGCCAACTCCATCTTTAATCGCTCTCCCAATCAAATTCCGTATCACGCTAATTTTCTGGATCTGTAAAGAAAATGTAAACTCATCATGAGTTAAATAGCACAGTAAGCAGTATATACCTTTAACTGAATAAATCAGGCAATAATACTGTACATATCGGTTTACTGATAATAACAAAATTACTATGTAAATTCATGAATTCATAATTTAATTCATCACACTATCAATCATATATAAAATTTTAATTCATCTTAATTTCAAATTATGCTTATCATCTTAAATTCATCAAATTTCTTAAGTTTTTCTTATCAACCATGAACTATGACTACATTTTTCCTGTGGCAGGGTCATAATACTGCGTATCTTCTTGCGGTGAGCTGCGAATCATCTGGCAGCAAAGTCCTTTGGAACCGCTGGTCTTTCTGGCGACATGTCGCTGGTCTCGCTGGCGACATAAACCCTCAGGATAAATCAATTGCCAACGTATATGCCCCCGTTGGCGGAATCCTTTACATAGCCAGGTTGTCAATTCATATCATCTTCTAATTCATATATTATTTTAAAAATAATATAAATAAGTGATATTCGAGTCAATCAATCATATCATTCTTTATGATCATACATCATCATAATAATTTTCAACAAATATCTTCAATCATAAATAATTTTCAACAATTATTTTTAATCATAATTAATTTCAATAAATATTTTCAAGCATAAGCATGCCATGAATTTATATAATTCAAATTTATAATTTACCAGATAAATTCAATAAAAGTAAAACAATACTTACCTCAAAAGAAAATCCAAACTAGGGATCCTAGAAATCTTGAAAATTCTTCTCTGGATCTGGTACGTCAAATATCATTTTTTTGATCAAAATTTTATCAAATAAAAATAATAAAAATTTCTAAAATCCAATGTCCTCACACGGATCAACTAGATGACAGCGTCCAGAATTTTTTGAATTGATCCATGGAAACTCTTCTTGTATTTCTTTTATTATTATTATCATCATTATTATATTATTATTATTATTTTATTTATTTATTTTTTAATCCATAAATCCTAAAAAAAATCCAAGAGAGAGAGCACAGAGAGAAAGCCTCTCTCTCTTTCTCTTTCTCTCTTTTCTTTTTTTTTTCTTTTTTTTTTCTCTTTTTCTTCTTTTTCCTTCCTTTTTCTTTTCTTTTTTTTTCTTTTTTCTCTTTTTTTCTTTTTCCTTCCTTTTTCTTTTCTTTTCTTTTCTTTTCTTTTTCTTCTTTCTTCTTTTCTCAGGCTCTTTCCTGGCCGAAACAGGGGACCGACAGGTCCCCTCCCTTTGACCGACCGTTCGAGCTATAGCCGACACAGCAAAGGCCGGCGGCAAGGGGGGCAAACCCTCATGAGTTCGGAGAGACCAAGACCGACGGTCGGTAGTGATCGCCGGTGTCAGAAAATCAAAGAGAAGAAGAGACCAAACAGGGGTCCCTTCTTCGACGAAATCCGATGACACCCGTCGCCGGCAATTGTGCACAGAGGCACGGGAAGAAGGAGAGAGAAGAGAGGAAGAGGAGGAAGGCTTACCTCAGCCTCCGGTGATCCCACCGGCGAGAAATTGCGGCGAGCACGAATCAAGGGCCGCGGCTTCAATCGGAGAAATCAGGAAGGAAGAGAGGGAGGAAGACCGGTGGGGGAGATTCTTAGGAAGGGGGAGGTCTCTTTATAGAGAGCCCTAGGACCTCTAGTGGTCCTAGGACTCCTGATTCAGGTGGCTCATCGGAGAAGAAGACTCCTATCGGGAGTCTTCTTCTCGATTCTTTGTTTTTTTTTTTTGGGCTTGGGCTTGGGTCATCACATGCACACTCACCATATAAAGCACATCTGCATCATTCTTTGAAACCCTAAGGCCATGGAGTCAGTGTGCCCCAAGGAACAGTATGGTATACATTCCTAACATTGTAATACTGAAGATCATTGTTGATTGTGCTAATGATCTCTGGATATGATATGTAATTAGGATCTATGCCTATCAACTGCTCTGTACCCCCATCATCAAACCTTTGGTTGTTCTTGGTAACAAAACTCCCTCCAAGATGAAAGTTCAACTCTATTTTATTATCAGTTGCCATTCCTAAAATAATAAAATAATAGACAATCTTGTCACTCAATAAGAATCTAACAAACATGCCCTAAACTCCCCTATAAATAAACATGCAAATATCCTTATATGCCCAATACATAGGTCAATGGTTGGAATTTTTAATTACAAAATAGATCCCTAGAATTTCTCAGTGAAATTTTAACCTAAAATTATAATCTCAAATAGATTGTTAATGACAAAAATCAAACTTTAACCTAAAATCTCCACACCACACTTTAGTTTCAGTAATTTCAGTAATCCACAAAATTTCAATTTCCATTCTCACCTCAATAATAACTTGTGAAGAACGTCGCTCCAAGTTCGCCGACTGTCAAATTTCCTCCCAAGCTTTTGTCGATCTTTCGAGAATGAGAGCTGTGTACTATTTCATCATGTGATCGATTTCATCTGAGTTCCTATGCGGAGATGAAGATAGAAACCTCAACATCCGTTGTTTCATCTTCCGGCTCTTTTCTCACAATTTTTTTCCTATTTTGTGCTTTTTTTCATTTTGCCAAGTCAGGTAGAGTTATGTCACGTTAGATATAAGGAGAGTCATGTGCAAGTCACGTGATCCATTCTGTTATAAAATTCTAACAGCGCTAACTCTCATCCTTATCTGAAACTTTTTTTAAAAAAATTATCCTTTGAAAACTCGAAGAAATTTTATCTTGAAATGGAAACTAGCTGAAAGTTAACGTCCTGAAATACCAGTTTGGCCAAAATTTTCTCATTAACTTTAACATAATTTTTTAATATAATTAATAGCTTTCTATAAAAATTCTAAATTTATTTTTTTAAAAAATAACTAAGAAGAGTCCCACTCAAATTTAAAATTTATTTTGAATTTTTTCCTTTGGGTGCATGGAGGGAAATATTGTTGAAAGAATTTTTTTTTAAAATAAGTGAGAACAGTCCTACTCAAATTTGAATTTATTTCAATTTTTTTCACATACATGGAATTAGTTAATAGCTTTCTAGGATAAATCTAAATTCCATTTTTTCTTTTGTATGTGGACTTTAAATGGCTGATATTTTTTCTAACATAATTAAGAAATGGAGAACAATATCTCTAAGAGAAAAAATTTCCTAAATAAATTTAACATAGTTTCCTAAAATAATTAATACTTTCTAAAAGAACTCTAAATTTGACTTTTTTTCCTAAAATAATTAAGAAAAGTCCTACTCAAATTCGAAATTTATTTTGAATTTTTTTCCTCTACACGCAAGGAGGGAAATATTCATGAAAGAAAAAATTCCGAAATTAACTTTGGCACATCTTCCTAGAATATTTTTTTATACTTAAATCTGAAATTTATTTCGATTTTTTCCTCTTCATGTATGAGAGAAATATTCTTGAAAGAAATTTTTTCAAAATTAATTTTAATATGAGCTTTTAAAATATTTTTTCTTGTGCATCATGAATTTTAACATATATATATATATATATATATATATATATATATATATATATATATATATATATATATATATATATATATATATATTATTTTTAACATATTTAGATGACTTTGACATATCTAAACAACCTTTATTTTTTAAACAAAAATGTGGATATTTCAAACAATTTTTCTATAATTTTTTTTTTGAATTTTCTTGAATTTTGGAAAGGGGTTGAATTTTCTCTCCCCTTTTCATTTAATAGGTATAGAGATAGAGACACTATTCATTGTTGTGTGTCTACCTTGTCTATTTCTAATATCTCAAGTGTACACATAATTCTAAGAGCTAGATAGGTGAAACGAGAACCAGAACAGAAAAGCCTATCTAATACTTATATATTTTTATTTCTCAACATGGCATGGATTTTTTTATATAATATTTTTGAGGACCGTGCTATATAAATGAGGGATTAAAGTCTCTTTTCGAGTCCCCAGTGATACAGGTATATCATGTTTGTTGCGTGTGACAAAGTAGAATACAAAAGAATGATTGGAGTCTTGGAGTTAGCCATGTGAACCTTAATTCACAAAAATAAAGTCTCTGTGAATATTTTAAAAGTTTGATGGTATTTAGAGAGAGTCTCTCATACACATAGGCAAAAAGATGTGGTTTTATATCTTATTTCAAATGAATAATTGCTTCATTGGTATCACTGGTGGCTTTGCATACAGTGCAAACAAGTGATTCTTATATTTCTTGAAAATAAGCAAATGTCCTTTTTCAGCCACCTTGTTGTCTTTTGTTATATGTTTTCAGACCGAGGGGACAAAGGTGTACCATACAAATACCAAGTTGCCCTTCCAACCTTCCAAAGAGCCCGTCTGGATTATAATATATCTTTCCTATACATTAAAATTGAGGTCAGGACTTCTTCATCCGACACGTGTCGTTTATCTCCAACTTTTTTAATGTGACAGATATCGTCCATCCAGTGGTTGGTGGTTGGATGGTTCAAAGCAACTATCTCGCCCTCCTGACTTGATTGCAGAATGCTGTTTTTTGCCATTACAAAAAAGCACGAAAAAAAAAAAGACAGGAGAGGAGCGATTTGAGGAGATGTCGTCCATCCGGAGAGGAGCTTAGATGGTTCGGAGCAAACTCGCCTCGCTGGCTTGCCTGTGGAATGCCGCTTTCTGCCATCACAAAAAGACACGAAAAAAAAAATGGCAGAGTGGAGCGATTGGATGGCTTAGACCAGCTGGCTCTACTGTGGTGGATGCCATCTTTTTGTTACAGAAGAGATACACGCAAGAGAGGAAAAAAAAAAAGAAGAGTAAGACAGTTTCGTTTTCTTTGGCATAGGGTTAGAGGATTATATTGGGGTATGATTTTGAGATGATATAATGATCTGAAATGACTGTAGCGGCGATTGGAGGGATTGCAGGGATAGTTGCAGAGAGATTTTGCGACGAGGGATCGGGATCAAAAAAAAGATTAATGGAGAGGGGCGATTGGATGGTTCAGACCAGTAGCCGGCTCTGCTGTGGTAGATGTCATTTTCTGTCAAAGGAGAGATACATGCAAGAGAGAGAAAAAAAATTGGATTGGACGGTTCCATTTTACTTAGGATAGGGTTAGAGGATTATATTAGGACATGGTCTTGATTTACCTAGCCGGTGACATGATGATCTGAAACGACTGTAGCGGCGATTGGAGAGACTGTAGGGATGGTTGCAGAGAGGTTTTGCGGTGAGACAGGGATCAATAGAGATATGGCCGTGGATAGGGGAAGGGATTGGTTCGTCCTCTATTTAAGGTGGAGTAGAGAGCGATGAACCACATCGTTTCAAGGTTTTCTTCTCATCAGACATTGAGGGGTTGCTGTTGTGTTTCACACAGCCTTCCAACTCTTACGACGCATCATCTGAGTGCATCTCCGGTTATTAGTATAGGTATCTAGTTTTTTTTTTCTTTTTTTCTTTTCGGGACTCATAAAATATTTTGGATTGCTACCAAGTTTTGGATGCATCATCTGAGGAGATATCTTTGATCATTTGCGCCTTTGGTAATTTGCAACAATCTTTTATATATATATTTTTTGGGCATTGCTTTGCTTGAGATGATTGCATAATGGGAAGAAGGAGCAATAGAGGGTTGCTGCCTATGTTGATCAGCCATTTGCTCTATTGGAGAGATAGAAATGTCGAGGGTTGCTATCCATATTGGGCAGCCATCCTCTCTGTTAGTGAGGTGGGGATGAGGAGGAAGAGCAATGGAGGGTTGCTGCTCACGTTGGGTAGCCATCCGCTCTATTAGGGAGAACAGGTTTATGAGTTGTGGAGTTTGGGTTGACGGGTAGCTCCACAAATGTTGGATCTAGTCTACTGGTCTACGGGTTAGTGGACTGAGTTAATCGGTTAGTGTACGATTCGGGTTAGGGCCAAGAGATCTAGTGGAACACTGGATCGAGTGGGATGCTGAGTGTGGAACGGGGTTAATCAGGTTAAGATTGGGTTAGGGATTTGGTCAGGTTAGGTTCAAGGGATCGGGTGGGAGACTGGATCAGGTGGGAGGATGGCTACATGTTAGGGTTAGGGTTTGGGCTGTAAGGCAGCTTGGATCAGAGGAGATGGCCGAAAAGAAGGAAAAAAAAAGGTTGTGGGTTGGGAATGAAGTGAAGCTTAGGTTTAGGGTTGAGGGTCGGAAGAGTTATCAAGAAGGTGATTACAACGTTAGGGTTAGGATTTGGGCTATGGGGTGGCTTAGGGTTTCACTGCTAGGTGGAGGAAATGGTCGGAGAGAAGAAAAAAAAGGTGTGGATTCGGATGAAATCGAGATTAGGTTTAGAGTTGGGGCTCGAAATAAGAAGGATGTGCAGAGGAAGTAGAATGATGGAAGAGATAACCAAGAAAAAAAGATGGGAGCAATCGGTGATGAGGAAGCTAGGAAAAAAAAAGATAGAAAATTAACTGTTCTTATTTGGAAGCAGATTGTTAGTGCCTTTATACCATAGAAGATGAGAAAAGAAGAGGCAAGGAGTGGAACTGCTGGGTCGAGGTGAAGAGACCAGAGAATCATCGGGAGCTTCATGATGTCCATCTTCGGGATGTTGCCTGGGATGTTGTCCTCGATGGTGGAGAGAAAGGGGAAGAGGGTGTGGAGGAGGTGGTGGTGGGATAAATCGGGAAGAGGGTACTGGTTGGGAGAGAGTTGAAGAGGGCAGGGGGTTGGAGATGCCGTTGGGGTGACCATTGTGAAGGAGAATTTTTGAGAGGGAGCTGGAGAGGAGACGGGGTGAAGCCGTGAGGGGGCAAGGGGATGGGGAACCGATAATGGTGGCGTAAATTGGAAAAGAATAAGTTTTAGGATGTTTAAGGATTGTGGGGATGAGTGGAGGAGAGGGAGAGGATGATGCTCGAGAGAGGGTAGGAGAGGAGAGGTGGTTGGGAATGTCAGTTGGAAGGACACCACAAAGGATAGCTGTTGAGAGGGAGTCGGAGAGAAGCACAGGGGAGTGGGGGAAGGGGGGTTCGGGAGCCGGTGGTGGTGGTGTGAATTGAGAGAAGGGATGGGGTTAGGGATTTTAAGGCTGGGGTCGAATAGTTTTTTATGCAATAATGACTATGGGGGAGTCCGTTTAGGATTTTTAGTGTAGGTATCCTCATAATAGTTTTATGAGTCAACTAATAGTTTCTTTTCTTTTTTTTTTGTTTCACTTGGTTTTATATTTAGCATTTATATATATGTTCATACAAATAATATACATACTATTAGATATATATCCTAGAAGCTAATATAGCTGACATATTGTAATAAAGCTAGGACACAATTTTGTACTTAATATATTAATTTGATCAATAAAAGGGCAAGTTTATTTTTCATTCAAGTATGATGTATCCTTGAATCGTCCATGAAATTAATATTTCGATATATATTTTCAAAGTGTTGAGAATTAGAGACATGTATTTAATTCCTAAATACTCCCGATCATAGTATCATCATGAAGACGGTGATCGATCCAGATAGGCCAACACACAAATCACTTCCTTTGAGATAGATAAGTCTCTGATCTATAGTATAGAGATACTGAGCGACGAGTGTGGGTAGTTATTAGAGAACAACTAATACTAAGCGTGACCATATGAAAGATCACTTAAATTTTTATTCGATCGTCAGTGATTGTCTCGATGCTATAGTTGTATGAATGATCTTTTGATCTGAGATGGTACGACTGCTCGCAGTGAGGTTGCTAGAGTTTGACTGATATATAAACATGATATCAATAAGTCCTCGTAGTGGATGTTGACGACAGTTGGTCTACTGTAGGAGTATGATGTGCATCAAGATAGAATCTATTAATCTTGATAGAAAAGAATAGTCCTATAGGATTTAAGAGACTAAATTCGAGAGTCCGTGACCACAGCAGTGTGATTGATAGAAAAAAAATTTCATAAGGATCACAATTGGACTTGAGCTGATCGAATTTATCATATGACTGATGATGAGATTTGACGATTTATCCATGACCTGCCATCTAGTCGGGACTCATGATAGAGGGACTGAATCACACATTAACTACACTTTGAGATTCATTTTCGATTCTACTGGATTGTCACTACATACTGCTAGATATCACTGATAGATTGTGAGAGCTCACTAGGGTTGCTTAGGATCGGCAACCCTTGATGAGTTAGAGTGGAATTGTTTTGACCCATTGAAAAGAGTTTCAATGATACAATGATAGAAATCATTATATATCTCATTACTAGATAAAATTGAACTTATGGAGTCACACAATAAAGGGATTAGATCTGGAATAAGCAATTGAGCTTATGAATTCTCAATTGGATTTAGAAAAATTCTATTAGGTTCAGGATAACCTTGCTAGCACATGGTTGTACCCAATTTTTTCTTTATATTTAAATTTTTTATTTGATAAGATTAATTCAAACTTAATTATCTACTAATAATCTAAATAAATTAGATTCATTGTGCTCCAATTATTGGATGCCTAAGGTTTTGGATCAAATGAATTAAGGGTGCAAGTCCTTAATTAATTTTCTTGATAGTTTTGATTGGGTGTTACTTGATTTAATCAAGTAGAGCATCTCCACCTATTAGAGGGCGTGTGGATCCTTTATGGGGCTTCCCTTGGGTGCAAAAAGGGCTGTGATTTTATGGGTGTAAGGGCTCTAATTGTTGGCGCCTAATAGGTTTCCTAAAAGAAGTCAAATAATTTAAGTTATAAGAAAACCTAATACAAGTAGGAGTTGTATTAAGTGCTTGTTTGGTTTTGAATAAGATTCAAACCTTATGCCTATTTAAAGAGATATCCCCTAAGGTCCCTAAGCACTTCAAGCAGCAGCCCACGCCCCCTCTTGGAGAACCCCACACCCTCTCTTCCTTTTTCCCACTCTTCTCCCTTGGATGTCCAAACGCCCCACCCCTTGGGCATCCTTCTTCTTCATGCCCAAAAGGGCTTTGGGTGTCCCCTTTGTTTGTTGCTTTGTAGTCTCTGGTTGCTCCATAATCTAGAGAAGAAAAGTAAAAGAAGAAGAGAAAAAGAAGATTAAGGAAAGAATCAAAGAGTTGATCATGATCCAGGTTTTGTTCAAATTCGTAGGCTGATTTTTCTTGAAGAAGAAAAATCAATTTTAAGAGGACTGTTTCAGACTGATCCTGAGTGGATACCTATAGAGGTCGGATACTTGTATGACTAAAAGATAGTCTCTTTTCTTTCAGATCTAGATTTGAAGAAAAAAATTGCGAAACAGGTATGTGATTCTATCACATGATCAATTTCAGCATATGTTCAATTTCAGCATATGAAGTAGATTTTAGTGATTTATGTTTTTTGCATGCATGATATAGATTAATAGAAGTTTTAATTTTTTATTTCACTACTGTGTTTAAAAAAAAAAATTTAAAACATACATGCATGCCCCGACATATAAATTCCAACACATACATGCACACATGCATACGTATCGGATTTGATTGAATTTAATAATGTATGTTTTTTTATTATTATTCATAATTTATTTAATTTTATTTTAATAAAATTAGATATAATATATTATTTTGATGTTGATTTTATATTTATTATAATTATAGAAGTAAATTTAATTAAAATTTCTTCAAAGATTATACTGCAAGAAATCATGGCATAATTAGGGCTTATGCCACCATAGTATGGTTTTGAATTATAGCATCTTGATTTTCTCAAAGCCTATATGCAGATTGTTCTTGAACCAGTTGAGGAACACGAGGATGATCCATTTGAGCATACGATGATATGGGGACGGATAGAGAGGGTGCGGATTAGATCTGAAGAAGATGTAGTAGAAAAAGCGATAAAACTTTTGGAAGATGTTTTGGATTTGAAGTTGATGATCATAATTATGGAGATAAAGAATACTACAAATATCAGTATCGAGGAATCAATGTAGCTTATGATGATCTCAATGCCAGACATAGAATCTTGAAACGAACTTATAATTTGATCCATCGATAAATATAGAGATTTGAAAAATGATTATGATGCATTGCAAGAAGAAGTTAACAAATATAAGAAAATGCTTTCTATGGATGTCGAGTCATCAGTGAGAGAAAATTCAGTATAGAATCTATCTATTTTCCACCTTTTTGAATGTAGATATTATGAAAAATATATAAAATCTTTTTTGTGATGTAGAAATTGTTGGAGATATTCAAACTTTCTATTCAGATTGAATGTAGAATATTGGTAAAAAAAATGCTATCTAATATCATTGATTCTTTTAACATCTTATAGATCCATTTCATTTTTCTTACTATTTTATAATTCTTTCTATTGGCAATGATAATTATTATGTTTAAATTATTGTTGAATGTATTTATTTATGAATTTAATAAACCAAATGTTATATCATTTACAGAAAATCTTTTTTTAGTAAAAAATACTATGACTTTTAAATGAAAATTTTACTTGATTTTTTATATTATTTGTTATTGAATATTAAATATTTTTGATAATATAAAATTAGACTTATTTTAAAAAAAATATTCCATCCACAAATTTTCTCCCTCTCATTGCTAGGGTTAGTGCTATGAATATGCTTAGTTTTTTTACTCTCTATCTTCTAAAAAATATCTAATCTTGTAATTTGTTTTGATTGCAGAAATGGAACTAATCAAAATTTTGATGAAAAGTATGTTGGAGGAAATAACTGATAAACTAGGATTTCCTAAACCAATTTATGGTGTGAACATTTGAGAAAATATGTTTTTTAAATCATATGTAAAAATTGAACTTGGGCAGGAAGATGGATCGGTTAACATTCTGAAAATTTGGGCCATACACACAAGGATTAGAAAAGGGTGGATGAATCTGCTACTAGATTTGCAATTGATAAATTGAAGGAGAAGCTCAATTTTGAGATTGAAGATTTTAATTTTGATGATAAAGAACATTACAAATATATGTATGAAAGAATCAATAATAGGTATGAAGATCTTCAGTATGAATATAGGCAACTCGAGTGGGAACACAAGTTGTCAATCAATAGATGTAAACATTTGATGGACGACTATATTAATTTGAAGAAGGAGGTTCAAAGGTATCGAAAGATATTTCGTCCAGACTCAGAATCATCGATTGACGAGAACAATATCTAGAGGATTTTAGTTTGTGTTTTTTTTATTCATTGACTCTTGAATGTTTAAGAAAAAATATTGGTACTTTGGGCTATTTTTTTGTTGTTTTGTTGCCCTTTTCTTGGGGGGATGGGGGGGAGAATGTCTGTTATTTTTTGGGAATGTTATATTTTGCATTTTTTTTTGTAAAAAGTAGATTAATATATTTTGGTTCAGTTTCACTATAAGAAATTAAGGTACTAGTGACAGCATTTTTGCCGTCACTAATATTGCTATTAGTGATAGTATTACCGACGGCAATAATTTCATTGCTAATAATTATTTTACCGACAACTATTAGAGACGGCATTCTCACCGCTGCTAATATTAGTTTTACTGACGGTGTTAACAGTATTAGAGATGGAATTGCTGTCGCTAATGATTATTACCAATTCAAGATTCCCTAGGATGAGGAGGCTGGCCATTGGACCTTCGAGGAGGTGGCCATATGGAGGTTCCAAGATGGGCTCTACAGCCTCAGACAGTCTGCCATCTAGCACATCGATTTTCAGTCACCATCGGACTAGAGGTCCTTCACGAATCACTGGATGCGGACGGACATATAGTAGGCCCTCTACGACAAGTGGAGCAGTGAAAAGTACTCCGATAGGTGGCAGAGGGTTTGATAGAATTAGGCTGCCTAGTAAGATCTGATCAAGCACATGGATGGTTTGATCGGCACATATTGTGGCTGACAGACTAATAAAAAATCTATACCAAAACTCTTCATTAGAATTATAAAAATTTTTGTATGCATACTTTAATTAATTTAATTTTATTATTTACTTATTGTAGACATGGTAGCTGGATCGTCCACTAGATCAGCTGCAGTTGTGGAAGGCCATACACCAATCTAGAAGGACTGGTGACTATTTAGATTCTCTATCACGACAGATTATGGTAAGAACTTCAAATTTTATTTACTAATTAAGTCATTAGAGAATTTAATTTTTATATTAGAATTAATATATTTCTGAACTGTGCAGATGCGTTTTGCAGAGTACATTGCTAAGAGGTACAGTGATGACCCATCTTCTCAGCCCTTCTTTGATCTTGAGGGGTGGCTCAATGCCACCGAGGGGTGAGTAAGAGTCGGATCATAAGATTCAGCTACAGCTTCAACCCTCCATTGGCTCGATATCTTTCGGCATTCTCACAGGCATCAACATCCCAGATCTGAAGCGATGCGCATATGGAAGAGGCCATGCAGAGGCTACTGAACCAGCAACCTCAGAGCCCCCTGGATGCCATTTGCGATATGATCGTGGAGCTTCTCCAGGATCCACAGCTGCACGACTGACTGGACTAGTCATTCTAGCCATCACATCAGATAATTATATTACTAAACTCTTTTACTTGTTTTAAGATTTTATATTTAGAAACTTCATAGATTTAGATTTGAGTTCGAAAAGGAGATCTAGGAGCTAAAAATTTATCAAACCATCCAATCAATGGGTTAGAGGTGTCTGTAGCTTTGTATCATTGAATAGAACGTATAAGAATAATTTGTTCGAGAATCGGATGAGTGTATCGAAAGATATACCTCCATATCAAAAGATACACCTCCGTATCGAAACTTACTAATATTATTTTATTTTTTTTATTACAAGATACTGGGACATCTGATTGTCATCCACCAACTGCTAAAGAAGAGCAGGAGGAGGAGGCAGACAACAACAAGGATCATATTTATTTATTTTTAATGTGTTGTATTTTTTTATATTGATTATAAAAAATTATATAATTTATATTTTTAATATAATATAATTAATTTTTAATTTTTATTATCATATTATCTTTAGATTTTAATTATAATAGGTATTAGGAACTATAATTCATTATGATTAATTAAAACAAATTTAAAAAAATTATTAATTTTTTAAAAAAAATAAAATTAATTATTAGTGATAGTATTAGTGATGAAAAATATCATTACTAATACTTATTAGCGATGGTATTAGTGATGATACCGTCATCTTTAATATTTTTTTAAAAATTATTTAATTTAAAAATAAAAAAATAGAGATGGTATTAGTGACAATATTTTTTATCACTAATAATTATTAGTGACAACATTAGCTATGAAAATACCATCACTAATATTTTTAATATTTTTATAAATTTAATTTAAAAATTAAAAAATAATTAGCGATGGAGTTCTTGCATCGCTAACACCATCGCTAATAGTCATATTAGCGACGGTGATATTTTTCATCACTAATAAGAATATTTAGCGATAAAATTTTTTTAGATTAACTGTTATAATAGAATTAGCGACGGTGACATTATTAACGATGGCTACCGGACTATTAGCTATGACAAATAGCCATCATTAATGGTCCGAATTCTTGTTGTGTTTATGCAAATATGGAATACATTGCCAATGCATTTTGATTGTCTATATTATTTCGATGTTAGGCCATTATGGATGCTATTTTTGTAGTTTTTGATGCAGATAATTTATTTGAAGGATATTTCAAAATGATAATAAATAGTTATTACAAAATATTTAATATCATTTCACTTATTTGAGGAAATACTAATCACCAAATTTTATTGATTAAATTTGTATTATTTTTTTGTAGATCATTGAAAAGCTTTGTTTCAAATTTGATGATACATCTATTGTCCAAGGTATGTATGCAGCATTTTATTCTTATTTTATTTTTGGAATATCATAATGCATTGTTAATTATATTTTTTATTTGGATTGCTTTAATTGTTGGTTATAGAACTTCTATAATATTTTGATTTGTCACGAAAATATGCTAAAGCAAAAAAAATTGATAGAGTTAACATAGAAGCAGCAAGAATTTTGCATTTTACTTTTTTTTTAGATTTAGTTTAATGATGATTATACTTTTTTGGATTGCAGCTTCTTTCTTTCCAAAAAAAAGGTATAGGTCAACGTAAAACATATAGGCAAAATCGAATAAGAAGAATAAGCATTAGAAACCAAAAAAGAAGTCTAAATTTATCAAAAAATAACAATTGCTCAGGTGCAATCATTTCAAATAAATGATTTGCGCATATACATTGTCGTTCCATAGTGAATAATGCAGAGAATTTGCAATCCATAGCATTCAAAAGAATTGAAGTTTCAGATCGAGATGGAATATCCAATGATTGTAGGAGTGCAAATATTGATATTGATACCTATAGAGCTTTTCATACTGAAATTGTTCAAAATGAACAAACAAAAATAAGCGTAAATAACTTTTCTTTTGAGGATGATTTGGAATCAATTATGAAAAAAGGTGCAGTCTTTTATTTTCAATGCTTGATAATTTTTAGATCGAATCTATGATATAAAATTTTTATCTAACTTTTTTTCATACCAGTTGGCAACCAATTATTATCTAATGAAGAAAATATGAACACAACTTCATTTAAGAGACCAAGTTAAGTATTTTCGTGATGCTATTTTATCAAAGAAAATAAATCTAATTTTGACAATCATAAATAAAAAAAATCTTTTTTTCATATTTCTTTCTAATGTTGTAGGAAACTTTATAGAGCCATTGAATTTGGGATCATTTGAATATGAATATCAATTTTATGGAGCATTATTTTGGTACAAAGAACATATATGAAAATTGTGAACTACATCTAGACCTGTATTTGCTCTATGTTATCATCAAGGAAAGATTTATTTGCTATTCCTAAAAAAAACTCTAGCTTTTTTGGATGCTTTGTTGGATCATAGCGGGGAAAAAGGCTTCAAAATTTTGAGAAAATATGAGAACATATAACTCGATATTTGCATTTACATCGATGGGAGCCAAAATTAACAATATAATTAATAAAAAACTAGGACCTTATATATTCCATATCAATGGTTAGAATCATCACAGAATGGGTTCGCTTCTTCGATTAATGAAGAAAAATCTAAATTTGTACAGTTTTATATATATATATATATATATATGTATGATACTACGAATGAGGTGGATAATAGGATGAAGGCATTGAATTCAAATGATGATTAAACTGATATGGATCGAGATATTATTCAAGGATTGATCAAGATGTTTGATGATAAAAATGAAATTGTCAAAGCTTTCAGGTTGGTAAGAGATCATTTTTAGCAATCAAAATTTTCTCCAGTGTAATTAAAATTATTAGGAGCGCCATAGAGATGGTCTACAATATTGGTCGCCTTCATGCTGTGAAATAGCTGGGCTAATTGTTGGTGATTTAGAACAGCTAATCATCAGTGTGATATTGTTGTTGAACATAAAATAGATGGTCTAAAATATATAAGTGATTTGCATCCCAATTTCATGGCTATGCAGTATCTAATTTTATTTTCATATAGTGAGAATGGTTTTAGAATTGACATTAGATACAGAAGCTCCTCGGACAAACGCTCCACCATTAGACAGTGTGTTACTATGAGAGAGTTTTATGTATATGGAATACAACAAAGAGCTAATGAAGGCAAAACATAGATAAGAGGAGGCAGATTATTCCAACAATATAGTCGATATTTTTTCTTGTATTGAAGAGGAGAGATTAGATTATATCAGAAGAAATCAAAAGGATTTATGTTCAAAAATTTATCAGAAAATTAGAGATGCAGTCATTGATGGTGATGTTGATGGAAATACAATTGAAAAAAGAATCATATTACCATCAAATTTTACTCGCAGTCCAAGATATATGATTCAAAATTATCAAAATGTAATCGTGATTTGCAAATGGCATGGACATCCTGATTTATTCATCATATTTACCTGTAATGCATAGTGGATTGAGATTCAAGATGCTTTAAAAATAACTCTGATCAAAGATTTGAGGATAGATCTGAAATTGTTAGTCAAGTTTTCAAAATGAAACTCAAAGAATTAATATCAGATATAATGAAGAGGCATCATTTTGGAAAAATAGCTGCAGGTAATATACTATTTGATAGCATGGATTATTTATTAGTGTAATAATTTATATGATTATGGATGATATTTTGATGTATTTATTTTTAATATCTTTTGCAGTTTTATAGACAATAGAATTTCAGAAATGGGGTTTGCCATATGTTCATATCTTGCTCTGGCTAAAATTAGAATATAAATATCCAATAGTGGAGGATATTAATTCTATCATTAGTGCAAAATTATTTGACAGATTAATTGATCCTATAGCATATGACTACATCATAAAATTTATGATGCATGGTCTATGTGGTACAGCTAATCCTAAATCACCATTATGGGTAAAGGTTATTGTTCGAAAAGATTTTTAAAAAAATTGCAAGATCAAACAATGATAGATGAAAATGGATATGCCATTTATAGAAGGAGAAATGATGGTCGCTGTGCCATCAAAAATGGAATATAGCTTGATAATAGATTTATTGTTCCATATAATTTGCATTTGATTATGCGTTATCAAGAACATATAAATATCGAATGGTGTAATAAGTCAAGATTGATCAAATATCTATTTAAATATATTAGTGAAAGAGTTAATAGAATAAGAGCTGTTGTGACAAAAAATATATCAGTCAATAACAATACTGAAAAAAAATAATATGAGCAAGTTGATGAGATTAAGACATATCTTGACTATAGATATTTATCAGCATATGAAGCTACATGGAGATTATTTTTATTTGATATTCACTTTAGAGAACCGACTCTTGAATGATTGATTGTACATCTTCTATTTATAAATAGAATAACTTATCATGAAAGCCAGAGTTTGGTATCCATTCTTAAAAGAAAAAATGCATCAAAGACTATGTTTACAGAAGGAATGAGAACCAATGAAATGTATGATGATGCTTGGCATTTAACTTATGCTGAATTTTCGACAAAATGAGTATAGAATTCTAAGGATAAAATCTAAATAAAAAAAAATTGAAAAATCGAATAGGTAGAATTATTAATATCCATCCTAGCTTGGGTGAATTATATTATTTGAGAATACTTTTGAATGTGGTAAAAGGGTCAAGAAATTATGATGAGATTAAAACTATAAATTCTACTGTTCATCCAATATTTCAGTCTGCATGTAGCACGCTTGATTTATTAGGTGATGATAAAAAATGGCATAAAGCATTGAATGAAGCTTCTTAGTGGACAACTTCATCAGAATTAAGATAGCTATTTGTTATTTTGATTATTTATTGTGAAGTGGCTAAACCGAAGAAATTATTGAAAAATGCATTAGAAAAACTTTTTGGATGACATCATCAGTAAGCTTAGATATATATTAGAGCTTCCTAATCTTCAAATTCTAGAATTATAGTTAAAAAATTATGTTCTATCTGAATTAAAAAAATTATTCAATAAAAATATCCATTCTCTTTCAGATTATAATCTTCTGGATGCCAAATAGGATTATGATTGAAGAATTAAAAAATAGGTTGTTGAGTGAAGAATTAGATTATGATATATATGAATTACAAGAACAACATTCATCATTATTTGAAAAATTAAATAAGCAACAAAAAAAAATCTATGAATCTGTATTGGATGCTGTCAATGGAAACAAAGGTGGAATTTTTTTTTGTATATGGTCATGGAGGAACAGTAAAATTTTTCTCTAGCAAACAATCATTTCAAAAATCCGATCTGAAAGAAAAGTTGTGTTGATTGTAGCTTCCTCAAGAATAGCATCACTTTTATAGCCTGATGGACGAGCCGCATATTCAAGATTTAAAATATTAATTCAAATTGATAAATATTCTACATGTGAAACAAAGAAAGGAACTCAACTCGCAAAATTGATTGAATCTACAAGTTTGATAGTTTGAAATGAAGCTCCAATGAATCATAAAAATTATTTTGAAGCATTAGATAAATCATTAAGAAAAATTCTTCAGAATAATGATTTGTATGGATAGAAAAAATCATTTGATGTAAAATCATACTTCTTGGAGGTGATTTTTGATAAATTTTTCCAGTTGTTATTGGCGGAGACGGAGCTGAAACAGTTGATGCGTCAATAAGTCGATCATACTTATGGGATAGCTGCAAAATATTTTTTCTGACAACAAAAATGAGATTATTGAATGATAATATTAATGAAAATTTCAAGATAGTATTGACTAATTTTAGTAAATGGATTTTGGATGTTGGAGATGAAAAAGTTTCTGCCATTAAATTGGAACAAGCTGAAGAGGAACCGGCATGGATTAGAATTTTAGATAATTTGCTTATAAAAATAGATAAAAATCATATACAAAGTATTACTTCCAAAGTTTATGTGAATTTTGAGAATAATTATTTTGATACAGTATATCTAAAAGAAAGGGCTATTATTGCATCTACGAATGAAATGATTGATGAGATAAATAGTTACTTACTTTCTTTGGTCCCGGCTGAAAAAAAGACATATCTAAGTTCTGACATAATATGCAAATTATCAACAGATGTAGCAGCTGAAGATGTTAATTATCCAATTGAATTTTTAAATTCTTTGAAATTTAATGATGTTGGTGCAGAATTCCGCCGACGTCGGAGAAGCTGGAGTCGAGAGGATCGCATCCGCCGTCGGGACCTGCAAAAAAAGTCTAAATCGGAGTTGGGGGTACTCCGACAAGACCCTCCGATGCTCAAGTCAGTACTCTGCCTCAAAAGAAATGGAGTACTCAAATGAGATTTTAGCAGAGTTTTGAGATAGAGTTTAGAGTTTAGAGAAGAACGTATCTGGGGATCTCTTTTTATAGACGGAGAGCATAACTGATTAACAGCGACGTCTGTAACCGCCTGGTAGTGGGCTGTTCAGGGCCACGTGGAGTTTGTTACGGAGAGTAGTGGCATCAGGGGGTCGTTCAGGGTCACGTGAAGTTTGTTATGGAGAGTGGAGTGGTGTCCGTTGTCGCGACTTGCCAGAAAGTAGTGGGGCCACATAGAATCTATTACAGAGAGTGGAGTAAGGTAGTGGCCATTGTCGTGACTTGCCAAAGAGTTCGGGCCTGACGGCTGAAGCTCGGCTGGGACGTCTGATGGAGCGGAATGGCTCTCTATCTCAGCAATCCAAGAGAAGCTCGGATGTTTTTGAGATTGCTGACGAGTCTACTGTTGTCGGATGTCTTGGACACTGATTGGGTACTGATGCTGCAGGCGGAAGTCATCTGCTGTAGAAGCTCGGACGGAGACTTTCTGTTGGAGAAGTTCGATAAGAATCCAGTTGCTAGGAGAGCCCATCTGGGATTTACCTGATGTGGAAGCTCATCTGTAGATTGTCAGTCGGAGAGATCCGATTTCATGAGGAATCCGACAGAGGATCGTCTGACAGTGGAGTTTGGATGGTGCTGTGGAGGTTCGTCCATTGGAGGAGTCTTGAGGATACTGGAGAAGGTCGAATGTTGGAGGAGTCTGTGATTCAATTCTGTCGTAGAAGTTCGGACTGAGTCTGACTCTTGTAGGAGTTCAGATAGAGACTTCTTATTGTACAAGCTCGGACGAAGGCCGGCTGTCGTGGAAGCTCGGATGGAGACTTCTTATTGTAGAAGTTCCGCTGCTGGAGAAGCTCGGTCATCGACGAAGTTCGAAAAAAGTTTGGAGTAGAGATTCGACTGGTGGAGCCTGTCCATTGTAGGAGTTCGTCTGTGATCTATCCACTATAGAAGTTCGGATGGAGTCTGACTCTTATAGGAGCTCGGATGAAATCTGCTTGCAATAGAAGTTTGGGGTAGAGATCCGGTTCTTGTAGGAGCTCGGGTGAAATCCGGAAGGCGGTCGACCGTCGTAGAAACTTGAATGGGGTCTAGTTACCGTACAAGTCCTGCTATTGGAGAAGCTTGGACATTGACGAAGTTCGGAAGAAGTTTGGAATAAAGTCATTCGTGGCCGGAAGAAGTCTGGAAGAAATTCGGAGAATGATCGATCACTGTAAAAAATTGGCTGATAGTGAAGCCCAGAGAGAATTTGGAGTAGTCTGGTAGATGAATAGGGGAGCTCATTATTGGAGAAGTTCGGATGGCATTATGGAAGCTCGGACAGTCGAGGGAGTTCAGAAAGACGCCATACAAGGTCGGAAGTCGGAAAAACCCTAGAAGGGTCGGCCTTTTACAAACTTCGGCTGGGGGTATTTTATACCCAACACCAGTCCCCCTACTTTCGAGTTCGGGTTCCGAATGAAGGAAGTACAGAGAAATTTTCACAGCCGAAGTTGTCTTCCTCGATTTTTGTACTTAGTTGTTTTCAGATATTTTGGTGTTTGGCGCGCTGGTGCTGGAGCCTTTTCGAATCGAAGCGATCTGAAAAGATTTTTTCAAAATTTTTATTGGAGCGTTGCTCTAGGTACGGTGCAATAATAGTTCTATCAGTTGTCGGCCACTTTCAGCTGCCTGCCATGATGAATGGGACACGTGGCGGTTGTAGATCGGCCAGAGGAGATCCACGATCATTATTCCGTCGGACCTCGTCGCCTATTTAAACCCACCTCCCTCCTTCAAGGGTTTCACTCTGCCTGAAAGTTTCTTCGGTCCCTCCTTCCTGAGAGTTTCGTTCTTCCCCAGCATCCTTTTCGGCCTTAGGTGTTCTTCGAGTCGTCCCCATCTCTGCATCTCTGCATCCTTCGAACAGCCTAGGTTAGTTCTAGAACTCCCCTCTTTTCTTTTTTTTTCTCTTACTGTTCTTCTTCCATTTTTCTTCCTTTACATTCCACTTGTTCGATTTTCTGCGAGCATCCTGTTTCTTATTTTTTCTAATTTTTTTAGGATTTTTAGGATTTTCACTCGATTCAAAATGACCTCCAGCACTTCCTCCTCTAGCAGTTCTAGGAGTTCGTCCGTTCCAACCTCTCAAAATCTTAGTTCTGTAGATGAACCTCATTCGATCTTTGTACCAGACACTATCCTCAGCTCTTTGACTCCGGAGGAACTCTCATTGATTAGGATTCAGTACGGGGTTCCTCCGGAGTACGAGCTGGAGCTTCCCGGGCTGACTGGTCAGGCTAGCGCTCCTCCCTCCGGCTGCTTCTGTTTATACCAAGAAGCTTTCTGTGCCGGGCTTCGACTTCC
This sequence comes from Elaeis guineensis, assembly GCF_000442705.2. NCBI lineage: Eukaryota > Viridiplantae > Streptophyta > Magnoliopsida > Arecales > Arecaceae > Elaeis > Elaeis guineensis. Next base: position 24,368,132 of record NC_025997.2, read on the forward strand.
ACTTCCACCTTTTGTTATTGCTCTCTTCTGCTTCTTAAACATTTCTTTAGTTTTTGTAGCGTCGAACTCCTTTAGGTTTCTGATAAGATTTCTTTCCTTCTGTAGTTTAGCTGAAGTTCGGCCGACTCTTTCTTTGTTTAGAAATTTCTATATGTTCAAGCGTCATCTCTCGGCAAAGGACTGGTGGTACTTCTTCCCTCAGTTCGGTAGAAAGGGGCTGCTGAAAGGTGCCCCCTCTTTTATTCATAACTGGAAGGAGAGGTTCTTCTATGTCCGATGCCCATCCTTGGAGCTAGGGTTGCCCCCCTAGGGCTCCCTGAGGGATTCCGTCCGTCGGGCTTCTAGCCTGGGACAGGATGACCTTGAGGCCTCCAATAAACTCGAGGCTTATCCAGCCCCTTTTCTCTCCAACCTCCTGAAGAAATAACTCTTGTTTAACATCGGCCTAAGCCCTCTCAACCCTGCCGGTATATTTTTTTTTTTGCTTCCTCTTTCTTCTTGTTCCTTTGTTAAGCTGTGTCGATCCTCATTCACTGCAGATATGGACGCTAACGCAGCTCGAATGCTAGCCTAGGGTCTCAAGACCCATAAAAGGAAAGGTGCAGCATCCTCGGGGGCGGCAAAGAGGGCAAAGGCAGAAGAGACCAGCTCGGCCGCACCTGCCCAAGCGGCCATTGCCGTCGACTCTCCCTCCAACGTCGAGCTTGCAGTCCCCTAGGCCTCTTTAAGGAGCCCCCCGACTAAGGTTCCTGCTCCAGAGGCTTGGTCCGAGGAGGCACCGGGGGCCGAACGAAGAAGGAGAAAGAAGACATTGGTCTGCAAGAGCCGCAGCAGCAGGGCTGCCATCGAGGAGGCCGATGGCTCCGAAGAAGATCCGGGGGAAAATCCCTTCAACAATAGGGATATAATAAAGAGATTGGTCGATGGGTGCATCCTGCCTGAGGTCGTCCATAGGACCGTTCACGTCGATCCTGAGCAGCGAGTCTGGGACTCTCTGGGGTCCTTTCTCGAGATAGGTCAATTTACTCATTTCTTCTTCTCGTCTTTTTGCTTAGCTTATTTCTCAACTTTTATATTGACTCCCTGGCCGCTCTTGTAGATTGGACACCAGCTCATCGCTAACATCGAGGTGATGAACAATGCTAGGAAGGAGGCTGCCCAAGCGGAGGAAGGCCGCCTGGCCGAGGCTGCCCGCCTCAAGGAGAAGATCGTCGAAGTCGCGAATCTCCAAGAGGCACTGCAGAAGGAAGAGCAAACCTCGACGGACTTGAGGGCCACCTTGGAGGAGGAAAGAAAGAAAGCAGAGGCTGAGGTCTCCGAGTTGAAGGCGCAGATCCCGACCCTGGTTTCGGAGGCAACGATCCGGGCAGTGGAGGAGTTCAAAACCTCCTCCGAGATGAGGGATCTGAAGGTCGAGTTCAGCCAGACCGCCTTCATCAAGGGCTTTGAGCTCTGTCAAGAGAAGGTGGCCGGGAAGTTTCCCGAGCTGGACCTCGGCTTCCTAGATGAGGCATCCAATGACGAAGTCGAGCCTTCTGAGGCTGCTGCCGGTCTTTCTCCAGTCGAGACTTCCTTGACTATCGCAGCTGCCGCGGTCGATCTTTCGGGGATGTCGAGCTCCCCCACTTCTACCCCAGAGGTCCGAAACCTCTAAATTTGTATTCTCCTTTTTTTTTGCAACTTTTTCTCATTCTCTTATACTTAAGAACTACTTAATCAATGAAATCAGGTTCTTCTTTACAAAGGGCTCCTCTTTTTTACTCTGCATTCTTTTTCTTCTCTTTTGTTTTCTGGCACTGATTTGTGTTATGGCGCTCTTGTCTTCCAACGACAGTGCCCCGCCGAAGCTCTTCCCTTACCACGAGGGATTCCTCTGAAGTTGATGGTCCGGGACCTCAGAAGGAAAGTTCGTCGCCTGACGAAGAAATCCAAGAAGCTGGATGACGAACGTCACCGACTGAGGAAGAGCTATTCGGAAGTCACTGCGAAGGCTGCTCACTTTCGGGACCTCCATAAAAAGGGCTTCATAGACTACATCCGGAGGAAGGCTGACTTCGTGAAGGAGCTTGAGGAACTCCAAAAATGTGCCAGCGACCGATCTTGGACTCAAGCTTCCAAGATCAGCTCCCTTGAGGTCGAGCTGGTGGCTGCACAGAAGAAGATCGGCCAGTTGGAAGGGAGCTCGTCCTGGCTCACAACTCAGGCCGACTGCGATCGAGACTGGTCGAAGAAATTCTTCGACCTTCAGAAGCAGCTGCAGGATGCCGAGGCGGACTACAACGCCTATCGAGTCGGCTGGTGCGGGCAAATAGACGACTATTGAAGGAAGCTCAAGACGGTGACCGACGAGGCTGCCCGCCTTCAGAGGCAGTTGTCTGAGAGAGTCCAGGCCGTTTCTGCACAAGGCTCCGACGAGCTTCGCTTTTTGAGGGGGACCATGGAAGAACTGTCCGTGACCCTTGGGTAGGAGAAAGCCGAACTGCAGCGGTTGAAGATTCAGCTGGCCTATGAGCAGCAGGCAGTCAAAGATGCCGAGATAGAGTCCAAAGTTCTGAGGAAGAGGCTTCGGGAGTCGGAGGGCGAGAGTCGGCGGTTCCACCAAATGTATCGGGAGATGCTGTTAAGAAAGAAAGAACTAGAAGAAGAAATCGAAAACTTAAAGCAATCCTCGATGATGGCTGGAACCGAGAGTTCGAAGTCTGAAGAAGCCGAGCTTCCTTAGAGTTTCTTTATCTTTTGTTCTTCCATGTGTTCTTTTTTTTTCTTATCGTTTTTCTTTTTTGGCCTTCAAAGGCTTTGTAATGCACACTTTACTAATAAAATGAAAAGAAACTTTCTCATTACCTTGTTTATTTTTGCTTTGAGTTGTTGTTTACCGAACTTCTTCGTCTTTTGTCTTGTTTGATGTCGACATTGTTTGAAGATTTCTGATCATCGCCGTGTTGATTTGTCGAAGGTCTTTTCGAAGTCACTCGAGTTTGATGCTTCCTTCCGGTACTCGAGCTTGGGAGCCCGAACTTCTCATTACCTTGAGAAAGTCAATTTTCTTCTGTCAGTGTTGGATTTCCTCTTGGAGACTGAGGGTTTTTGATAAGAGTCTCCTTCCTCGTTGAGATGAGGTTCCTTGTGTCTTTGATGTAGATGAGGTTCCTTGTGTCTTTGATGTAGACGAGGTTCCTTGTGTCTTTGATGTAGTTTATTTTTTTCTTATCACTGACGTGGCTCGTCACTTTCCCTTTTTCTCTCCTCTTTTTTTTTGTGTTCAAGTGAGGGTTTTTCCTCTGCTCTTAACGAGGTCATAGGGGTATAGAGGAGCTATTGAGGAGGCTTTCTTCCTCATTCGATCTGGAACGATCGGGTCTTCGTTGGTGTCAGGATGAGGTTCTCCTCCTGTTCCTGACACAATCAATTTCAGCTCATGTTAGGACGAGGTTCTTCTCCTGTTTCTAACAGGACTGTGGGGGCACGTAAGGGCTGTTGCAAGGACCTCTCCCCCCATCCGGTCTCTAAATAACTGGGCCTTCGATCTTGCTCATGTTAGGATGAGGTTCTCCTCCTGTTCTTAACATGGCTGTGGGGGTACATAAGAGCCGTTGCAAGGGCCTCTCCCCCCATCCAATCTCTAAATAACTGAGCCTTCGACTTTACTCATGTTAGGATGAGGTTCTCCTCCTGTTCCTAACATGGCTGTGGGGGCACATAAGGGCTGTTACAAGGGCCTCTCCCTCCATCCGATCTCTAAATAACCGGACCTTCGACTTTGCTCATGTTAGGACGAGGTTCTCCTCCTGTTCCTAACATGACTGTGGAGGCACATAAGGGCCGTTGCAAGGGCCTCTCCCCCCATCCGGTCTCTAAATAACCGGGCCTTCAATTTTGCTCATGTTAGGATGAGATTCTTCTCCTATTCCTAATATGGCCTCTCCCCCCATCCGATCTTTAAATAATCGGGCCTTCGACTTTGCTCATGTTAGGATGAGATTCTCCTCATGTTCCTAACATGGCTGTAGGGGCACATAAGGGTCATTGCAAGGGCCTCTCCCCCATTCAGTCTTTAAATAATCGAACCTTCAACTTTGCTCATGTTAGGATGAGGTTCTCCTCCTGTTCCTAACATGGCTGTGGAGGCACATAAGGGCCGTTGCAAGGGCCTCTCCCCCATCCGATCTTTAAATAATCGGACCTTCGACTTTGCTCATGTTAGGACGAGGTTCTCCTCCTGTTCCTAACACGCTTAGTTTTGATTGTCAGAAGGAGCTACTCTTTGTCGTTACGAGCTCATGCTAAAACAAAAGATATGCAAATATGAAAGAAACTTTTATCTAAGATAGAGTTATTGGTAATATATTCATAGATTTTTCGAATCCCATTGTCGCGGAAGGTCTGCTCCTCATCGGGATCCTCTAGAGATGGAGTTGATGATCCCAATTGGAGGCCGATCTTCAGGCTGCTCCTCCCTCCTTGGCGGCTCCGGTTGTGGCAGGGCCCTCGGCCGATCTTTCCTACCTTCAAGCCGACGTCGAATGAATCTGTCGAGCCGACCTCATCTGATGAGCTCCTCGATCTTGTCTCGGAGCAGAATGCACTCTTCCATGTCGTGGTCGTGGTCACGATGATAGAGGCAGAACTTGTTAGGGTTGCGCTTTTTGGGGTGTGTGCGCATCCTTTTCGGTCTTAGTAGCTGCTCTTTGACCTCCATCAACACTTGAATTTTTGATGCATTGAGAGGGGCATAGCTGTGGAATCTTCCTGGGGGAGAGCTCCATCGAACTCTGCGGTCTGGGCTTCTCTGCCTACGAGCTCGGGGAGGAGTCTGAGCATGCTTGTGTCCAGAGGGAGTTTGAGAACGTGGTCGAGCTTCACTCGATTCTTTTTTAGCTGCGGGCTTGTTGGAGTCTCTCGCCTGCCGCTCCTTCGCGGCCTCCTCGTCCTTCATCTTGAAGGCTTCTTCTGCTCGGGCATATCCTTCGGCCTGAGCCAGTAAATCAGCAAAAATCTCTGGGATATTTTTTTTTCAGGAAAAATAGAAGATCGTTCTTTTGAAGATCGTTCTTCAGGGCGGCCATTGCAACCGATTGGTCCAAGTTTCGGACCTCCAATGCGGCGGCGTTAAAATGGTTGACGTAAGTTCGGATGGATTCTCCCTCCTTTTGCTTGATGTTGATGAGGAACTCCGAACCTCTCCGGAGATGCTGGCTGCTGATGAAATGAGCAACAAACTGATGGCTCATCTGGTCAAAAGAGAAGATAGTACCCGACTTCAATGTCGAGTATCAATTTCTTGCTGCTTCCTTCAAGGTAGATGGAAAAGCTTGGCACAAGATGGCATCTGGCGCGCCATGGAGCAGCATCATTGTCTGGAAGGCCTCCAAGTGGTCAATCGGATCTGAGGTCCCATCGTAGCTCTCGAATTAGGAGAGCTTGAAGTTCGGTGAGATTGATTCCTGCATAATCATCTGAGAGAAAGGAGGGTCAGTGCAGATGTCCTCACCGTAAGCAGTGGGAGCATGGCAGAGCTCTTCGATCTGTCGGTTCATCTTCTGGAATCTTTGATCCAGGAGGTCCTCTCGACTGTGAGTCTTGAGGGTCTTCTGGTGGAATGGAGGTAGGGACTCTCCGGGGGTGGAATCATGATCGGATGGAGGGCTCTCCACCTTCTGCTTTCCCTTTTCGGGGAAGACAGGGCGACTGGCCCAAGTGGCCCGCCTGATCGTCGGATTCTGAAACTCCGGTGATGCTCTTTCCAGCCACACTGATGCCTGTGGCTGCTGCGACTGCTACTGCATGGCCTACACTGCTTCGGTGAAGTCCTTGACCTGCTGAACCAGCAAGTCAAACTGCTCCATGCCGACTGTCGTTGCCGAAGGAGGAGGAGCTTGAGAAACTGGAGACGAGGCCAGAGCTTGCAGATCTCATTGGGATCTGGCCGTGGAGGCCGTGGATCGCTTGGTGGATGCCTTTCGGGGAGACATCAGGTAGAGATCTGGCAGGATAAGGAAAAGAAGATGTCGGAGAAGATGACCGAAGACAGTCCCGTTGAGCACTCCTTTAAGAACAAGGGTACTGCGAAGACACAGCCCTTCTTTTAGCGTCAATTTTGTTGGTGCAGAATTCCGTCGATGTCGGAGAAGCTGGAGTCGAGAGGATCGTGCGAAAAGAAGTACAGCTAATAGTACGATAAACAGGGGCACTATCTCGGAGAGAGACTCAGTGAAATAGACGTCCGCTGCCGGGACCTGCAAGAAAAGTCTAAACCAGAGTTGGGGGTGCTCCGGCAAGATCCTTCGATGCTCAAGTCAGTACTCTGTCTCAATAGAAATGGAGCACTCAAATAGGATTTTAGCAGAGTTTCGAGATAAAGTTTAGAGCTTAGAGAAGAACGTATTTGGGGGTCCCTTTTTATAGATGGAGAGCGTAACTGATTGACAGTGACATCTGTAACCGCCTGGTAGTGGGCTGTTCAGGACCACACGAAGTTTGTTACGAAGAGTAGTGGCATCAGGGGGCCGTTCAGGACCACGTGAAGTTTGCTATGGAGAGTTGAGTGGTGTCCGTTGTCGTGACTTATCAGAGAGTAGTGAGGCCGTGTGGAATCTGTTACAGAGAGTGGAGTAAGGTAGTGGCCATTGTCGTGACTTGCCAGAGAGTTTGAGCCTGACGGTTGAAGCTCGGCTAGGACGTCTGATGGAGCGGAATGGCTCTCTGTCTCAGTAATCCAGGAGAAGCTCGGATATTTTCGAGGTTGCTGACGAGTCTACTATTGTCGGATGCCTTGGACGTTGATTGGACGCTGATGCTGTAGGCGGAAGTCATCTGCTGTAGAAGCTCGGACGGAGATTTTCTGTTGGAGAAGTCCGATAAGAGTCCAATTGCTAGGAGAGTCCGTCTGGGATTTGCCTGATGTGGAAGCTCGTCTGTAGAATGTCTGCTGGAGAGGTCCGGTTTCATGAGAAATCCGACAGAGGATCGTCCGAAATATTTTTTATAATTTATATGTATAGAAAAAATATGTATAGAAAAAATATTATCATTATTATTAAAATAATTTTTATAATTTATATGTATAGAAAAAATATGTCTATCGATATGCTTGACGTCAAAATTTTATATGGATGTACAAACACAAGAAATAATAGAGTATTGAAATAGGTGAGGCACAAAAAAATTGATATTATGTCCTAAATGAAACAACAACTGGGCACAATAATTTAAACATAATTATTAATTTATGCATAGGATGGGAGCACAAGTTCTTTCGATTGAATATGTAGAGAAGGGACAATAGCCTATTGTCGATCCTCAATATGAAGTCACCGTAAATAGAAAAATAATTGAAGATTTGCTAGAATTGAATTCGCATGATTATCAGGTATGATTCAAAATAATTGATAAATTATAATACTCTTTTTTGGATCCTTGAAATATTCTCTTTTTTTTTTAGGATACAAAATTTACATATAAAGCTATTCTTTAAGAAATCGAAACTTCTCATGGATAGTTGTACAAAGCATGCTATAACTATAAAACTGTTGTCAAAATTTATGGTGACATATTCTGATGCAATCAATGCAATAAAAATGACCAACCTCTAGTGCCATGATAATATCATGATATCTTCTTGATTATTATTTTTCTCTTTGAATGAATGCATATTTTAAATATAAAAATTAATATTCATTCAATTGAATTTCTTAGGTACAAATTGAATGCCATTGTTGAGGACATTACTGGAATAACAAATTTTATTATATTTGAAAAATTAGCATAGCAATTAATAGGTGTTTCAATGTTGAATCTTGTGACTGATCAAAGGTCTGATAGATTCACTCTACCAACTGTGATTAGGAAGATCGTTAATATCACTTATATCTTTCAAATTATATTTGGATCATAAAGTTTCAATGATAATAATCATACTTTGAAAGTGACAAATATTTTTAGAAATCATGAATCTGAACCAATTAATTTGTCTGAAAGTTTTATGGCTACATCTTTCATGTCCTAAATATTGGAGGAATCCGCTTTTTCAACTCTTGAAAAATAAATTCAATGTGAACTTTTTCAAAGAACCACTCCCTTACAAAGAACATCAAGCACAGAACAGTAATATATTTTAATTACTAAAAATTTTCTTTCAAAATATAAAGCTCAGATAAATTTTATCACCTATGCAGGGAATCGCTGACAACACTGCCAACAAAAAAATTACGTGCAAGGTATTTTCACATCTTATTTCTCATTTCTTTCATAAAAAAATCTTTATAATTTGATCACAATTTTAATATTTTTTTATAATATTTATGCAGTTTGAACGAGCATTCAAAAGGCATTGAAGATTAAAGTTTTCTTAAAATCTTACTTTGTATTTTATCAACACTCCCTGCATAGCATGGGTCCTATGCTAGTATATATATAGTTATAGCCTTGATAGTTTGGAGTCTTAAAAGGAGCATATTGGGATAAATTTAATGTCAGAGAAATTCTTTGTCTATAGCTCTGATGAAGAAAAAATATACTATTTTATCGGATTGGGCTATATAGTATAATTAATAATGAGACAGATATTTAATGTAGTTTAGTTCTTTATTTTCAAATTTTTTTAATCAAAATATCTTTTCCCTCCAAAATATAAGAAGTCATAATAATCAACAAGATATTATATAAAAATATAAAAAATCATATATATTATTGAAGATATCATGAAATAAAGAAAAAAGTACTATTATTACTTTCTGATATCTTATATGATTCTTATATGATTTTCTATGAATCCTATGATATTTCAGATAATATTATGATATCTTGTGCTTGGTATGATATCTTGTATCAGTAATATTATTTTTGATAATTATTCATAGGATGTTATACCATTATTATGATGTTCTATTATTTTTTATGATATTCTATTGATTGTTATGATATTTTGTTATTATCTATAACATCTTGATCAAGCATGAGCAAAATAGAGTAAAAAGAGGTAAAGGGCATTTTAGTCAAAAAATTTGAGAAAAAAATGCTAAGCTATATTAAATGTCCATTTCCTTTAATAATTATGCTACGTGGCCTAATTGGGTGAAATTGTATACTTTTTATCCACCGAAGGTGGTAGACAAAGAATTTCTCTTTAATGTCAAATCTACGTCTTAGCTTTGTCAGCTAGGTCTTTTATCATTGCACTAAGCAATGGCCTTTTAAAAATTTATCACCAACAAGTCCAGCATAACACGTTGGAAATGCATGATCTGAAAGTATCAAGATATGGGCCATTGCGATGCATTCTAATTGGCATTTGTTATTATTATTTTTATGGGGGAGATCATTGTGAAAGTCTTCTTGTGTAATATAATAACTAGTTGTGAGGCTGCGCATTGCACGTAGGTTCTACATCATAGAATTGATCATTTATTAAAAAAATATTTTAACTTAATTACTTTAAAAATTCTAAAATTTTTGGAAATTTTTATATTTATCCTAGACTTCTATTTGTTGCAATTACGTCCTACAACATTCAAGATATTTCAATTTCTTCTCCGGCTATTATTTTCGTCTAATTACCATGATGGAAATGGTTGGATGTGGTCATGTGCCATCATGTGATGATTAATGGAAGATGATATGGCAGAGACTGCTTATGTGGCAGGTGAGTTCTTTTTTTTTCTTTATAGCCTTTCTCTAGCTAGGGTTTCAGTTTTTTTTTCTTTGAATTGCCTCCTTCCTGTCCGATGAATGGAACCGATGAGCTTTTGTATTTGATATACATTTTGAGGAGCAGTGGTGATTGGTCTGATCCCTTCTCTATTCGGCCACTAAGGTAAAATATTTCGCTTGCATCCCCCATATATCTCTTTTTCTTTTTTCCCATGATCTATTAGTTTAATGAGATAGCATTACTTATTTGACTTAAGAAAGTGGTCCCAAGACTGTATCGTCAAGTAGATTTTTAGCTTTTAGCAGAAAGCGGTCCCAAGACTCTATTGTCATCTTATGGGATGTTGAAGATATTGTTATTTTGAGAAAAGTGATCTTGATGTGTTTTCTCTCTTTTAGATCTAACTGTACAAGTGAAGTTAAATTAATCTTTTTGTTTGATTAAAATTTAATTTTTTGCATATTTTGAGATTATTGCCTCTTATGTCATGTAGAATGGGCAGTCTCACTATAGCTATGCATCATGATGGAAAATTTATGAACAAGGATGGATGCATTGATTATTTTGGAGGGAATGTGGCATTTTATAACATCCAGGATATAAAACATATATCTTGTAAGTAATTAATTGATATGGAAAAGGAACTATGTGTAGATAAAGTCCTAAGATTATTCTACAGGGTCGAATGATACTCAAAGAATGAGGATGCTATTTGAAGATAATCAACTTAAGCAGATGATAGAATTGGCATTGGATACAATATAGTATCTAAATATTTATGTGGAATATGAAGAGTTAGTTGATGAAGATATCCATGCTGATGAAGCTATCAATATTCCAACTATTGAAGCACCCAATATTCTAATTAGTCAAGTAGCTATTACTGCAGTTACTGAAGCCAATGTACCAGTTAGTGAAGTACTCAAAGATGGAGGATAAAGAAGCATAGTATAGAAAGGGACTGAAAAAGAGATTCAGAAAAGGCACAAGCAAATAGTTAGGAGACCTACAACTAGATCTCAAAGCAAAGAAAAAAAAGCAAGTAGTTGAGAGATCCAGGACTAGGGCTCAAAGCAAAAAAAAAATATAGTAATAGAGAGACCTATGACTAAGGCTCAAAGAAAAAGAAATAAGAAGATAACAAAGACATCTAAGTCTTGAAGGGGTCAAGCTTTTTTGGATGTTGACTATGGCCCAGATGATGATAGTGAATTAATAAGCAATGAAGATAATTTAACTATTGATCTACTAACTGATGATGAAGAGCTAAGGAATGCATGGAGAGCAGCTGAGGAAGCAAGAAGTAAGACAAATGATATTATTTATTGATTTCAAAAAGAGCAGCCAACACTTATGGATGTCACTATTAGACCTACCAATCAGAGTGCTGGTGTAGATGAAGTAGAAGAAGACACTGTGCACTATAGTGAGTATCTTGATTTTTCAGAATTTGAGACTCCTGTGTCACGCTCTGAAAATGAGACTAGTGAGATTATGAGAAAGAAGAAATGGGCATATTTCAATCTAAAAACTGACATGCGAGATGTGAAGTTTTGTAAAGAAATGACATTCAGTACAATTGAAGAATTCAAAGATGCTGTAGTTAAGTACAGTGTTGCTCAAAGATATGATCTAAGGTTTAGCAAAAATAAGGTCAATAGAGCTGAGGTTAAATATACTCTCAATGATTGTTCTTTTAGAATATGGTGTTCATTTGAAAATACTATAGAAAAATTTCAAATTAAAACTTATGTAGGAGAGCACAGATGTGTAAAGACCCATAAGAACAGATAAATAACTGCCACTACAACAAAACAGGTTATCAACGATGAAAAATTTTCATTGCTAATAATCAATTTTCATTGCTAATAATTATTAGCGATGAAATATTTATCGTTAATTATTTATCATAAATAATCACGTCATTGATAATATTTTATGATGAAAAAAATATTTCATCCCTAATAAATGATATTTACAATGAATAATTTTTATCAATAAAATAATTTTATCAACAAATTTTAATCATAAAAAATATTTAGATGAATTATAATATCATTAAAAATAAAAATTAATAGCAATAAAAATATTTTCATTACTATTAAGTTAATTAAAATATTTTTTGAAATAAAATTTTTAAAAACTTTTAGTGGCAAAAAATTTTCATCACAATAAATATTTTTGCAATAAAAATTTTTTGTCGTTATTAATTTAATAAAAAAAATTTAAAAAAATAAAATTAAATAATATTAGTGATAAAAATCTTACATCGTAAATAAGATAATTTTTGATAAAAAATTTCATCACTAATAATTATTTACGATGAATAATCTTTCATCGCTATTAATTATATGTAAAATTTTAATAATTTTATATTTATTAAAAAATTAAATTATCATACTAAAATATTTTTGATGATCAATATTTTATCAAAAGTAATTCCATCAATAATAATTTAATCATATTTTTTAAAAAATAATTTATGAATATATTTTTTTAATTTATATCTATAATATTTTTTATAAATTAAATAAAATAAAATAATAAATTTAAATAATAAATTGATAAATCAATTTTATTATTTTATTATATTAATATAAATATACAAGAGATTTTAAATAAAAATAAAAATGTACATCAAGAAGCCGTCAAGTGTCGGCATTTGGAGAACGAGCTAGAGAAGGAGAGCGCTCGAAAGAGCTCGGACCGACCTACTGCTACCTCATCAGCTGTATCGTCTGCTCCATCTGCACCATCCACTCCATCATCTGGATCTAGAATGCTGATACTCACCGATACGTACAGCTAACTCCTGAGATCGTTGCTCAGTCTGTCTCTGTACCTCCATCAGTCGAGCCTCACACAGAATGGATGTCAGCCCTAGATGAGCATGACGATGAGGTAGCAGTGATCCCATACCTTAGACTCCTAATATAACAGGATCTCGTACCAAGTACCTGATCACAGATCTCATCATCTATGGGTGAGGTCGAGACCTCAAATGCGGACGGCGACAGCGGCAGATGCGATGGTGGCTGGATGACAGATGCGACGGGGAGAGGGGGGAGAGCAGAGAGGGGGAGGGGGGGACCACTTTTGTGTGAAACTAGGAGGAGGGGGAGGGGAAGAAAATAGATTTCGGGATGGGACTTGACGAGACGCGACCTATTAGCAATGAAAATTTTCGTCGCTAATAATTTATTTTCATCACTAATAGTTGCTTAAAAAATATTATTTATAATGAAAGAAAAAATTTGATCGCTAATAATATTATTAATAATAAATAAATTTCATCGTTAATAGTTTCCATAAAAAAAAATATTTTTTGCTAAAAAAGTTTTTCCATTAAAAAAAATTATTTACGACAAAAAGCTTTGCATCATTAATTATGTTATTAGTGATGAAAAAATATTTTCATTGCTAATAATTGCTGAATTTTTTTTTTTTTTTTCAAAAAATTTATGATGAAAATAAACATTAGCCATGTGATGCAATTTAACTCCTTGGTTGGTGGGTCTTCCATAGAAAGTTTATATATATATATATATATATATATATATATATATATATATATATATGTATATATATATGTATATATATATATGTATATATATATGTATATATATATATGTATATATATATGTATATATATATATATGTATATATATATATATATATAGTCAAGTTTGGATCAGATCGACAGTATTTAGACTCAGATATGATCATATCAAAATTCTTTAATAGAAGTTCTAAATCAATGATTCAAGCTGTTGAATATGATCTAATATTTCAAAGCTGCTTGCACATAAAAAATCATATGATTTCTAATTCTTAACTTATGTAAGAATCAAAAATTAAATAGTCCAAATAAAATTAAATTAGATATATTTTTTTGATCATTTGATATATAGGTTAGGGATCTTCAAATCATATAATATTTTTGTATACCAGCAGTTTTGAAATAGTAGATTACATCCAATGATTTGGATCATTAATATATGATTTTTATTGTCCAGTTTTGATTTAATCAGATCTAAACATGTATATATTGCTTAGAAAGGATAAATACTTTGTAATCCTTACTGGCCTCTAAAGGTTTTATGATAGGTACCTCAAGTATTAATGCATGGTTCTTACCACTAAAGATCCCACCATAGGTACCTCAACGATTCATACATCATCTTATCATGTCAGAATCCACTTATATTTTAGACCATAATTGTGAAGTTATAATATAAGATGGAAAACCAACATAAACGTAAAAAAAAAGATTTAGAGATACAAGTTTGGTTTTGTTTAGAATTGAATGAACAGTACTGTTTGATATTTATATGAGAATGAATTTAGAATTGGGATCCAAGTTTTTCAATAAAAAATTATTTAAACTACATTGTCTAGGATGCATATCAGGTGACTTTGTTTTAATTTGCTTATCTAATCTATTATTTTCATCATAAATATATATTATTTACAACGAAATATTTTTGTTGCAACTAATATGTTATTTTTAAATTTTTAAAAATTTTTAAGTATTAGTGATGAAATATTTTCATCATAAAAAGATGTATTAGCGATGGAAATAAGTTTTTCTGTCACTAATAGTCAAATTTTTAAAATTTTAAAATTTTTTATTTTTCACATATTAGCGACAAAAAATTTTTATCATAAATCATCAAGGATTTTGTGATGGATAAGTAATATTCCATTGTAAATATGGATTATTTATGAGCAACCTTTTCATCGCAACTAATCTTTTATTTTTAAATTTTTAAACTTTTTAAATATTAGCAACGCAAAAGTTTCATCGTAAAAATAGGATTATTAACGACGGAAAACTTATTTTCCATCGCAAAACCCTTGATTATTTATGATGAAAATATTTTTGTTGCTAATAGTCTAGTTTTTGAAAATTAAAAATTTTTTATTTTTCATATATTAGTGATGAAAAATATTCATCATAAATAATCAACAGTTTTATGATGGAAAATAAAATTTTCATCACAAATACGAGATTATTTATGATGTAACATTTTCATTGCAAATAATTTATATTTTTTTAAATTTTTAAATTTTTTTTTTATTATTATTAGTGATGAAATATTTTCATCATCAAAATTTCAGTATTAGCCACATAATAAAATTATTCATCACAAATATGTAAATTATTTATGATGAAAATTATTTCATCACTAATCCTGGAGTTTTTGAATTTTTAATTTTTTTTTATTTTTTCACATATTAGCAATGAAAAAGATTCATCATAAATGATTAGTATTTGATGATGAAAAGTGAGCTTTCTGTTGTAAATATTTTATTATCTATGACATAATCTTTGCATCATAAATAATCTTTAATTTTTAGATTTTTTAATTTTTTAATTTTTTCTTAAATATTATCGATGAAATTTTTATCGTTAATAATTTTTATTTATGACATAAAAGATATTTTCATCATAAATAAGGTAATTATTTTTCTTCAAATATTAGTGACAAAAATTTTTATCATAAATAACAGATATTTATGACAGAAAATCTCTTTTCATCATAAACACTTGCATTATTTATGATGAAAAGTTTTTCATTGAAAATATTTGAAAATTTAAAATTAAAATAATATTTTATAATTTACAATGAAAATAATCATCACAAATTAATTGTATGTACGATGAATTTTTTTTCATCATTAATATTTTTTATTTGTGATGAAAATATAATATCATTGTAAATAATTTTTTATTAGTGATAAAAATTTTAAATCATCGTAAATAGCTTTATTTGCGATAAAAAAAATTTTCAATGTAAAAAAATTTATCACAAAAACTCTCTTTTCTTATAGTGTGCTAGATGGATTGTGATGGAATTTTTGGAGAAGCTGAAGTAATGTCCTATATATAAGCCATGGGATATGAAGCATGATATTAGGACAAAATATGAAGTTGATGTGATGGTCACCAAATATTGAAGGGCAAGACAAATGGTATTGGAGAAGATTAAAGGGTCCCATCACAAGCACTATGCAAGTTTATATGATTACTGTGAGGAGCTTAAAAGGAGCAATAAGGAGACCACAGTCATTTTGAAGATTAATAGGACTGATGATGGTCCACTTACAGAGGTTGTACATAAGATTTAAAGCTTTTAGAAAGGGTTTCTTGATAGCTTGCATGCTTATTATTGGGGTTGATAGATGTTTCCTAACATAGTTTTGTAAAAGTGAATTGTTAGCTATCATTGGAAGAGATGCCAATAATCAAATGTTCCTAATTGGATGGGCTCTGGTTGAGGTAGAATGCAGAGATTCTTGATCTTGGTTCATTAACCTTTTAGCTAAGGATTTACAACTTAGAGATGGGTTGGGTTGGACATTTATCAGTGATCAACAAAAGATAAAAATTTAGATTCTTTTATAACTTCTGCTTTTCTTATTTCAATATCTAACTTTTGTTACATGCTTCTAAGCAGGGTTTAGTTCAAGCAGTTGCTGATTTACTACCATGTGTTGAGCATAGACATGTGCAAGGCATATTTATGAAAATTAGAGAAAAAAGTATGAGGGTGGGGTTCTGAAATCTACCTTCTTTAAGATATCAAAGTGCACCACAGAAAGAGATTTTCTTGATGTGCTGGATGAGATAAAGAGATTATCTGAGGAGGCATGGAGAGACTTCACAGAGAATAATCCAAGAAGATTTTTGAAGGCTATTTTCAGTCCATTCCCACAGTGTGATGTGGTTGACAAAAATATGGCAGAGACATTCAACTCATACATAATTAGGGCAAGAGAGAAGTTAGTTATTGACATGCTTGAAGATATAAAGAGGGCAATAATGGTAAGGATGGCAAAAAAGAGGGAGGAAATTGACAAGTGGCATGGAAGACTATCCCCTCGGATTCAAGAAAAGATAGAGAGACATAAAGTTGAAAGTAGATGGTGTGAGGCTATTTATAATGGAGATAGAAAATATGAGGTGACATATAAGGAACAGTCTTATGAAGTTAATTTATTGGGTAGGAGTTGTGCTTGCAATGCATGGAATTTGACAGGTATACCATGTGTTCATGCCATTTCTGCAATATGGCATAAAAATGATGATGCTGAAGATTATATTGCAGAGTGGTATACCAAAGATTCTTGGAGATGGTGCTATGAGTTTATTTCACAACTTGTGAATGGAGAGAGAGCTTTGGCTTAGGACTGGTGCAGAGGCAGTCCTACCTCCACCTGTGAGAGTTATGTCAGGTAGGCCTAAAAAAAATAAAAAAATGGGCCCACACGAGGGCTCCAAGAATTTTCATAAGCTTTCAGAAAGATATATGACCTATCAAATATCTTTTCAGAGAGGTCATAACAAGCAATGATGTCCTAAGATGAGTAAGACATCATCAAGTATTCCAACTCATGATGTACTAGCAAAAAGACCAAAGAGTAGGCCAAAGAAAATCCAAGTTATTCTGCTCTAGGATGTTACTCATTACTTAACCTAATGTTATGTTATAAGTCACTTCTTGTTAGTTAGTAATTGATAACAACTTGTCTTCTTTTGATGCTAGATTACAAGTCCAACAGCAAGCTGAGCAAAGCTACCTTTAAAGAAAAGGATTACAAGTAATGAACAGCAGCTGTCCCAATTGCAAGCCTCCATCAAAAGAAGTAAACGACTAAGACAGGAAAGATTACCATAGGGTTTTGGCCTTCATGTGTGTCCTACTACTGGAAAAAGATTTTATATGGTAAGTTTAGTTTAGCTTTGTTGTAATAATAGCCTAAATATACTAATTTGTTTGTATTTTTTTTTTGTATAGGACTCAAGCAGGGTTAGACATATCAATGGGGAAGCTGGAAGTAAAGCTGTAAAGGAATCAGTAAGAGTACACCTAGATATCCAGAGAAATATTATCATGTCAGGATATAGTCAACCTACTTCTTCTCAGCCAGGCACAGAAGGAAGCAGTACTGGGAGGATCATTTTTGGGGGTTATATTTTTGAATGTCAGAAGATAGTATATAGGCTGTGGTTGTTAGGTCTTTATGGATCAATGTCCTTAAATTATGTTTGTAGATCAATGTCCTATGTGGTGTAACCTTGTTTAGTTTGTGGATCAATATTCTGTGAGATGTTTATCTTGTAATGTGATATACAGTTGGTTACATCTTATTTTATAAATGAATGATACAATATGTTAATGTCTCAGCTTGTTTGTGCCTTGATTCAATGTTATATGCTGATATCGTACCAATGTCTCAATGTTTCAATACTTCAATGTTATATGAATGTATGTCCTGATTCAATGTTTCAATGCTCTGGTTCTATATTTCATTATTATAGGTTGATATGAAACCTAGCTCAGTCTTACTTTGACTATGCAATGATGTGATACTGAGCTCATTTTTTAAAATTGAGCTCTTCAGTATGCTCCGTTTCAATTATCTTTTGAAAATAAGCTCTTCAGTTTCAATATTTCAGATTTCTGAAATAGCAGTACAAGTTCTTCAAAGTTTCAGATTGAAATATCAGTTCAGCCTATATTTTAGGCAGAATTTCACTCATATACAAGTTTTGCTCTTTAGCATAATATTAGAGCTCCTTTCAGCCCATGTTTCAGAGCTTCAGCAAAACATGTTTAATAATATTCAGCATGTTCAGCAAAATAGAATACAACATTAGAGCTTCTTTTCAGCATAATATTAATAGCTAATTATACAAATTTAAGATTAACACAAGAAGACTAGAACATTCAAGTTCAGCATAAGGTGAACTTATGCAAATTTCTTTCAACTGAACTATCAGTAATAGCTATTTGACTGAAATATTAATGGCTTCAGTAACATATACTTTTGAAATTTAACTCTTGATGGCTTCAATATTAGTTATACCGAACTCTATTAGTGAAACTATCATTTGCTGAGAACAATCTTAAATTCAACATTTGAACACTGATCACACATAATTATTACATAAAGTATAAAGTATATTTCAAAGCTGATTAGGAAGGTTATGTCATTAATTACAAGGCTGATTACAAAACATTCATTAAATACATGACTTTCAAAATTTTATCTACTCTTCCTTCAGTCAAAAAAAAAAAAAAAAACAACTGCTAGCATTGCCTATGAAACCATCATTACAATCAAATAAAACTTCTCCCTTACGGCACATTTTATAAGCTCCCTCTTCAACCTAACATATTCAGCTTTCACTTTTGTTACTTCTTTTTTAATGTCAAAAGCCTCCCTTTTTAAGACATCTGCCTCTTCTAACAGGTCGATCGTCTCTCCTTTCAACTCGGACACATGTTCTTTTAAACCTAAACTTTTTCCTCTATATCTTCCAATGATTTCAGATAATCTTCCTACCTCAGCTTTCAAATCTTTTGCTTTATCTTTCTTTTCAAGAAGAGCTACTTTGGCTCAACCTTTGATTTTCGAATTGATCCATATGAAATAATCATGATAGGACTTATTCTGCAAAGAAGAACAATTATGCATAAAGATTATAATCAAACAACTGACACTATATCTACAATATTGATCAAAGTTACCTAGTAGTTTCGACAACCTCTGAATCTTCTTCCAAGATTGTCATCACTCCATAAGGTTCACATTTTAGTTAAGAGACTACACTTGCATTGTCCCACACCATCATTGCTTCTTGTTGAGTCCATGCTATAGTTTGGAGACTCACGCGTTGATCTTTCAATATTTCTATAAGCCATCACCTTCAAACGGACTTTGAATCAATGCCTTAATCACCGCTATCCAGTCGCCGGATGAGAAAAGAAAAATAGGAACCAGAAATCCTAAAAGGAAAAAGGTAAGGAGAAAATCCTAAATGGGGGATGGATAAAAAATGCGGGAACTAGTGTAGTTCACATCAACCGAGAGATACCATATCATCAGTATTTGCCATATTATCTCAACTTACACACCACATCATCTACCACATCATTTCCGTCATGATAATTAGATGGAAGTAATAGCTAGGGAAGAAATTGAAATATTTTGAAAGTTTTGGGATCTGATTGCAACAAATAGAAGTCTAGGATAAATATGAAAACCCCCAAAAAGTTCAAGATTTTTAAAATAATTAAGTCAAATATTTTTTATGAATAGGAACATAATGTCCATCCATATTTCTTTAGTGGCATAATTAAATATACATAAGTAGATTTCAATTCCATCCATTAATGACATAATGTTTTCATTTAATAGTGGAAAGATTGTTAGGTAGGAGAGCCCAGATATGTAGTATATTGAAAATTAGTTTTAGTCCATATGGTATTCATAGATAAAAATTTGCTGCTGGCATGGATAACTTAATTGACTACTCTATTTTTTCTCTATTTCTGTTTTTGCGTGTGTGTGTGTCTATGTGTGTGTGTGTGTATATATATATATATATATATATATAGAATCAATAAGGAAACCTCAGAAAATTGAGACTTCTATGGGAAAAAAACGTCAAGGTAGAATTTCCCAGGACCGCTAATACTTGCTTGGCGATTTACTGCAGACCAAATTTTATGAGCCATACAAATCCTGTGCACCATGTGGCAAAAGGACACTTTTAAAATGGTATTTAATGTTTGCTTAGTTTTTTTAGTAGCAACTATTTTCCTATTTGGTAGCAGATTTTGTGAAAAAGTTATTGAGGATTGCCTTCCAAATGCATACGCAAAGAAAGGATATAATTTAAAAAAACAAAAATATAATTATAATTTTTAAAATGATTATTTTTTTATAAAAAAATATTTCACATAACTTTTCTTCAAGTAGGGTAGTTTATTTCACTTTTTTTTGATATGTACCTATGGTGCCAATATCATTTTTCCTTCCCTCTGAAAAGTCCCAATATGCATCAGTTGAACATGAAGGTCTGGAAATTTTCTTTGCCAGGCTGGAAAACGGAAACTTTTGAATAAAAAGCTTGATTCTTCAAGATATCTTAATCAATATAGAAATCTTATTTATATGTAAGGCTGCCAATGGGTCACATACACCTATTTTGCTTAGACCCAATCTAACCCATGTTAAAGGATCCATAGAAGTGGATTGGGTACTAAAATTGAATTTATTTCATTTTCGAATCAAACATGGATTTACTAAATTTGAACCCAATCTGATATGGTCCACTCCAGCCCATTTGATCTCCGTGGTCTTTTAGATCATTTACTTTGTGATCCGACTCAATCCAAGCTTGGTAGACCATTAAGACCCAAATTCTTTTAAGCCTCTAAGTCATGATTTGAGATTTGTGTGAATAATTGTTTTAACTTAAAGATATGTTTAAAATTATTTTAATATTCTAATTTATTTTGAAAGTAATATTATTTATTATCTGTTTTGTGTGACTAATAATATTTACACCTATAGTAATTGAAGTATAGTTGGCTACATTTAATCCGGATTTCCAAACCCAATTTTTTTGGATTATGGCTGGATTATATATAGATCCGATTCAATCTGAATGTCTTGTTGGATAAAAAATTTTAACCATAGACTTGATCTAATCCAATCTTTAATTATATGGGGTCTAGGGTCTGAATCCAATATTAAGATCCGATCAAAAAATCAAATCGGACCAAAATTACTCATGATCTGGTTCAATCCAACCTATTTGCATTCCTATTTGTAAACAAGAACCCATTGTACTGGTACAAGAGATACTGTGCTGGGTCAAAAAAAAACCCAATGCTATAAAAGTTGAAAAGAAAGTTTTTGTGCACACGCGTGGTGCAATAAAATTGACATGGAGCGCACCATCCAACTATATTGGAGCACGTAGCCACTATTTTTCAATATGCATTTTATAATTATAGTTCTGTTTTTTCGTTTAAAATTTTAAATGATAAAAATATTTTTCCTATTCTATAAAAATTATGACATGCTATGATAATATTATGATATTTTACGTTCAAATTATGATTTTATGCATATAAAAAATCATAATTTTTTTTAAAAAAATTATTAAAAAAATGATATTTTTATTACTGAAAAATTATAAAATTTTTAAATGACAAAAATATTCTTCCCTCGTAATATTTCATAGTCAAATTATGAACATGAAATCATAATTTCATAGGATATCATAATAATATGATCATAGAATATAATTTTTTTTAAAAAATAAAAAATATTTTTATGATTTAAAATTTTAAATAAAAAATAAAATTATAGATATTAAATATATGTTAAAAAATGATGATTATATTGTCTAATTAGATAGAGTGATATATTTTTTTTACGATATATATGATGTACAAAATATTACACAAAAATTGAAACCCATGTAAGAGATAAGAGACTCTCTCTCTTCTGTTGGTGGCAAGGGAAGTAAAACAGTCTGCTTCCCAGATGTAGTTTTTAAATCATACCAAACTGCCAATAACTCTGCATTAAAGTTGAAGTTGATGTTATCAAGACTGACATGGATGAATACAATCCATCAAAATTAGTTTTAATACAACCTGGTTGTGACAGCAACCGACACACAAAACGAAAGAAAGAAATCTCCTTTGAAACAGACCTTACGGCATCCAAGTTGGGCATGACCGACAGAGCACGGCAATAGACAGCATAAAATCTATTAAAATCTATCAACCCTACAAAGCTAGAAGGCCACTCAACCTAGATGCCAGTGAGAACTTTCTAACAGCTGGTTTTAATACCCCCACTTCGCAATCAACTCTCAAAATAGCACGCCCTAATCCAGCTCAAAATTTAAAAAAATAATCGAGGAAACGATGTCCTAGTCTTTACCTATTTAATGAATTAAATTCAATGAGTGCTTTATGATCCAAATTAATACATAACGTCAATACTTCTTCCTGCCAAATCGAATCTAACCAATAACGCTTACGCTTTTTTAAGCTAAAGGAAAAAAAATATTCATATCAGATTCCTCGGACTCAAATAATTCAAGTGACAAAAAAGAAAAAAACACACTGACTGATAAAATAGAGGACAAAATTGTGCTTCGCTCCTGATTAATAATCTCATTTATTAAACCACGAAACAGCATCATACTATAATCGTTCATAGTCGGCGGCTCATATAATTATTAAAGAAAAGGACCAAAATTCTATCCTAAACATCGAGGGAAGAAAAGAAAAATCTTTAGTATAACGCCTCGGTGCCGGAAATTTTCTTCGATTCAGTGCTGAGACTTTGGCTTCAGCAGCATCGCCCGCAGCTCCGCCGGGTCCATTTCCGCCGCACGGTTCGCCGGCCGGTAGAAGCCGGTGACCGGATCCGGCACCCAAGATGACGACGCCGCCGACTCCAGCCCTCCATCTCTCTTCATCGCCGCCGCCACCTTCTCCTCCACTACGGTTCTGCTCCCCCGCCCAGCTACCGCCGCCGCCGAAGCACTAGAATAGCCCCTCCTGGAATCAAACAGATCAGGACCGTCAGATCAAGGAACGATCCAGGGATAGACCGATGGACATCTACACAAAAAAACAAACAAGGACAGATGGAACGGGAAGGCGTTGAGATTCGCACCTGCTAGCGAGGAGGGCGATGCCGTCGGAGAGAGCCACGATGAGAGCACGAGCCATTTGATCTCGATTGGAGAGCTGAGATCTCCAAGCTCACGCTGCGAAGGGAAAGAAAGAAGGGTTTTTTTCTCTTTTCCTCTCTTTCTCTCGCTTCGCAGCGGCGAGGAAACGGCCCGCCGCCTCTCTCTCGTCCGAGGGTTTTGGTTTAGAGGGTGAGGGAAGAAGGGGAAATGGGAGTATTTATAGGGGCTAGGGGAAGGTGGAAACAGCGGAGCAAATGGAGGGAAAGGTTTGACTGCGTCAACGTGGGGTTCCAAGATGTGCAGCGATGATACGAGAGACGAAAAGGAAATGACACGTGTGAGGAGGTGAACGAAGCCGTTCGATTTTTTTGGGGACGGGGTTTTCCGCGCAAAACCACCGTTGGATCACCTTTGCGATCTGTGCAGCGGATGAAGACGCGGGTCGGAGCGCTTTGATAGCTGTCAAGGCGGATGATCCAACGGTGATTCGAGGAAGGTGAATCCTACTTTCGTGCGAAAGATACGATCCTGATTTTTTTTTTAGGGTGTGTTTTAAGTGCGCGCGGTCGGCCGCTCCTTTTATGGCGGTGGAGGGGTGGGGCCACCTTAGTTTTGGCCCTTGTGGGTGGTCAGGGGCGGTGGGTGGAGAGAGGCGGCGGGGTTTCGTGGAATTTGGACAGGTCTCCTGTGGCGTCCGGCTGGCAGTCTTTCCTGCTGCTCGTTGTGTTGTCCACAAGTGGCGGATCACGCCTGGAGGCTACTAGATGAGGGTTGAGGTTTGTTGACCTCTGTGACCTTACCTTATCATTCTGGTTTAGGACGAATCAGACCAAAGATCTTGCTGGGGAGGAAGAATCAAGAAACTTCTACGGATTGATCGAAGAATAAAGAGGTAGAGCGGTAGAGGGAGCAAATGCAGGATCGGCGATTCGGCCAGCCTCAACCCTGAGGGAATAGAAAGAAGACTTTTCAAGGTGTTTCTCCCACTCGGCAGGAATTCAACAACTGAACCTTTTGCGTTCGCACTCCCTTTCTGCTCATTAAGGTATATTTGATTAAAAAAAATTCTATTTTGATTCTAATTTTGGAGAAGAACAAAAATATTTTGATTTTTTCAAACTCAATCCCAACTCTTCTTCATATTCAAATTTTATTCTAATTCAGATTCAAATTTCATTCATGAACTAAATACATCAAAGAATATGGTCATTTCAATTTCAGCTTCAATTCTGACCACGAATATATTTTTACTCTCTTCAACCCATCATGTAAAATCCTACCCAATATGTTAAGAAAGTGTTTGGTTCACAAGTAAAATTAAAATCAAAATCGAAATGGATGGGAATAAAAATCAGAATGACCATATCTTTCAATGTGTTTGGTTAATAATGAGAGCTGAAAATAGAATCCGATTAAAATTTTTTCCAATCAAACAGCTGGAATAGAAATTACTCATTTTCATTCCCATTCCATAATCCAACACATCCTAATCAAACGTTCTTTAGATTCCTTTCAAACAAAATTTAATTTAATTTACCAATACAGCATTTATAGAACTAAATAACTTCTCATAGACATGTAACCAATACTTTGAGGTTATTTTTCCTTTTATTTCTCAATAGGTTATTTTAGCTTAGAGCTTTGAGCTAAAATTTTTGGGGAAATATAATTAGGGTGCGAACACGAGGGATTGGTTCTAGACATTTTTAAGTGAAAAATAGATGCCAACTAGTGGAATCAATCAGCCATGTCGCTATGTTTAAATTATGATGGTTAGGATCTGTAATGTTGTATATGTTATTGGTTATATAATTCTTATTTACAAAAGAGCTGGATGCATTAATGTAGACTAGTTGAAATGGATTGCATCAAGCCTCGTATTCAATTTTTGGACTCATTAAAACTTTCATGGCCGGCCGGGCAAGATAGGTTTGTGAAGGTAGATCAAATCGGAGTTGATTGGGTTAGTTTAGGATTGAACATGTTGAGTATCTAAAACAATTCATGGATTGAACCTTCATGATTGGCAACCAGTCATGATTCAAACTGAATAAATTAAATATTTATATCTATTATTTTGATTTAATTATATTTGATCTCAACTAATTCAATCCATTGCCAAGAGATCCAACTAAATGGATCAACTTCCACTATCATTAATTATATATATCATGCATATAAATAATTGAACATCTCCGATATGGGCAAAGGTATGAAGTGGGGAAAATAAATCTGCAGAAAGCTTTTTCCCAAAAAACACAAAACTGATTGATTGAAAAACTTCACTTATACGATGAAATCAAGATTGACAATCATCTCTAAACAATAATTTCAATATAATAATCCGATAATTAAGGGGATTGGTTCTAATTCTCCAGCCACAATTTATGGTCACCGGGAGGTCATGGTAGCCGGGAAGCCGGCTTGTTGCGGTGCCCATTCCCTGCACGTTTCGTTCTCTTGTGGAACGCGCGTGGACGACGGGCAAGTGTTTTTGGTATTTTCGGGAAAAGGATGTTTCGCTATCATCTCCATCAACCTTTCTATTTTTATTTGTTAATTTAATGAAGGGCAACCCCTGAAGCCCCGAGGCGGCAGCTCAGATTCCTCCGAGCCACCCCCCATTTTCTTTCTCTGTCTCTTTGATGACTGATTAAGACTCCATGGGACCCCCCAAGACCGCGTGTTAGCTCGTAGTATTTCGATTTCTCACCCTCCTCCTTTTTTTTTTTTTTTTTTTTTTTTTTTTTGTGTGTGTGAAAAAACAGAGGTTTTCGATCTTCTTGCTTAATGTGGCTTGTCTCCTTATCTTAAAGCTTACAATTTTTTGGTTAAAATTAAATTACAATGTGAATGCCGACGTGGGATTATCACTCAGAAAAAGGAAGAAAAATGTAGGCCTTTGGAAGGTAGACATGACCGAGTGTGGCACGACCACATGTAGTTTCTGAATCTTGTCTATGAGACGGAATGGTTGGCACCTGTTGTACATGTTGGATGATAGATCATATACAGAGCACAGGACCTAACTTGGTGCCATATCTGGACATCAAACTGTATCTTTTTTATATCTATTTTTGTGGCTTGCGTTGATGAAAAGACTAACCACTCAATTTTTTGTTTTTTTAGAAGAAGAGAATTCATAATTAAATTTGTAATAGAATTTTCTTTACACAGTTTCCGATATCAGCATTTGGTATCTTTCAAGCTTTGGCAAATTGTGGTCTTAGAAAGATGGAACAATAAACATAAATTCAAGGTACAAAATTGAGACTGGTTACATTGGTAATCAAAATCCTGTTTGCATGAATTGTCATTGTTTTCTTCTGCCAAAAAATTGTCATTATTTTCGGCTACACCTGAAATACCAATAGGGATAATTATGGTCCCGGAGGCTAAATTGAGTGGGGTCTCTCTAGTTGAGATCCGAGATATATTCGATATACCTATAAGAGCTATAGAGCTCATCAGTCCAAAGTTTCTTTCTCTAAATTAATCTTATTTTGAGATCCTGCAAAATAGTCGTGTTAGTTACTTTGTCCTCCCTATTGAATTGTGGATGTCTGATTAAGATGAGCCTATGATTAATGTAAAGATCCGAGCAAAATTTTTTGAACTTTGGATTATCGAACTACCTTATATTGTCGATAATTATTACTTAAGACAATTCAAAATGGCATATAATAGACCTCTAAATGAAGTCTTAGATCTTCTTCTCGGTTATCTATGCTAGTGGCTCTATCTCAATCCAATTGAAGTAATCAATAGCAATAATGAGGAACTCCCGCTGTCTAATCACCTACAATAATGGTTCGAGGATTTTTATACCCCATTGACCAAAAGGCCATGAAGCAAAGATTGGAGTGAGCTGAGACGCTAGTTGGTATTGAATATTAGCATATTTTTTATATTGATCATATTTTCTGACTTAGATCATTTCTACAGATGTCCTCGTGAACTTTCCAAAGTGCATGGTCCTCTTTGGAAGACTTGAGACACTAGGTAGTGACAATGAATGAGACTTTTTGTATAGTTTTTCATCAGGAGCACATATCAAGGAGCCTGAGCTTCCTTCTCCTTGCCTCAATAGAATTAGTTGGAAGCAGGATTTTCAAAATCATACCAAACTACCCGATACATCCTGTATCGAGTTAGACCGATGGGGAATCGGGATGGCTCGGACATCTAAATTAGTTCTCGGGGGGATAGAGAAGAAAGAGAAGAAGAGAGAGAGATTGGAGGAGAGAAAGAGAGGGAGAGGAAGAAAGAATCTCTGACAGTCATCAGAGGCCATCTAACATCTTGCCGAGGTCAGTATGCACGAAGGAAGGGAAGGAGTGAGAGTGGGAGGTCCTTACCAGGTCTCCGGATAGATGGCATCTCCACCGTGAGATCTCCGATGGCCGATGAGCCCATTTCGATGGGTCTAAGGCTGGCCAAGCTAGAGGAGGGCCTCCGCGGCTCTGCCTCCTTTATTTTCGAAACAGGGATTAGCCCTTGTTTTAGATTTATTTTTTTGATTTTAACATGTGAAGTCGCCAACCCAGGTACCCACTTCGCAAAGTTTTATTTTTTTAAAAAAAATCATTTGAAGTTGGCAAACCATTTATCGATTTCATCTGGATATTTTTTTTAAAAAAGATGAAGTCGGCAACACTATTGCTGACTTTGCCTGTTACAAATTAAAAATAAAAATCAAAACAGGGGTGAACCTCTGTTTCGAATCGACCGTCCTCCACAGCCCTCAACCACCCTTTGTGCTGCCTCATCAGTCGTCGAAGAGCTCTTCGATGGTATCTCTTCCTCTCCTTCTCCTCCTCTCTCTTCCTCTCTTTCTTCTCCCTCTCCCTTCTCTGGCCTATCGGTTCGCACTAATCCGGTATGGATCTGTATCGAGCCATACCATCGATCGATTGATACGGACTCTGATACCAAATCCATGAACATTGATAGTATTCCATTCGTCAGGTACTCCATGCTAGGGTCTAATACACCCTAAGATGGATTGTCTATCGTGGTCATGGCGATCCTATGGCAATCCGACAAGTATCTTGATAAAAAATGACGAAGCGACTGCTCAGCCTCTGCTACTTGATCCTTTATGATCGTGCTAGAGGAACTTCAAAGTCTTCCACCTGCTAGACAACAAAAAGTTGGCCATCTCGCTGCTCCACTTCCTCCTTCACTCAAAGAGATCCATAATCTTAACAAACTTCGGAACATGTGAACCGTTATTTTTGAATAGTCGGAGCACGTCTGCATGACCTTGGCTCCCTTGTAGCAGTGTATATAGTCAAAAATGATAGGTACCCACCTCCATCTTTAAAATCCAACTCCCCAGGATCCTTCAGAGAAGAGAGAGGTAAATACTTACTTCGCATGTCTTTTCTTTAAGAATGGTTCTACACGAATTGGAATATATCTCCCTCATAAAGTTTTGAGTAACTATAACTCCATCTTTGAACTCTACCTTCCACATGGCATCCTCTGGGCTCCCACTCTCCATTCTCTTACTCCAATCTATCTTACTTTATACTCAGCTCAACTACTAAATTGCTTTAGAAAATTTAGACCTCTTCTGTTTGTTTCTATAAGAAACTAACTTAGGCATTAGAGGATATATCCCCTGCTAGAGAATCCTCTAGCATAAACATTTTCCTATCCTTGGTGGTTTTGTAGGATCCAGATCGTGTGATCGATTGAGGACCAAGTGCCAGAATTCAACCCGAAGGTCTTACATGGCCATCTTATGATCATTTATCTCCCTTTTTCCGACTCCAGCTCGGTAGCCTAAGTCAGATCAACTCCTCGATAGTAATAGGATAGATCCAGCTCAACTCGAGACTAACCTATAGGACTAATTCTTGATTTTCGAAATTAGGCTTCCCTAGTTGCTTAATGTAGACTTTCTTCTCGAGCTTGGTGTAACCTAAGGTGGCCAGATAAGATAATGAATATGCTTGGGTATTCTCTGACCTAGAAATTTGATAGATCTAAAAATAATTGAAAGTTATATAGAATGTTAGATGTATACCCTAGAAGCCAATTAGGCCGACATATATAATCTTTCTAAGGACATAATTTATAATTTTGACTTATTAATGAAATAAAATTTGAATTATTTTTTTATTCATATTGTATGATGTGTCTATGAATCGTCCAACGAATTAACAAGATAATGACATATATTCTCAAGAGTTGAAAATTTGAGACATATATCATTAATGATTAATTCATAAATTACTCCAGATCAAAAGATCATCATGTGGATGGTAATTGATCTGAATATGTTGGTGCATAAATCACTTTCTTTAGAGATAGATGAGCCTTGAATCTATAATGTAAAGACACTGAGCAAGAGTGTAGGTGCTTGTTAGAGAACAAAAGTATCAAGTATGACCAACATCAGTAGTCACATGGATATCTATCTTCTCGTCGGTGACATACTCAATACTGTAGTAGTGTGAATAGTTCTCTGACTTGCGATGCTTCGACTATTCATAATGAAATTACTGTAGTTTGACTACATCATAATTCGATCTCCTAGTCATACATAGCTTTGAAGTATATGTTGACTGTAGTAGGTTTATTATAGAAATAAAATGTAGATCTAGATGGGATCTATCGATCTTGGTAGAAAAAGTAGTCCTATGTGGATCATGAAATTGAGTTTGAAAGTCTATGACCATGGCAAGCATGAATGATGGAAAGAAGTTTTCATAAGATTTCACTAAGAACTTAGATTAATTGAATCTTACATCTAACAAGATCAGGTTGATGAGTTATCTATAATCTCAGTTTTATCAGAACTCATGATAGAAGAACCAGATCATACAGTAACTGCATCTAGAGGTTTATTCATTCAGTTCTGTTGGATTGTCACTACATACTACTAGATGTCACTAGTGGATTGTGGGACTAATTAAGAATTATTTGGATGATCAATAATTTTTGAATTGACTAAATTAAAAATATTTTAATCTATTGAAAAAAATTTCAATGATATTGTTGATGGAGATCTCAATTTATCCTACTACCATATAGAATTAAATCTATGGGGATACACAAAGAAAATTGGTCTAGAATTTAGCAATTAGACTCATGTGGTTCTAATTGGGTTAAGGATTTGAGAAATTATATTGGATTTAGGAATACTATGCTAGCACATGGTTAAATTCAAATTCACTTTAGACTTGAATCCCAATGAGATAGGGATTGGATTAACTCAATTGCATATTATATGGGCAGCCAAGAGTTAGTTTTCCATCTTAATTAAGATTGTAGGAGATTGGGCTCATGCCCAACTTGGATTGGATCCAAGAGGCGCCAGTTGTTGGCACCCCACTTGATCTTATGCGACATGAAGAGGAGGCCTTGAGGGGCACACACCCCATCTGGTTTTGATGCCAAAAAAGTAGGAGAGATGCATCCCAGAGTCCTTAAGGAAGTTGGTTTTGATTCTTTATGAGATAAAGATTTGATTTGATCAATTCCTAAACCAAGTACGATTCTCCTTTAGGCCTATAAAAAGGTCTGAAGATGTGATCTTAAAATTCTATGAAAAATCAAGCCCGCACCTCCTCTCTCTCTAGTGCTCATGCCCCTCTCTTTTCCCTTCTTCCTTATGCCCACATCCAGGTGTTGGGCATCCTTGATCTCCATGCCCAAGGAGTTGGGCATCCTCCTCCATGCCCAAGACATTGGGTGTTCCACCTAGAAGATAAGAGAGAAGGTGTTCTCTCTTCTTTCATCTTTCCTTCGAGGTACATACTAATTTCTAGGAGAAGAAACGAGAGAGGATCATCTTAGATCATTTTCATGGATATCTGTAGAGGTCGAACACTTATGTGGCTATTTAAAAAATTTGAAGGGATATCCACGATCATCAAACCACAGTAAATAACTACCCATACTAAGGTAAAGATGAGATCTTCATATTTATGTATTTGATATATTTAATTTTTGCTTTAGATCTCAAGGACTTAATAGGCATGGTCTCATGAGATGAGATGTAATAGATGCGTGTTAGGTTAATTTAGTCTCTATTGCGTAAAATTTTTTGTTGATCTAGCATGCACCCCTATGATTTTTTTCTTCGGACAAGTCCTTCAATTTTTGTAGATATCTTATCATAGTCGGTTCTCGGATCTCATAATCTCTCTGAGCTTGATTAGTTTCCAAT
Organism: Elaeis guineensis; assembly: GCF_000442705.2. Taxonomy (NCBI): domain Eukaryota; kingdom Viridiplantae; phylum Streptophyta; class Magnoliopsida; order Arecales; family Arecaceae; genus Elaeis; species Elaeis guineensis. The sequence goes on from NC_025997.2 coordinate 24,399,482, forward strand.
TGAGAGTCAATAAATACTTTCAACTTTCTCACCTTAAGCTATTTGACAATGTTCCAACTAGCTATTAAGGCCTCATATTCGGCTTGATTGTTAGAAGCTTCAAAGTCAAACTAAAGGGCATACTCAATAAGGACTCTTTCTAAGCTCACCAAGATAAGTCCTGCTCTACTTCTACATAAAAATTTGAAGCTTCCTCAACATATAATATCTAGGTGGGCTCAAATCTTTCCTCTTTGGACATGTCAGAGGTGGATTCTTCATCAGAAATGGTATATTTAGCAACAAAATCAGTCGAAACTTGGGCTTTCATAAAGGGTTGGGGATGACAGTCGATGTCGAATTCACTGAGTCCAATCATCCATTTGGCCATCTTTCTCAAGATGTTTGGTCTTTGCAAGAGTGTCTTTAATGGTTGATCAGTTAGAACAACCATAATGTGGGTTTGAAAATATGGTCAAAGCCACCGCACCAAGGTGATAAGGGCGAATTTCAATTTTTTCATTTAGGAGTATGGTCTTGGCATTGCACAAGATTCTACTTGTGTAATAAATAGGCTTCTAGAGACTCTCTTCTTTTCAGATAAGTACCAAGCTGACAGTAATAGGTGAGATAGCTAAATATATATACAAAACTTCATCTATGCTCGCTTTGATAGCAAAGGGGGTGCCCCAAGATACTTCTTGAGCTCTTCAAATATTGTTCAGCACTCTCCATCTAGTTGAAGTCTTTTAACTACCATAAAACTTTAAACAAAAGGAGGCACCTCTCAACTGATTTGGAGACAAACCAACTGAGGGTTGCCACCTGGTCAGCTAGGCATTGTACTTTCTTTCTTGTAGTTGGATGTCGCATGTCAAGACTGCTCGTATTTTTTCTGGGTTCATCTCGATTCCTCTCTTCATCATCATAAACTCTAAGATTCTTTTCAAGATCATGCCAAAAGCACACTTACTCAGATTAAGCTTTATTTGGTGTCACTTTAGCATGTAGAATGCCTCATCTAGATCAGCAATATGGTGGTTAGCTTCTATATTTTTTATCAGTATATCACTGATGTAAACCTCCATATTCCTATTGATCTTATCTTTAAACATCTTCTTGATGAAGCATTGATAGATTGCACCTATATTTTTAGTCCAAAAGGCATAAATTTATAACAATACAAACCTTTCTTGATGATGAAGACTGTTTTCTCCTTGTCCTTGGACACTATCCATAATTTGATTATAACTTGAGAATGCATCCATGAAGCTTAATAATTTATGTTCTAAAGTGGCATCTATAAGTTGGTGAATCTTCGATGAAGAAAAACTATCTTTTAGATAGGTCTTGTTAAGGTCGGTGTAATCAATATAGATCCATCATCCATCGTTGGCTTTCTTGACCATAACCACATTAGCCAACTATTCAAGATAGTTGACTTCTCGGATGAAGTCCAATACTAATAGCTTGTCAACCTCCTTGTCAATCATTTGTTGCCTCTCTAGGCTGATGCTTCGCTTCTTTTATCACATAGATTGATGCTTTAGATTAATGTTAAACATGTGAACAATAACATCAAAGGATATATGTGGCATGTCTAAAGCTGAACAGGCAAAAATGTCAGTATTCATTTGAAGAAATTCTACCAGTAGATCTCAAGGATCAATCATCAGCAATGATCCGACCTAGATGGTTCTGCTTGACTCTTCCTCTTTTAGTGGGTGGAGATTAGCCACTTTGTTAGCTCATCTTGTTCTTCTTCATCTCGAAGATCAAATCTTTCAATGAGAAGAGATTCTAGAGGCTTTTTCTCTTTGATTGTGGCAATAAAATATCGTCAGATGAGCTGCTAATCTTCTCAAATTTCGCCGACCCCATACCTTATTGAGAATCGCATGAAGAGATAATAAGTTGATACTATAGCCTAGAGCGCATTAAGTCTAAGTCAACCAAGAATAGCGTTGTAAGCTGACAATACTTGGACGACAAGAAAAGTTAGCTGGATGGTAGCCTACTGAGGTTATTGGCCAGTTGTCATCAGGAGTGTTATTTCTCCTTCCACTTTTATTGAGTCACCAGAAAACTCGACTAGCGGAGTATTAACTTTCTTTAGTCAGTCTACAAAGAACTTCATCCGAAGAAAAGCATCATAAAATAATATATTTGTCAAGCTTTCATTATCAACTAATATTCTTTTTACATCATAATTAGTTATCATCTTAGAGATGATAAAAACATGATCATAAGGAGTCTGAACTCCTTATAAATCATGGTCCAAAAAGATGAGACATTGTCAGTGTGCCTCCTCTTTGATGAGCAATGTTCTACTCGGCTTCCTACCCCCCTTGTCATCAGCATGCCTAGCGATCATATTGATGATGTTGGTTGTAGGTTAGTTATTGTTCTCCTCCTCAGCTTGGCACTGAGCTGGCTCCTCGGTCAAACGATTCTCTCTATCTTAAACATACTTCTTGAGGTAGCTTTGATGAATCAGTGCTTCAATTTTGTTCTTCAATTTGAGGCATTCCTCGATGGTATAGCCGTGATCTTGGTAGAACTTACAATACTTATGCCTAGTTCATCTATAAACTGGGGCTTTCATCGGTCGAGGCCTTTAGAGATATCCTTGTTCCTCAGTTTTCATATGGATTTGGGCCCAAGGAGTAGAGACGGGGGTGTAGTTATTAAACCGATGAGTAGAACTCCTCGATTTTGGGCTTTGAGGCTGATGTGGGGCCTCCTCATTGCATGCATTGCTCGGTTCCTCATAGGCATGCTTCTCCTTCTTAGCAGCTTTTCTGCCCTCGAATTCTTGTTGATCTACTACAACCTCCTTAGTGCCGCATATTTCTAAACTCATGTGAGGAGCTCAGTGCAGCCCCTTGGGAATTTCTTGTCTAGAAAAAAAATAACCTAGAGTTCCGATGTCTTCGCTTTAAAGCCAATATAGCGATCGACTCATTCAGGTCATAGATCTCAATATGGTGGCATTAAACCGAGCCACATAGTCTCTCAAGGACTTCCTTCTCGTTGTCAGATGGAGAAAAGGCTGCTCAAATTTTTTTGCTACCTTTCTGTTGCTACTAAAATACGCCACAAATTGTCTTTTCCCAATTGCTCAAAAGAATAGTTGGAGCTCGGCTAAAGATCAAAGTACCACACCCAAGCAAACTTCTTGAGTATGGCAGAGCAGGCAAGATAGATGAGGGCATTTGAAGCCCTTTAAATTATTATAAAAGCTTTATAGCTTTTGAGGTGGTCAAGTAGAACCATAAAGCCATCATATGGCTCTAACTGTGACATTTTGAACCAACCTGGGATCGGTTCTTCCATAATTCTTCAAAGAACAGAGGATGTATATCAAAGCCGAGATTATCCTTCTATCCTCGAATACTATCTTGGAGCACTATTAACCGACGATCAATCTCTTGTAGCTTGAGATTGAGATCAACTACTCCTTAAGGTGCTTTAGATCGTCAGATGTATCTCAGGGTTGAATTGCCCTTTGAAGACTTCGAGGATTGATGGCAATGATCCTCTCACCTTGGGCTTCGTTGGCAAGAGGGCGATTTGTGAGCTGGAGACTCTAAATGATGAGCCCATCCAAAAGGACGTGCTCGCTCGAGGCTTCGACGGTGAGATCGTCGGCTATGATAAGATTGCACGGCCAAGGAGAAAAATTCCTTTTGCTGTTGCTGCTTATGTTTCCATATCATTTGCTAAAGATTCTAAATGGTAGTTATGAGGGCTTGGACTTGTTGCAATAGGATGGTGAATTGTTGGTGATCCACCACAATGGTGAGCTAAGATAGATCACGCTTGAGGCTTCGAATTGGTTGGTCATATTGATGATATAACTATCTATGGGAACTAGTAAAAGTATTTTGTGCTCGAGTTCTTGTCATAATTCTCTCTTTCAAAATAGAGCTGAACAAGATCCTTCTTCTAGTACCAATTTATTGTTGTTAAACTTTGGATAGATCTGTAGGAGATCGAGATGAAGATCGATTTAAGGATAAGCTCAAAGTTTGATGGGAGACCGAGGAGGATGACATCTTTAACCTACAGCTACATGACCATTTGTTGGAGTTTAGAGAACAGTTGAAAAAGAGAAAGAGAGAATAAGAGAGAGTTTTTGTTGAAAAAAGAACTTACCTAAGGATCCCTTCTGCCTTCTTTTATATAGAGGGGGACTTGTGGACCATTCTACCAGAACTTAAGATTACAGTTATGGCATTTATGAGCAAAAAATATGGGCAGTTATTACATCAATGATAGATTGTTGTGGATAGTTATTGCTCCCACGATGCCGAATTTATCACCTCATGTTTGTATGAAGAAAGGAAATGGCCTAGAAGGTTCCAATATTGATCCATTCAGTTATGAGTCATCAGTATACTTTTGAGAACAAAACTTGGTAACTACCCGAGGTGGAGGTCGAGAAAAAATATTTTTCATATAATTTGTTTGAGGAGTCACATAGATAAACATCCGAAGTCAAAAAATTCAGTTATCCCTGCATCAGGTATGAAGAGAGGAAAACATACATGCAAAAAGCTTTTCCCAAAAAATAGTAATTGATTGAAAAAATCCACTCCTACGACGAAATCAAGATCGACAATCATCTGTAAACATTAATCTCAACACCTATTAATAAAAAACTCATCTAAAGTAATTAAAATTTATTGTTCAAATATATCGGACATTTAGCAGGAATGGTTCTAATTTCTCCATCCACAAATTTAGAGTCACCGGGAGCTCATCGTATCTGGCAACCCGACGTATTGCGGGGGCCATTCCCTCCGCGTTTCGTTCTCCTTTGAAACGTGTGTGGACTACGAGCAATTGCGGGGGCCATTCCCTCCACGTTTCGTTCTCCTTTGAAACGAACGTGTGTGGACTACGAGCAAGTGCTTCTGGCATTTGGCATGCGGGGAAAGGATGTTTCGCTTTCATCTGCCGTCAAACCTCTCTATTTTTATTTATTAATTTAATGATCTGCAACCGGAAGGTCCAAGGCAGCAGCTCAGCTTCATCGGAGCGACCCCCTCTTTTTTTCCCTCTTTGATGACTGATCAACACTCCATCAGTCCATTGGACCCTCAGACCGTACGTTAGGCTCATGGTATTTCGATTTCTCACATTTTTAATTTTTATTAAAAAATAGAGGTTTTAAAAACTTCTTGCCTCGTCTCGTTATTGAGAGCTTATATTTTTTTTTAGTTAAAATTAAATTAGAATGTGAATGCCCGACATGGTATCATCACTCAAAAAAAGAGAAAACCAATGGAGCGCCGGGAAGGGAGACATGACTGGGGTTGGACGCTCGATCCATGTTGCATGACCGCACGTAGTTTCTGAACCTCGTCTACAAGATGGAATGGTTGGCATCTGCTGTAGATGTTGGATGATAGATCATATAAAGACCTAACTTGGGTGCCATATCTGGAGTTCAATCTGTATCTTTTTCTTCTTTTTTTTTTTTCCTCAAAAAAACTGGATCTATTTTTGTGGCTTGTGTTGATAAAAAGACTAACCACTCAGTTTTTTCTTTTTTTTCTTTTTTTTTAAGAAGAAGAATTCGTAATTAAATTTGTAATGGAATTTTCTTTCCGCAGTTTCCGACATCAGGATTTGGCATCTTTCAAGCTTTGGCAAATTATGGTTCTAGAAAGATGGGAGAACAAGTATAAATCCAAGGTAAAAATTGAGACCGGTTATATTGACCATCAAAATTTCCATTTTGCATGAATTGTCATTACTTTCAGCGACCCTTGAAATACCAATAGGGGTAATTGGCAGACTGCCAACTGGAATATTAATTTAATAGGCATAGATGCATTTGTTTTTATTCATGTTTCAGCTTCGGCTGCTAAGCTATAAAATGTTGCCTTTGTTGTTTGTTCATAATTTCTTGATCAGTCCCACTTGGGATCTACTTGAATATTCATACAGAATATCCTATAGAAATCAGACTTGTTAGCCTACCTAGCTTGCAATCTTCTAAGAACTTATCCAAGTCTTAACCTATGAGCTTATTAGTCTACAATAAGAAGTGTAAATTAATATATGCCATATTAATTTTCCAAACAGATCTTTATTCATATTAAAATCACTTTCATTTTTATATCAAACTTGGCTGGGATGAAGGGTGCTAGGTTAATATCAGCATTCTGGTTGGGTTCTTACCCAACTTTCTATTTTTTTTCCTTTTTTTTTTAAAAAAAAAAGAGCTTCAATGCAATTCAATAACAATACAACTAACTAATAATATTTCCTAACGATTTTTATTTTTTGGATGGTGATACAAAATTAATTGGAAAAGCAATAAATCTTGCACTAGAGTTCTTTGACATGTTATGAACATTAGACAGAATAGGATCCTAGAAGGTCTTGCTTTTTCTACAAGGCCTGGAAGTGCAAAGATTTCAGCGTCACTATGTTGGTTGGACGCCTCCTAGAAATGGCTTTATTAAGATACACAGTGATGGGTCCTTCAATTTGTCATCTTCTAAAGCTGGAATAGATGGCATAGCTCAGGTCAAGTGCTTGTTTGCCTTAGCCGAAGTGATGGTGGTAAATCACTAATACTTAGAGCTTAACAAATTTCCAAGGACAAAAGCTGCATGTTGGACTGGACCCTCTGTTTCTCACTCAACTTGGATATAAGCCAAGTTCGCAGTATCTTAGTAATTGGATCAATTCTTCAGATATATATATATATATATATATATATATATATATATATATATATATATGAGCATTTTCCTTCGCACAAAGCCCGTCTTCAAGGAACGCTATCTTGTATAGTTTGTGGCCTTGTAAAAAGAACAAATTAGCCTCCGAGTCTTTTAAACCCCAAAATGAAATTGGCCCCATGGGCCTTCACGATATGGCTCGCATCTCCATCATTGGCACCAATGTAGTGCCAGAACACTGAACTAGAACAAAAAGCACATGGGGCGGGCACCGGAGAATGGAAAAATAGGGTGGGCTTCTTACTCTGCCATATTTCTTCCGGTGCCTATCTTAAAGAAAAAATCGAACAATCAAAGATTTCTTCCATTAATAGAGTTGTTAGTCTTATTTTTTAAAATGAAAAATAAATAAAGAACAAAAAGATATTGTGGACGGCATTTTCTTTCTTCCTCATCAAGCCACTCTATTCATCCTCTTCCTCATCAACCATCTTTCTCTAGATCTTTTTTTTTTTTTTTTTCCAAGTTCCTTTCTCCAAATCTTTCTCACTTTTTGAGGATCTTTGCACCAAAAAATTCATAGAATTTAAGAAATAGTAGACATGCAATTTCTTAGGTTAGACAAAGCTAGAAAATTATGCATTGGTACTAATGAACATCGCATTCTAAAAATTGTGCATCAATTTAGATAGAATTATATATTGGCTTACTAAATAACTAATTTTTCTAGTGTGTCGGCTATGTAATGTATATTGATAAAAAATTAAGTCTAAAAATAATATGGATAATATCTATCTGAATTCGTTTTTATATCCAAATCAATCCGAATATAAACAAAAATTTGAGGATCTCGACTAATATCTATATATGTATCCATATCCATCAAAGAACAATAGAGATGGACATGGATAGATAGCTATTTGATCTGTATCCGAAATATCGAAATCTACCTATAACCCTATATAATTTTATATAACACTTTTTAATTTTTTAAAAGAATATATAATCAAATAAGCATGCTATTAACTTAATTTATTATCTATTTAGTAATATCTTTAATTCTGTAGTCATAAAATTGAATTATCTAACTAATTTCTATAATTATATCTATATTTTTAATATTCTAATTGTATTTATGTCTGTTTAAAATAAATATAGATATGAACTTTTACATCCAAATAATATCCATATTTATATTTATATTCATCAAACAAAGCAAATATGGATCTAGATATGCTAGTATCCAATCTATATCCGATCCAGAGTCATCCCTATAAAAAATATGTTCTACAAACTATATCTATTTACTCAAAAATGTATATTAGATCACTACTGGATGTATATCAAAAAAAATTATAGTATGTATCAGAAAATTGATGACTGTGTATCATTTGGCCTTATTTGTAATAATGAATATGATATTTTAAAATTTATGTATCAATTTACTTGGTGGTGCATATTGTGTTGCGAGATGATAAATTTATTAAATGTGTATCATTTGGTTATGTATTGTATACTAGCTGGAGAAAAGATAATTGGAGTTGTAGAAAATTCTCTCTCTCAACCCATATTGGTGAGAAGGTTTATGTATCCTTTTATAGTATTTCTATACACATGTTTACAATGGTAACAAATGCAATAATAAAAATGTACAATAATAGATCTCAAGGATATACTTTAGGAATTCTACATATTTTTAAAGATTCTATAAATATCCCAAGAATATGTTACGATAATTTTTTAATAAAAAATATATAATAATATATTTCAAAAATATGCTTTGTTAATTTTTTGATAATTTTTTGAATGATCTTAAAGATTTTTTGAAGATTTATATGACAACAAGTGGGCTCCTATCATCATCAAGTGAATAGGACATCCACAACCACAAAATAGGACTACGGCAGCGGTTATGGCAACAACTAGGCTAATACCATCATCAAGTAAATAGGGCCGCTGTGTTAGCCTAAAAAATCACTGTAATAGTCTACGGCAATGGTTAGACAACCGTTGCGACTTTAGTCATCGTCGTAGGCCTATGGCAGTGGTTTTTTAAAATACGGCAACGGTTGTATCAACCGCTATTATAGAAAGGTATGACAGCAATTTTACAACTGCTGCTATAGCAACCACTATCATAGAAGCTATTGCAGTAATTATCCAACCGCTACCATATAGCTATTACAGCAGTTGTCCAACTGCTATCGTAGTTTTATACCAACCGCTACCATAAATACTACGGCAGTGGTTTGGCAATCGCTGCCATAGCTTTTGACCAATTAAAATGGCCGGTAGGTAACGGACGGTGGCTGACCGACAGCGGTAGGACCCACTGGGGGTGGTGGTGGCGGGCGATGGAAGGTGGCGGTGGAAGGGCCCGTCAGGGTGGCTGTGGCGGTCGGGGGCGGCAACAGCGACGAAGCTTGGGTAGAGAGAGATCATAAAATGCTCAAGTCCATACTATTGCTGGTTGACTACTTAAGTCACTATATACAGATCATTCATTTCTTCCATAATTGATGTGAGACTATCACAATCAATTATAGATTGGACCTATCACAGCGGTTATAGATAGCTGCTGCTACAGGTCAGCCTATGACAGCAGTTATCGATAACCACTGCTGTAGGTCCAATCTATGATAGCAGTTGATAATAACCGCTATCATAGGTAGAGAAATGATAGTGGTTATACTTAAAGGCTGTCATAAGTGCGATATAGCAGCGGTTATTATGCAACAACTGTTATATAGACAGAATATAATTTTTTTTAATTTTTTTTGAATATGATATAATTTTAAAATTTAAAGTTCATCTTTATCGTTTATTATCTAAATAATTATCATTAGAGTATCGTCACAAAAAATCACCTCGATCTGATAGTCCTAGATATGTCGATCATTAAAATTTGATTTCAACAGTCATAAATGACCGCATAATGATCTGATAGATAGAGATGACTGATGGATTCAAAAAATGATAACGATGATCTCAATGATATTTGTATTACACTATCAAAATTTTACTTCAATCGAATATCATTATCACAATCAATTTAGCATGAAATGATTTGGATCGTTAAATAAAAAATGAGTGATGAAAAGGTCAAATGACATTCGATTATAAAATAATTTTTTAGATAAATGATCTTTACTACTATTTTAATCATTTGTCTGGTAATGATCATAAAATTCAAACTACATGTATATGAATGATCTAAAACTATATGTCGCTTGCTAGTCATTCTTAAATTCTTTAAGTAATTATATTTATACTTTTGTAAGATATGCTCAAGTGGATTTTAATATATACGTACAGTTTGGATTTTATGATCACCACCATATAAATGATTAAAATATTAACAAAGATTATTTATCCAAAAAATTATCTTAATTAATCGGATGTCGATTGACTTTGTGATCACTCATTTTTTATTTAATGATCAAAATAATCTGATGCTAAATTGATCATGCTAATGATGTCTGATTGAAATAAAATTTTGATAGTCTGCTATAATTATCATCGAGATCATTGTCATAAATTTTTGGACCCATCAGTAATCTCTATCTATCAGATCATCGTACGATCCTTCATGACCGTCGAAATTAAATTTTAATGATTGACAATGCTAGGACTATTGGATCGAAGTTGTCTTCTATAAGGATACTCTAATGATAATTATTTAGATAATGAATGATGAAGATATGTTTGAAATTTGATTTCACTATTACAGATTTACGTAATTATCCAAAATTATTTATAAGTATCGACTAAATTTTTTTAGAACTTCAATTTGAGGGGTAAAATGATATTTTTTTCATAAAATTATCATTGCAGCCACGTGATCTCGAAAAATTATATGAAATCCAAAAAAAATATTGAAATCCGATCTCTGGATCAAAAGTTATGGAATGACAAAGTTGTTACCTATGACAGCAGTTATAGTAACCGTTGCTATAGGTACCTATCACAGTGGTTACAAATAACCGTTGCCGTAGATTATACCTACGGCAGTGGTTACTATTACAGTAACCGCTGCTATAGGTCGAACCTACCATAGGTTATAATAACCACTATCGTAGGTTATGCCTACCACAGTGGTTATGGATAACCGCTACGGTAGGTCCTACCTACGACAACGGTTACAGTAACCGCTACAGTAGATCTATCTATGGCATGATTATCCATAACCACTATCGTAGGTCGACCTACGGCAGCAGTTATTTATAACTGCTGCCGTAGGTTCTGTAACAGTGATTTTAGAAACCACTGCCGTATTAGCACTACCATAGCTCCTTTTTGTAGTAGTGATAGATTGTACATTGAGCTTAGACTTGAGATGGAAATTATCGATAGAAGAGATCTTTGGTTAGTATATCACCAAATTGCTTTAGAGAGGAGATGAATATACATGCAGTTGATTGTGAGCTATTTGTTTGTGAACAAATGAAAATCAATTTTAATACATTTGTCATGGGCATGAAAACTTGAATTGGTTATCAAATAAATTGCACCAAGGCTATCACACCAAAGTGTAGGAGGTAAGGGAAGAAATACACCAAACTCATGCAATAACTATTGAATCCATATAAACTTGATCATACTTTTAGCCAATCCTTTGTATTCAGACTCTATATCATGGTGTACTGCTTCTTTGAGTTCCATGTAATAAGATTAGAGTCGAGGAACATAGTATAGTGAAGCAACTTTAAATAATTTATTGAGTTTGAACCTATAGTACATATGATACTTTAAGCACCATATAATTTGTTTAACAGCCTTCCAGTGCTCAGTAGTTGGCCTATGCACAAATTGACATACATAATTAATAGCATAGACAATATTAGGATGAGTGAGTGAAGCATATTACAGAGCCCCGATTATACTACGATAATGACTTGAGTCTAGATACAGATAGTACCAGAGTAGTAGCAGGCTTGAAAGCATCCATGTAAGTATTAAGTAATCTTATGCGGAGTGGACCTCAATACCTAGGAAATAATGGAGTGGATCTACATCTTTTATAACGGACTTAGGAGTGAGAGAAGAGAGCATGTCATCAAGTAGGATATTAGGACCACCTATGGGAATAATATTATCAAAATAAACAAGGAGATCGAAGAAGAACATAGGTGCCCATGTGCTTGATAAAGAAAGACATATCAGTCTGAGATCTAAAAAAGCCCAAATCACGAAGATAAAAATTAAGGCGCTAAAACCAAGTCTACAAAGCTTGTTTAAGCCCATATAAAGAGCGTTGGAGATGGCAAACATAATGCGGATGATCTAGGTCAAAAAAACCTAGAGATCATTTAAGCCCATATCAGCATTGAGAGTTATCATGTACAAGTTATATTTAGGATCTAGGCCATTGGTCACGTACTCATACTAATTACTCATACTAATCACTAAGGGAAATAGGGTATCCAATTGTAGCAAGAGAGCCGACCAAATCTTTGACCTCTTGAATATATTCGAAGATCAAACAACTCCCTCTATATATGGTTTGAAATTGTAGGTGAAGAGTCTGGGCTTGAGCATTAATTGTTGGGCAACAAATAGATGCTCCAGTGGACCCTAGTGGATTCTTGTGCAAGATCGATTTTGAAAAAGCATTCAATTACATCTTATGGAATTTCTTATTCAACTTGCTCAACAAGAGAGGCTTTGGACCCCGATGGATCTCATGGATCTCCAGCATACTTTAAACAGCAAGCTCAGCATTGGTAGTTAATGATAGAGTGGGTCGATGGTTTCAAATTAAGAGGGGCCTTAGACAAGGCAATCCCATATCGCTTATGCTCGTTGTTCTGGTAGCTGATACCCTCAATAGAATCCTAAAGCTTGCAGAATCTGAAGATCTCATCACTGGCGTGGGCCCTTACATGATCACTGAAAATATCCAGTGCCTTCAATTTGCGGATGGCACATTAATCATTTGCCATCTAACCAAGAGCCATGTGAACATACTGAAGCTAATCCTATACTCTTACGAACTGCTAACTGGCCTAAAGATAAACTTTGAAAAATCCTAGGTCATTGGTCCAGATACCCCTAAGAATGAAACAAAGGTTCTTGCGTCGATCCTTAGATGCCAAGTAGGACATCTTCCCATCCATTATCTTGGCATTCCACTGCATCACTCCTCCCTAAAGCAACATGACTGGCGCTTTCTTCTAGAAAAGATGGAAAAAAAAACTATCTGGATGGAAGAGTAGAATGCTCACAATGGTCGATAGGTTGACTTTAATCAACTCAATGCTTCAGGCAATTCCAATCTATTGGATGTCAATTTTGAAACTTCTTACCAGTGTCATCGAGAGGATCAATAGGCTCTATAGGGACTTCTTATGGAAAGGAAACAGTTCCATCAGTAGTAGAATCAAGTACCTAGCATCCTGGTCTTCAGTTTGTAAACCAAAAAAATTTGAAGGACTCAGTATCATCAACCTTTCAAACTTGAACCAATCACTTTTGATGAAATGGTGGTGGAAGCTCTTCTCAGAAACTGAAAAACCATGGTGTATTTTGATCCGGCAAATCTACTACAGTCAACGACTACCTTTCACCACATCATCCTATCTCAAACAGGCTGCATCCTCCTTTTGGAAGGGCATTCTATCAACGGAAGGTCTCTTTCAGCAGAGCACCTCTGTCAAAATTGATGATGGATGGCTTACACCCTTCTGGTGCGAGATTTAGTTGGGCAATGAACTCTCTAGTTTTAAACTCCCTAATTTATACCTCATGGCCAACGACCCATCATCTAGCATTGCAAAGTTCATATCAAAACAAAATCTAGGAGACAACTTCAGGAGCCCCTTACCTATGGTAGCAACCAATGAGCTGAACACTCTACTGTGTTCACTGAACCAAGCTTAACTTACCACCATTAGTGACTATAGATAGTGGAAATGGAGAGTCTCAGAAAATTTCTCAGTCCATCAGTGCTATATGTTTCTCTCTCATGGTGGTATCTTATCTCAGTTTGGATCCTTGGTATGGAAACTACCAATACCGAAAAAGGTCAAATTTTTTATCTTGTTATGCTATAATAATAAAGTTCTCACAACTGACAATCTAAAAAAAAAAAGAAGTTTAAGGCCCCAATTCATATCCTCTGTGTTGTAGAGATAAAGAGACATTAGATCATTTACTCCTTAACTGTAGCTACTCCAAGACTATGTGGAATCTCCTCTTATATAATATGCATTGCCCGCAACCTCCATCCAATTTTCGAGATATTTGGAGTAATTGGACTCACACTTCCGGCCCCAAGGAGGAAGCCACTGGCCTTCTATGTCTAGCCTCGATCACCTGTTGGTGTTTGTGGAAGGAGAGCAACATGAGGATTTTCAACTTCGAGGTAAAGGCGGTCATAAAAATTACTAAACCAATAGCTACCCTCCTCACTGAGTGGACATCTACTTACCATATAAAAAGTCTGCATGCTATTTCCAGTAAGCTAGTTCATCTGAGAACTGCAACTGCATGAAATCCATGCTTAGAGGCCAAGTAAAGGCTATAGCTACTCATATCAAGAAGTTCTGGAGTATACTCTTTAAGGACTGTAGAATGTTGCAACTTTCTGAGATGTATACAGAGGTTTGCAATGTTTGGAAAAAGCATGTATCTAATTCTCAGCTTCTTCTTGCTATAGATTGTCTGTTTGCCATTGGGTGTTCGTGTTTGTGGTGAGAATGCAATCAGTGGACCTCCAAGTTTGAAGCAAAGAGAGGATTGGTGATAGCTAAATCAGCAGTTCACACTTCGGAAAGCTAGGTGCAGTAGATTTTTAGCAGCAGTGTCAAACAAATCTTGAGTAACTACCATACTTAGAAAAGTCAGATGATTGAGAGGGCGATACTGTATCAGGAACAATAAATGGTGCAAGAGGTGTAACTTCCACCTAGTGTTCATCCTCTCTAAATTTTCTTGGGTGGAGGAATATATCATCCGCCTGCTATCAACCACGTGTTCTTGTTCTCTATGTACCCTGAAAGGACCTCTTCATGCACCATTTTATGAGTTGCTTTGGGTCCTAGGTTGGAGGGCCTCGTCTCTTTTTGTACTTTTAAATATAAACCTTTATATATTTCAATCTAATCCTTATAAGGAGAAAGTATCTTGCTTCCTCTCCATTTCTCTTCAAAAAACAAACAATTGCTCTAAGATTATCTAAGCCTTTTGTGCCAAATCAATACCCACTAAATGACCAATCATGCAATTGGCAACAGAGTTCATGATCCAACCCAAAACAAGCTGGTCTCTTTGATATTTGGAATTGGGGTAGGTCATGGAGGTGCCATCCTTCTCATTGGTGATGGTCATTGATTGACATTGATTGGAGCTATTGATAGAATGAAATAGTTTAAAGGCTCTTAGATATGGAATAAAACATGTTTTCCATACAAGATAATTGGATCCTTTTAACCTAACACCAACAGCGAGAAGATTGGAGGAAGAACAGCTAATCTGCTGAAAGGAGATGGGTGAAAGGATGGCCATGGGATCACCAAGGAGAGTACAAGCAAAGAAAAAAAGAAGACTGAACAGCAACATAGAAGAGAGGCTTAGAGAAGGAGATGGAAGATGGGATCAATGGATGCAAGTCAAAAAAGCTTGAAACCATAAAAAAAGACAACTAGTGTTATAGGAAATTCTCTCTCTCAATCTGTGTTGATGAGGAGGTCTACATATACATGGTAATGAATACAAAGATGGAAATATACAATAATAAATTTAAAAAATATACTATGAGAAGCTTGTATATTCTTAAAGATTATATAAATGTCCCAAGAGTATGCTATGATAATTTCTTAATGAAAAATATATAATAATAGATTCTAAGAATACGCTTTGGTGATTCCTTGAATATTATTTGGTGATCTTTGGAATGATCTTATAAATTTTTGAAAATTTATATATCAATAATTGGGCTAATATTGGTGAACACCATATTCTAGGAATTATGTATTGATTTAACTAGCAGTATGTATTAGCTTACTTGATGACTAATATGCTTGGTGCATATTGCCGACTATATAGGTGTATCAAAAAAAGCATATTTTGAAAATGAGGAAGAAAGAAAATGCCACTTATGATTTTCATTTTTTTTTATTTTTTAATGATGTGACTAACAATGCCATTAGTAAGAGAAGTCCTAACTTTTGTGTTTCTTCTTTGAGATGGGTGTTTGCCTCATATTTCTTTCTCTAGTTCCTACCGCATATAATTTTTATTACTGAAATAGGACTCGACCGCACCGTATACAAACCACGTGTTACTTATACTGATCATCTTTCACGCATTACATTTCTATGTGATTAGCAAATGATATTTGGTGTGCTCAAATTCACCGCCTCTTCCAAGTTGAGGTGATTACACACCAGCAAGCAATCGCAACCATTACCAAATATTATAAATGATAATATTTAATGTGCAGTTTGTTGTCCCTTAATTAGCTGAACCCCTGTATCACAACCCCCCCCCCCCCCCCACCCCAACCCCCTCCAACCCAAAAAAAAGGGAAAAAGAAATGAAGCATGTGAGGCTAAAAATAAATATAATATAGGTGGTGTTAATATTACTTCAAAGCATAAGTTACAATGTAAGGGCTCATTATTTTCCCATTTCCCTTCTACCTAACAACCATAGGTAAAGGCCCACTTGGTTGCCCATATTTGGGCATCTGAACTAAGGGTGGCGATGCTTAACCATTTAATCTACTTAACTTCATTCAACCAATTATAGATAGGGTTAAATTATCAAGTTAATAAAATAGTCAGCTTCGGATACTGATTTTTGACACACTTAACCAATAAATGAACTTAAACAATCAAGCAAATAAGTTGAGCAGAATCTAGTCAACTGATATCTTGAGCAGAAAGATTGAAGCTTATTGGCTCTGATACCACTGCACAATAATTTAAGAAACTTCTTTCTGAACTATAGAATATCTGGTTCTTGGCTGAGTTGTTTTGAGAATCATTAAGCAAGTATATTATCTAATGCATCGAATATCTTTTGAATGTAAAATTGGAAAATTACCAAACATTTATCCATGACAAGCATTCATTTTTGGGAAACCGTATAATTGTGCTTCACTTGGTTGCAATTTTATGATTAATTAAATCAAAGACCTGTTACCTGCCAGTAGTTTGGAAGTCTTCTTTTTACATCAGAAGCTAATTCTCCACATATATGGAAAGATATAGGTTTTCTGCAATGCTCTATATCCTTGTTTATTTAGGCTTTTATATTATTACAATGCCAATGTGACTTAGATATATCTTTGTGATTTGTAAGTTGTGTTCTTGAATGGGAGATTTTTTTTTTGGTAGCAAATGGGAGATATGATAGGCATATCTATGTATTGAATCTTTCAATCTCAACATGATCAATGCTTTCCTCACATAGTGTTGTGTGTCTTGTACTGATAGAACAGCCTGCTAAATTGACTTCTCTGCTCAACATGGATCAAACGATTTCGCCCATCCTAGGACTTCTGGGATTATACCTCTGTATTTTTTGTGGCTTTCAACTATTCATGAGATTGAGGATTTCTTGCATCAAGAAAAAGATATTGAGGATTTCTGTTTTCGGGTTTTCTCCTATATGCACTTCCTCCATTGGTGGAGTTTTCTTCAACTGTCTCCACCCATGGATGTAGGCCATAGGTTGCAAGCAATCGAATGAACCAAGTAAATTTTTGTATTCTTCTCTCTATTTCGTTGCTGTCTTTGGATCCATCATCTTTGCACAAAAGAGAATTTGCCCATATGATGATTCCTTTAGGGGATCAATGTTGAAAGAATTTTTCTATTCTTTTAGCTTATTAACTTCTAATCCAGTTGTTGCTGGATCTTTTTGATCTTTTTGAACTGAATATGACATCTAGATTCATCAAGATGTTCGTATCTTTAACAAAAGATGCTACCAACCTCAATATTCAGTATCATATATTATATATATATATATATATTCTTACTTCATCATGTTGTCGCATTTGTACTTTGATGATGCCCACACTTTCTCGCACGTAGATTTATAGTTTTTATTTTGAGATTGCAAGTTGTTGCTGAGGTACTGCAGCATCTCTATGCTAACATTATATATTCAGCTTACAATTGGAATTGAAATCAAAATCAAAATTGAAATGAGAATGAATTGGAATAAGAATCAGAATGACTATATCCTTTGACACGTTTGATTTATAATTGGAATCGAGATCAAAATCGAAATAAGATTTAAATACAAAAGAAAATTATGGATTAGATTTTAAGAGATTGGGACAATTCTTATTTCCCCTTTAAAATGAAAAGAAAATGAAACTTTTCCCAACCAAAAGGCTAGAATCGGAGCCGCTCGTACCTATTCCTATACGAGAGCCTAACTCCTCTCCAGCCAAACATGCCCGTAGGGGAATGAAACGTGGTTCCCCAAATTTTTACTGGTCTCGGTAATTCTCTTTGCCTAGTTATGTGTTTACCGGAGTTTCCACAGCATGTTGGACAGTTAATCTTGCTTTAGAAAACCTGAAACACCATCCAACTAGCTGGAAGATGACGGGAGGTCATATCTTGGTTTCGTGTCTTTGCCTTCTTATAGGCATTTCGACTGCATTATTCCTCCATCAGTTCCCATCCTCGAAGGCATTAATTTGACTCCACTTACCACATTCTGTCCCCCACAAGCCTGGAAACCTGGAGTGCTTCTGGTCCTCACCTTTTGAGAAGGCAAGAGGTGGGCTTTGTTTACTCTATGTGGAGCTCGGTGTGGAGTGGGCTTGAATTGAAAGCCTAGGATAGCTATTCCAGCCATAGCCAACCTATTCTCTCGTAGAATTGATGAGGGAGGCCCTGGTCCCAACTCCTAATTAACAGCATGCCTCATGTGGATCTTGTGATTCCAGCCATAAACATACCTTTATCATAGTAGAGTCTAGATTACATAAACCAACAAAAATTCTGTTCTTAAATTCATGGTAAAGTCCAAACTAGCACATCAATCACCACAAGTGGATTAGTAGTGATCAAAATCCAAGAGGTATGAAAGTTTTTGGATGCACAACTAAATTGCAATATTTCTTGACTTAGATATTCTTTGATTTTAGTAGTCATGATTTTGTTATCTCAAATGTTCTCTTCTGCAATCAATTTACCGAAAGTCCAAAGATGCATAAAATTGAAAGTTGAGTAAAATCATGTTTTTCTCTTTTTATCATCACGAATTTTTTCCATCAAACATTTTTTTTTTTTTTTTCAAAATAGGCTACCCACCTCTTAAAGAAGAAGTTCTACAAAATTTCACCTTATAATTTTAAAGATATTAAATTTGATGAAATGAATTAAATCATGATTCTGGAATTAAAAACCTTTAGATTATTTGATCTTACACTCGGTAACATAATAAACTCAAAAGTTATACCACTATAGGCACGCACAGGGATTTGAAGGAAAACACTATGGGGTTGTTTAGTTCTTTCTGAACTTCCTCCAACAAATAATTTTAAAATATACCACAGAACGGAAGGGAGATCCACCTGCATTATAGTTATGCAGGTCCCAAATACCTGGGGGATGTACCATATGAGACTTAAAAATTGAAATCTTTAATTGCTAAACACGGGCACGACTGGGGCAACCCCAGTTTAATAGAAGTATACCATATATAACATAGTCTCACATGATAAACAAGGAGAAGCCACCTTATTCTTTTAAGTCCTTGAATCCACAAGAGAAGAAAAGCTATAGATGCATATCTTCGAAATCATGAAGTTTTGCATTTATTAGTTTTGCTGTTGCACCACAACAAATACCATTATAGACTGCTGCAAAAATGTGATAAACAGTGCTTCAACTTCTTAATATTGCCTTTGATGTCTGGTTGGGCTAAGCTACCATGTTCTTGTTTCTTGCATTGAAGACATGCTTCCAAAAGCACAACCTAAAATTTACCAAACCTTCTGTCTTCTTTTTGAGAAAGATATAATCAATTTCTTTTATCTTTTGTTGTAATATTTGATGAGCAAAATAGTTAGCTTTTCTTGGTAGTTAACTAACAGATAAGATCGAAGTCGAGTTATTTGAGAGATAGAGCCGCTGCAAGTTCAGCATGGAAGTTTTGAAGAACAAATATATGGCAGACTTGCTAAATTTTATTGGAATAGAGAAACTAAAATACATAACTGAGCAAGGCCCATTGTTAACCACAGAGGACCCTTTATATATTCTTATGCATTAGGCCTGTTACAGCAGTAGCACTAACAGTCCATGGCTACATATATAAGCATTCAAAGGATCACACTTTAGATGGACGATTCCACCTTATTTTTCATATCTATAGAATGGCATTTAGAAACCATCCTCCACTGTACGTCGAGTTAGTGAACAAGATTGAAACCCGCTGGAATGATATTGAAGATGCCACCGAGAACGCCGCTGAGAAGACCACCAGTGATGAACTGCAAGGCTGATTGAAGGAAACCATCGGATGGGAGCGATGCATCGCAGGTAGAGAGAGGGGTGCCGACCACCAGCTTGCAGCCACTCAAAAGTGTTGATAAGAGCGTTGTTACCAGATTGAGTACCATGGTAAATACTCCATTATCATCTGTGGTTGCACTGGAAACTACGCTGCCACCACACTGTAGCTGCACCAAAGCATCTGCAAGGCATTCCAATCAATGAGATGGTTTAGTACTACTCTACGATACTTGGTGCAAAACTTTAATAATACCATTTGTGAAAAGATCTAGCAATTCTGTAGAGATTTAAGAAGACTAGCTAGAATATTATGTTGCTGCAAGTTTTATATATAGAACTTGAAATGCTCAAAGGTTGATCATTAAGCAAGCTAAAAGGTCACACAAACTAATGCTAAGAGTATAAAGGAGGATCATGTGTTTTGTCTCCGAGATGGCTTGGCGAGACTCTCATCATATATCGATATTTTATGTGCTAAGAGCATTCTTCGCATCAATATTAATTCTCCATATCATAAGCTTCAGAAATTAAATAGAAAAGCCGGATGGATTGCCATGGTTGATTGAATTTTCTGGTGTCGTTTGTGCATTGCTTAATTAGAGAAGAAATCTGTAGTGCTTGCACTAGCTAGGGATGTCATTGGGCTAGCCTTACTTGGGAAGACAGGTGTAGTCGCAGTGCTTGTCTTGGTGCTATTGCTGCAGGGAACAATACCACTGATGAGGATTCGCCCGAGTTGGGCTTGCGCTACTGGTGCACACAGTCCAGCCAACAAGACCACTGCAAAGAGGAAAGTCCTCAAGGCCATTGTTGGAGATGATACCAGTGTATGCAGCTGGTTGCAAGCAAGTAGTGCGTTTGCTTTTTGTTCTTTGCTTTGGAGTGTATTTATAGGCACGAGGATGCAATATTGCTGCCTTTTTTAATAACTGGTGATGGTGCATATCTTCATAATTAAACTCATCAAACTCATGGATCATAATAATTTTCTGAATCCTGACAAAACGGGTGCCTTTCACGCATGCTCTTGAATGGGCCAAACATAATCCTTAATATTTTAAATCATTTAACTTTATAATTGCACACATGGTCATATTTGTGGTTTGCGGTTTTCCTTCCACCACCCCTCCCCCCACCCCTTCATTAATGATTTACATATGATAGTCCTTGGAGTAGTAAGCACAGAGGGGAATTTAGGAAAGCATAAGCCAAGTTAGCTATTAACGGGAAGAAATAATTGGTTTCTGAGGGTTTGTAGAGTCATATTTAAAATATAGTGACACATAACTGCTGTTATATATATCAGTAGTATTAACACCTATTTCAAGCAGGAAGACTTGAGAGTTCAGCTTTTAAGTCCTTATATCTTATGCAAATAGAATTTATCCTACCTCATCTTTCTCCTGTATCTATGTACTAATCCAATTATTGGAACTTTTAATGCAATATAATATACCCAAACAACTTCTACTAATATTTCTTTCATGTAAAGCTGTTTTGTTGCCATTATCTACTTATCAAATAAAAATCCACACAAGCCTATGGAATTAGTTTGTCAAGGAGACCATCATTTTAGGTTGGTTGTGTTATAATTGACAGAGGATTGATTGGCTGTATTTTTGGGCATGAATATTGTCCATCTCACTCAACATGTTAACTAAAATCAATAGCCCTATTTAAAACAGATTCTTCATTCTTTGAGAAATAAGCCAGATGATTCTTGGGGACACTTTCTACTAATTTTTTTCATATCTTGTATACATATAGAAAAGTGATAAGTCGAAAAGAATGGTATCTTTTTTCCTCATATATAGTGCATGCAACAATTTAAGAGGCACATGTTGGAAAAATCAACTAGATAGGATCGTAGCATATCAGTGGTAGGCTTATCTCTATTGCCTCTATTGCTCTTTTTGCCACAATTGAAGCTAAGCGTGCAGTGTTGCAAGCTGGGGAGAAGGAAGCTATATCCCTTCAAATTTGCTTGCTAGTACACCATACAAGTTACTTGGATGATGTCTTATTCTTTTTTAGTTACATACAGTATGTATCTCCTTTCACCAACAAATATATAGCATTATCTCCTAGCATCTAGTGCCCTCTTCCTTGTTTTTTTTTAAGAGAAAAAAATTGAGGAAGACTTGGCTATGTTTTACTTCCTGAGAAAAGTAGGAGGCTGTGGTCTCAAGGTGTCATTTGGCAGCATTCACTCGGCATGCTGCCCTTCTCCAAGTCCTGAAGTGGACTCCTGGCAGTGTCACTCGTTTTCTGCCATGGTCAAATGGGAATTATAACAAGCACTGGTAGGTAACTATATAAATATATTAATGAGAGATCCTACCATCCATCTCCGTTGATGGAATAATGTCATGTATTCTTGGTATGATACCATATTTTATAAAATGATAATAATACTCTTACTATTAGTTGCTAATGGGGTGTTAGTCATAGCACTAAAAAAACTTAAAGCACATGCCTCACGTGACCTAAGATTTTGGATGCCTATTATCCTAAATCAAAATGGAAGGAAAAAAAATCTAAATCAAATCAGATGGAGAAAAAGAAATCCTAAATCAAGTCGGGTGGAAAGAAGAAATCCTTAAGCAAGCCATTAGTGGAGAAGAAGAAATCTAAGAAGAAAATGGAGGGTTGTACGTAGAGGCAGAAGAATAACATAGAGGCTTGTCAATCAAGTTCTTTTAATTATTTCTCCTCCCGAACTACCGATTTTTGGCATTATGGGACCAAATCACCTTTGAGGACCTCATGGACCAATGGAAATCCTAGCTGGCATTTCTTTAGATGCGAGATGTATGAGGTATGTTATCCATTTTTCTCATGTTTGATCTATTATCTAATTTTTTGGCTTTAATCTCCGATCTCAAATTATTTTTTCAGATAAATGGTGGCTGTGGTTATTTCTTTCAGTATGATTCATTTTTAAATCTAAGAGATAAGGATATTATTAATATGCTGTTGTAACGAAACAAGAAGCTTCAAAACTAAATTTCAAGCTACAAAAGAACGGCCAAATGGGCTATTTATTGTATGTTAGCATTCTGGATTGTTATGGCTTTTTATATAATCGGATCTAAGTTTTAAAAATACTAAATATGCTAGGTTGAATGTTTGAGGTTCATCCCAAAAGTAGATGTTTTATTGTAGGGATATCCCAAAATTAATTTATAATCTCTACAATTTGAACGTTTGCTACAATATATGTCCTTTGGAATTGTTACATTGTTCATTCTACATGTGCATTTTGGTCTTAAGTAAGTTTTGGTGGCATAGTAAAAGGATAAACATGTAATGCATTTCCTCAATTAAGAATACCAATTCATACTCGTAAGGAATGCATTTCCTAAAGTAAGAACTATTGGCATAATAAAAGAGAACCAATATGGAATTCATTTCCTAAAGAAAGAATACCATAAAGTAATGATAGGAAAAGTTCCAGTGACACCCTTGTTTTTTCTAAATATCGTATTCTTGCCCTCTCAAAATTAGAAAGTTCTGATGATCTCCCCTAAATTTTACCTTTGTTCCATTTACACCTCCTCTATTTTTAACTAGTCGCACATACACCCCTTGGTTTAAAAGAAGAAAGATGAATAAAGGTATATTAGCAGATACAGTTTGAAGGATACCTATAAGCTATAAAGAATCTGTACATCATCCAGACATATTTGCTATTTCAATTGGACAACAACTCAACATAAAATGATAAATCAAAATAAAATTTAACAATAATTTCTCAATATATTGTTATATAATGCCCAAAAATAGAATCAAAGCATCCTATATTATAATTGATGATAGTAAACTATTCTGTATCACACTGTATCAGAATGTATTATATTGTATCACAATCTATGATACTTGATCATAATGTATCGAAATGTATCATAATATTTTGCCATACATGTTATTGTATCACAAGATATCATAATCTGTCAAACCTTCTGATAAACATAAGGTACCACAAGATATCATATAATAAAAATAGGTATCATAACAGAATGTACATTATATAAATACCAAAGCTATCACCCCAAAAGCTTGATACACCTAAATCGATACCCCAAATGCATTACATCAAAAGTAGAGCTATTGCTGTTGAGATGTGCTTCTAGCTAATATTTTGTGAGGTTTCAAGTCATGGCTGTGATGCAATGAGGGAGGCAACTGGCTAAGAGGAGGGAGGTTGGGAGGCAGCTGGCTGGGAGGAGAGAAATTGGGAGGAAGCTGGCTGAGAGGAGGCAGGCTGGGAGACTGCTATCTATTGGCTGCTGATCATTGCATCCATACTACTGGCTGAAGCATGGGATGGAGCAGGATGGGAGGTTGCAACTATCTTCTTTATTGACCCACTCCTTTGAGCCTAAAAAATAGTGCTAAAATATAATTAAATATTAGTTAAGTACATTATTGATGGTAAATGAGGCCATAATACCTACTATCTCTCTCTTTTCCTACTAACTTGGTGTCTGATTTGATTGGATGCAATATTTTGTTCTCTCTTCTTTGCCATCTCCTTTTTAGGGTCTTTGCAAATCCTAGAGTTATGGTCCTATTATTTGTAATTCTCGCATTTTAAGGATGTACCCATTCTTTTGATTCCACTAGAATCCTTTGACTCATCCTTTTTATTCCTTCTTGCCCTTAATGGTCTATCTGGAGAAGTCCTTAAGAGAGAGGGGATACAATGGGGTACTTTATCTTTGACCAAGATTTCTGCTTGGAACCGGCTCAATGATTTGCTCATAGGCTCTAAAAATATATCTTTATTGTACCATGCACTATCAAAATATTTTGTATCCTTTTTAACAAACATAATAGCTACTGTCCCATACCCTATATCCACAAACACTCTCCTCTAAGTCCATAATAAATCTATCATTGTGATGCTCAACTTCAAAATCTAGGGTCTCCTCCCCGTATGCAATGGAAATCCATAACCTCCAACTTAGCCCTCTCTAACTTTTTTGGAATCTTAGGATAAAGAAGGCCTATAATTTTGTTCAAGCCTTCTCTTTTAGCTTAGAACTGCTGTGTCAAGAGCCTCCTAATAATCTCTAACAATGTGATAATAGGTTTGTCTTGAGTATCCTATGTCCTTTTTTGAAGAACTCGCATATGTTATTCAAGAATAAGCTGGACTTATTTCTAAGGCTGAAGGCATGCCTTGACCGCAACTTAGATGGATGCTGTCTGAGCCACGGTCATGCGGTCTTATCAAAGTATCACAGCTCCTTCATGACAATGTCAAAATCATAAAGCATGGTCACCCTAGTACATTTTCAAAGGGCATCTATATAATACTTGTACTTGAATCCAGTACTTTTAAAATTGATGTGTAAGTGTCGCACATAAAATCTGCAGTTTATAGTAAGAATAACAATTTAAAAGGTCTTAACAAGATCCTACACATATATTGAATAAGTGAACAAGTTATAAATAATTAAGTACTTAAAAATAATAAAAAAATATATGTATTAAACAATATAGACTTATTTTTTGTCCATCTGACATAAAGATCTAACCATCCTCTTCTAAGGGCCCGATGTTATCTAATAAGCATATCAAAAACTAGCTCCAACTATTTTTCATCTCTACCTTGATTATGACCTATGCAATAGGAAACATATTTTCATTACTATTTTTCTCTACTACAGCTAGGAGCTATCATTCAAATGAGCTCTAAAAGTGACATCCATCCAATCCAATGATAGATCTACAGTCTTTGATGAAGTCATGTTTGCATGTTGCAAAATAATAATATAGCCTTCAAAAGAAAGGCTGACTAGCCTCATTAAGCTTACTGACATTCATCAACATTGTGCTCTCAGGATTAATTTGCTTGATGATCTAGCAGTACTCTCATAGATGGGCATACTGCTTCCTATGGCTAATATGAACAATCTCTAGTGCTCTAGTATTCGCTCCGTAAAAGCCTTCATATCCCTCCTTACTTGCTCTCTGAAGTACTTGACACTCTATTTTGCATTGGATCTAATCTCTCAAGATACTTTTCTCCTAGAAACTTGAATGTGACATTATAATTTTAAAATTATTTTTCAAACTGTGCATAGATTGGAAGATCTTTATCTGATAAGTATTCTCCCTCTTTACTGGTGAAACATGAATCCTTCATCACAACCATGCTTGCATATAGCAGTAAGCCGACTTGTCTTATTCTTTTTATGCATAAAATCAAAACCGTCTTGTATGCTATAAAATTGCAATCCCTTCTTAAACCATGTGGTATTATTAAATCTTATTCCAACTGAAAGTTTGATAGTTCTTTTAATATCTGCGAGTTCATTGAATTCTGGATAATCTGCATTTTGAATCCCAGCATCTGAATTATTATCACTATCCAAGTTGTGGAGATTAGGGGTGTAAGTGGATTGGAGAAAATCTAAAATTCAAACCGATCCAAATCGAATTAGAGATTTGGATCGGATTTTTAACTACAACAAAATAATATTTTTGCGATCAATTTTGTGATCGAATTTTTTTGATCAAATTTGCAATCGGCTCATGGATAAATATTAATATAGCGATCGATAAAAAATCGGTTGCAAAATTGATCATTAAATTTTCTGTCGGAAGGCATGCCAACACCTTGCGATTAATTTTATGACCGATTTATTGAATATAAAATTAAATTTATAAAAAAATATTTTTTATATTTTTATAATTAAAAAATCGATCGTAAAATATTTTAATTATTTATTTCTATTTTTAATTAATTTTGTAACTAATTTTTTGATTACAAAAAATATGTAATAAGTTGCGATCGAAAATTCAGTGGCAAATATTTTTTATTATTTATTTTTTATATATTTTTGTGATTGATTTATCGATTGTAAAAAGATAATAATAATTTACGAACCAAAAAATTAGTTGCAAATTTTTTATATATTTATTTTTATTTTATAAATACATTTGAGACTGATTTTTTGGTTACAACATATTTTTATTATTTAAATAATTTGGTGATTGAATTTTTGGTTGCAAAATGGAATACTAATTTGCAATCAAAAAAATTGATTGCAATATTTTTCATGTATTTTTTTTATTTATAAATACATTTGTGATTGATTTTTTGTTTGCAATTTTTTTTATTATGTATCCAATTTGCAACCAAAAAATTAGTCGCAAAGTTTTTAATTTTTTAAATTATAAAAAATTTGTGAATTATTTTTTGATTGCAAAATATTAAAAAATTTATGACTAATTTTTTAGTTGTAAAATATTAAAAAATTAATCTATAAAAAATTATTTTTTTATCTATAAAGAATTTTACGACAGATTTTTCATTTGTAATTTTTTTTAAAAAAGTTTGCAACCAATAAATCGATCATAAAATATTTTAATTATTTTTTTAATTTAAATATATTTACTATCTATTTTTTGGTTATAAAATATTAAAAAAAATTATGATCAAAAAATCGATCACAAAATTTTTGAATTATTTTTTTAATCATAAATAAGTTTGCGATCGATTTTTTTATTGTAATTTTTTTAATATTTTATAACTAAAAAATAGGTCACAAATTTAAATTTAAAAAGGAATTAATTGATGTCTTTATTTATTTTAAATGAAATTAAATATTTAAAAATTTAAAAAAATTAAGTTTAAACTATATTATATTTAGAAATCAATTTAGCAATCGATAAATCAGTTGCTAAATCTTCTTTATAAAAGCCCCTCTCTTCTCCTGCCAATCCTAGCCGCGTCTGGACCCCCTTCTCCTCGCCAACCCTGGCCACCGCACCAAAATGCTAGCCACCACCCCCTCCTCGGCCTGCTCGTGATGGCCTCCTCTTCTCTCTCTGGAGACCGCATTCCCCCCTCCCCTCTCTCCTCCCATGCTGATTCCCTCTGGAACCTTCTCGACCAAGCCCTTCAGAGCTTTTTCTTTTTTTCCGTCAAATCTCCTCCCCTTCTTCTTGCCACCACCTGCCGCTGATCTCCACCATCGCCGTGCTCCCCATTGTCACCGACATCGGCCTCCATCGATCTCCCTCAGGTATTTTCCTTGTCTGTCGCGTGCTAGGCTTTCCACATGATGATTTTTTTTGGAGGTGGGGAGCTGTCTTTTTTTTTACTGTTGAACATTCTCGAGCCCTCCAAAGCATGCCGACCTCCTCCCCTTCTCTTTGCCACCACCTGTCGCCAATCTCCACCATCGTCGTGCTCTCCATTGTCACCATCATCGGCCTTCACCGATCTCTCTCAAGTGTTTTCCTTCTCATAGATCTCCAAAAAAAGAAAGCAATAAAACGGAAAAAGAAGGGAAAAAGAAAAAATTGATCAAGAATCCATCTTTTTTTTGTTTTCGTTAATTTTTTTATATTTTCTCCTAATTTTTTCCATACTTTTTTTATTCTCAAGAGTCTCGATCGGGTGGGCGACTCAAGATTTTTTTTTTATCTGTTGCAATAATGGAGGCATCGGAGAGGATGCCGTTGTGGGTTTTGAACTCTCCCTATACCTCCACAGAAAATACCAATCGCCATCGCTTCAGATAGTAAAAAATAAAAATAAAAATAATATAGTATAAAAAATAATATAAAAATAAAATAAAAATTAGCAATCGATTTTGCAATCAATATTAAAAATAAAAATAATATAAAATAAAAATTAATGATTGATTTTGAGATCAATTTTTATTTAATAATTTTCAATGAATTTAGCAACCACTTTTGCAATCAATTTTAAAAATTAAAATATTATAAAAATAAATTACGACTGATTTTGTGATTGATTGTTTAAATAAAAAATATTTTAAAAACTTAGCAACCAATTATTTTGATCAGTAAATCGATTGCAAAATAGTTAATAATTTTTTTATTTTCGATCACTAAATCGATCATAAAATTTTAATTATTTTTTTTATTTTTGATCGTCAAATCAATCGTAAAGTATTTGCAACTAGAATTTTTACAACCGATCTGTGTCAGTCACAAAATCAATCGCAAAATAAATTAGTAATCAATTTTTATTATTTAGTAATTGATTTTGGGGTCGCTAAAATTTTATTTTTTTTATAGTATTTGGATTTTGGTTTTGGATTTGGAGTCAATTTTCAAAAATTTTGGACTTTGGACTTAGAATTAGATTTTATGTTATAAAATCCAAATCCAATCTAAAGTCCAAACTATGGGTCCAAACCAAATCCAATCCATTCTTCGGATTTGAACTTTTGAATTATATATATATGTGTGTGTGTGTGTGTTTGTGTATGTTTGTGTGTCAGTGTATGTTTTAAGTTTAGTTTCTTTTAAATAGTATGGAACTTATTATATTTCGATGATATAGTTTTTCTTAAAAATTTAGAACTTATATTTTTGATATAATGCTATTATAGCAAGACTTATTGAGATCTTTGGTATTAAAATTTATATTTTTTATTTCTCATTCATTACTATTATAATATTAGTTGTTAGATGTAGGATGATATTGTAGTGTATCTATAAATAGTATATGTTTCGAATTCATATAACTTACTTTTGAATTATAATCCAAATTATAGTCTAATATATGTAAAAGTCCAAAAATCCAGTCCAATCCAATTCGAACTTTTCGAATTGGATTGAATGGAACTAGTAGAGTATTTAGTTCAATTTTGGAGTCAAGTTTCTAAGTTCAAAATATTTCAGATTGGAGTTGGATTTAGATATAATCCAATTCAATCTAGTCCATTTACATCCCTAGTGGAGATATGAGCTATCACTACTCTTTAGTTTCCTAGCACTATTTTGCTTTTCACCAAAACAATCAGCACCTCCATAGAGAGGAGAATACTATGTCCAAGATCTCATCTTCTCGTCGATAATATCTCTATCTACATACTCATTAAATAGATAATCATCATCGTCAGACTCACTTAACTGACTAAATGATGTATCACTACTGCTGTCATTGCCATGTATATGCTCCGAAGTGGCAACTACACTCCTTTTGCATTTCTCATCAACAACAGACTTTTCAATAACAAGTAGTTTTCTCCCACCAACCCTATTTACATCACTCTCTTCAGTCTAGTATTTGGTATGGATGCAACTACTTTCTTGATAGTGGGCATCTCTGTAATAGTGACTTTAACACATACTAACTACTCTCATTGCCCCCTTAAGGAGGCATTTTTGCAGTAACTGGAGCAGATGTAGTAACTATAAGCATTTCTATAGTAGCTTTCTGAGTAACATCAATAGTGACAGAAGTAGCTGCATCTTCTTGGTGCTCTATATATATTTGCACTGTATCAGTCCTTCTCATGGAAGCCAATATCACTAAATTATCTTCATCAAATCTTAATTTTGTCGAGCCATTTTCCAACATGCATCCCGGCATGAGGTAGTTATCAAAGTATCTAAAATACCCTCCACTATAGTGATAGTTTGGATGGTACTTGATTGATCCACCATAATGGATCTTATAGTAAAAAATTATTATTTATCCTTGCAATAATGAATAAGTGATATATGAAGTTCATACACATATAAGTTCAACTTTCAATCGAAAAAATTAAAATAAAGTTATTGGCCATTGAAAAAAGTAGTGCTTAACAAACTGAAAACATTAGCCTAAACAAGATTTTGACGCTTCCAATGTTAACAAACTCAAACAACAATCCAAAAGGCAGCTTAAGAAAAAAAATAAAATATCGGCCAAAAAACAATAAACATCCATAACGTGGATAAAAACTATTTTCATTGTATATTATACATTTTAAAATGTCAAAAACATCAGTCCATACTTCAAAAAACTGAAGCTAAACATATTTGGGTACTTTTCAATGCTTTCATTATGACTAAAAAGGATACAACATCAGTCCATAGTGGAACTACAACAAAGGATCACAAGTTCAAAAAAAAACACTGATAAGGGATCACATCAGTTCAAAACTAATTTTTTATACATATGCATAATACAAATAGGAGCACAGACCACAACACACATGCACAGAGAGACCACAATCTCTTATAATAGGTTGTTGAATAATTGGAATAAAAACCATAGATAAGAGGAACTATGGTTAAAATTGTACGTAAATTTGTATGTAAATAAAAACCATAGATAATAGGAATAAATATTATACATAATGTTGGGTGGATGTCTGGCCAGGACACCACCTCCCAAGATCTTTCCAGTACCACGCGATGCAGCAGGAAGAAAGAAGAAACAAAACAAAAAGAAAAACAATCAAAATACGTGGATCAGCCACAAAAGGGCTCGCCTCCACGGGGCATGCAAACTTCACTATGAAAAGAAAATTTTACAAGAGGAGACCTCACCCTCAACCCTTGTACACCCAATTCTCTCTCACATGAAGTTTCCCTCACAAAAGCTCTCTCTCTTGGAGACCCCCCTGAACCCCTGAAGAGCCTGGCGACCGCTGTCCAGGAGCCTCCTGCTCCTTCTCTCACAGCGCCTCACGCCTCTCTCTCTCCTCTCGGTTCGTACGGCGGCGAGAAAACAACCACGCTCTCTCCTGTTCGTCTCAGGCCTTTTAAAGGTTTAAACAAGACTTAAAACATGTTAGAGAAGGATTAGGACTCCTTAATCAAGCCAAATCACGTCCCAGACCGTCCGATCAAGACCGGGAGCCACCTGGACCGTCCGATCGCGCTCCGGTCCACGAAATAGGGCCGTGGACCGCGAGAAACGCGTGGGAAACGCCACGCGGTCCACAGACCGCGCCGTGGACCACCCGGTCCACGGTGGACCGGGGCAAGGGCCAGCAGGCCGCTGGGTCGCGCGTCCCGCACGGGCCTGGGCCTGGGACGCGCGTCCCGCGCGGGCCTGGGTCCCGCGTCCCACGCGGGCCTGGGACGCGCGTCCCGCGCGCCGCCGCCTGCAGCCGCCCGCCGCCGGTCGCCGGCGGTCCTCCACCGCCTCGATTCTCGTGCCGACTTCAAAAGCTCGTATCTCCTCCATCCGAGCTCCGATTCAGGTGATCTTGGTCTCGTTGGACTCCATTTTTTGCCGCGAACCTCGCTGTGGGCTGAATCTCGAGGCGTCAAATTTTAACAATCTCCACCTCGACTCGATATTCGGCCTCCTCCAAACTCCGAGAGCTTCTGGATCTCCTCGCCCCCATGCCCTGGGGCAATCGCCTGCTGATCATGGATGGGCAAACATGGGAGTCGAGCCAGGCTGCTCGATCCCATCTCCGTCGTATGCTGTGCTCCTCCTGACCTGAGACCTGCTCGGGGCATCATCCTGCGGCAATAGGAATCTTACCTTGCGACGTCGCCTCTCGTCCTCCCGAGTCTCCTGTCTCGTGCCCGATCCGCCTCCTGGAGCTCCACCTTGCTCTGGGCTCCACCTGGCTCCCGATGCTCCACCTCGCACTGGGCTCCCTACCAGGTAATAATGTCCTCTGCTCCCCTTCTTCCCCTCCAGCACAATCCTATCGCCGCGTAGCACCCTCAGGATTCCTCCACCAGCTACCGTCCTGTAGCCTCTCGAATCCAGTCTGCTAAGTGAGATAAGATTCCGCCTGAAATCGGGTATGTATCGGACCTCCCTCAATCTCCTCACTGCACCGTCATGTGTCCTCCAGCTGACCGTCCCAATGCCTCTGATCGCACAGCTCGATCCATTCGGCAGATATACAGTGCTCTCACTGTTCTCCAGGGAGTCAAACTGCTCCTCTCTGCAACACACATGATAGGGGCATGCAGAATCTAATATCCACTGCTGGGAAGAAGTAGATACCTCGTCAGATATCTCCAGGACATCTCCATCTGAATCACTGCCGGCCGTCGCTACAGCAGCCACCGTCCGATTTTTCAGTTGAGGGCAATCTCTGGCTAGATGCCCCAACTCTTCACACCGGTAACACCTGATTTTGCTCAAGTCCCTCCTGGACTTAGACCGCCCTCGTTGCGATCTCCTGTCGCTCCGTCTACCGCCTCCTGCACCTCCAGAAGCCACCAAAGCTGAGCTATCGACACCTGAGCTCGAAGCTGGGTTCTCCCTCCTGAGAATATCGTTCTGGAGTATCGCCGCGGTGACCTCGTCCATCTTGATAGTGCTCTTCCCCACTAGAAGAGCAGTCACCAAGGACTCGTACGAAGAAGGAAGCGACGCCAGCAAAACCAGCGCCCTGGTCTTCTCCTCAACGTTCTCGCCAACGCTGAGAAGATCGGTGAGGATCTTCTGGAAGTGGCTCAGATGCTCCTGCACGCTCTGTCTCTCAGTCATCCGCAGTTGGTAAAACTGCCTCCAGAGGAAAAGAGTGTTGGTGAGAGACTTCGCCATGTACAACTCCTCGAGCTTCGACCACAGCACCGTCGGGGAAGTCTCGCTCAGCACATGGATCACCACCTCATCCGCCAGGTACATGCGGATGGTACTCACCGCCTGCATCTGTAGCCGTTTCCAATCCCGCACCTCCATGGTGGTCGGTTTCTCATCGCACAAGAGAGCTTCGATCAACCTCTGTTGGATGAGCACGTCCTTCACCCTTGCCTGCCACAAGGAGAAATTGCTCTTACCATCAAACTTGTTGATCTCCATCCTGATTGTTCCTGTTTTCTCCATCTTCAGTCTTGCTCACCACCACTGCAATCTGCGTCCTTGTACCGCCTTGCTCTGATACCACTTGTTGGGTGGATGTCTGGCCAGGACACCACCTCCCAAGATCTTTCCAGTACCACGCGATGCAGCAGGAAGAAAGAAGAAACAAAACAAAAGGAAAAACAATCAAAATACGTGGATCAGCCACAAAAGGGCTCGCCTCCACGGGGCATGCAAACTTCACTATGAAAAGAAAATTTTACAAGAGGAGACCTCACCCTCAACCCTTGTACACCCAATTCTCTCTCACATGAAGTTTCCCTCACAAAAGCTCTCTCTCTTGGAGACCCCCCTGAACCCCTGAAGAGCCTGGCGACCGCTGTCCAGGAGCCTCCTGCTCCTTCTCTCACAGCGCCTCACGCCTCTCTCTCTCCTCTCGGTTCGTACGGCGGCGAGAAAACAACCACGCTCTCTCCTGTTCGTCTCAGGCCTTTTAAAGGCTTAAACAAGACTTAAAACATGTTAGAGAAGGATTAGGACTCCTTAATCAAGCCAAATCACGTCCCAGACCGTCCGATCAAGATCGGGAGCCACCTGGACCGTCCGATCGCGCTCCGGTCCACGAAATAGGGCCGTGGACCGCGAGAAACGCGTGGGAAACGCCCACGCGGTCCACAGACCGCGCCGTGGACCACCCGGTCCACGGTGGACCGGGGCAAGGGCCAGCAGGCCGCTGGGTCGCGCGTCCCGCGCGGGCCTGGGCCTGGGACGCGCGTCCCGCGCGGGCCTGGGCCTGGGACACGCGTCCCGCGCGGGCCTGGGTCCCGCGTCCCACGCGGGCCTGGGACGCGCGTCCCGCGCGCCGCCGCCTGCAGCCGCCCGCCGCCGGTCGCCGGCGGTCCTCCACCGCCTCGATTCTCGTGCCGACTTCAAAAGCTCGTATCTCCTCCATCCGAGCTCCGATTCAGGTGATCTTGGTCTCGTTGGACTCCGTTTTTCGCCGCGAACCTCGCTGTGGGCTCAATGTGGGCTGAATCTCGAGGCGTCAAATTCTAACACATAAATAATAAAAATTAAAATATGATACCATATCCAAAAGTCAGCGATATTACGTCAATTTGCAAGAAGAACCTAAATTTCATCTTTAAATCTATGGTTATAATATCTTAATTTAGGTCGGCTAGTAAAGAGATAAATAAGAGTATTCTATAAAAAAAAAAAAAGAGACAAATAAGAGTACAATATTCTCTAAATAATGATTTTATAAAAAAAAATATTGAGAGAAAAAAAAGTATTACTGGCCAAAGTAAAGGAGAAGATCCTTTACTACAATGGTGAAAAGAAATTGGGCTCTTCATATGTATGCCATGCTTGTGCATGAAGGAAGAGAGATCGCCGGACCTGAGCAGAGGATGGGATGGTGGTCATTGTCGGAATTTCATAGTAGAATGGAAGACAAATGCAAGAGATGCAAAAGAAACAACCCTCAAAATTGAAAAGATTGCTATTGAAACCTATTTCAAATGAGAGAGATGTATTTTCATCTTTTGCAATGATAAACTAATGCTGTCAGCACTTAATTAATTGTCAGAACTATATTAGAATAATTTATTAAATAAAAAAATTAGTTTGATATATTTTAAAATAAAGAGACCGATGTAAAATAGACCGGACTGAAGTTAAAAAATATTCTTATAATTTATTCTTTACTTAAAAAATGCAGAGCGGTTGCACTGGTCAACGAAGATTATTTCTTATGGCGGCTAACTCCACCCGTACATTATGATGAATGCCTGGAACATTGAGATGCTTTGTCACACGGCAAGTCTTTATGGAGACGTTGGTTTTCTAAATGCATGCTTTTCTTATACTAGACTACATCTTTTGGTTACATAAAAAAGATGGTCTCCAAGATCTCCCTTCTCTTGTAAACTCTCTTCTACCTGACCAGAAGTACAGAAAAGGAATATATCTTCTCCATTAACCACTACGCCTTGCCGGAACTAACACTCACCTCCAGTCCTCGAATATTATTGTAAAGGTTGTGTAGGGTCTCTTGAATTTGAGGACTCCTACTAAATCTGTTGATAAATCAGTTACCCATCTGACGTCGTCACAGATGGCACTATACCTTCATCAGCCCTTGAATTGAACCAATCCCCTCTTGCCACGTGGATGAGTAAGAGGGTGGGTAAAGCACTGGCGCTTCATCAAGGTGTTATAAAAATTTTTGATAGATTCAAGGACACCTTCTAGCATCAATTTCTGGAACTAAACCAGTAGTCTTCAATTTGAAGAAAACAAGAACTTAACCAGCATCCCTCAGTCCGTGTTACATGTCAATTTTTTTGAAGAAAAACAAGGGAAGCCAACCATAACTGAGCTTATTTGCACGTACACAAGCACATTAGAACTTCAATTTAGTGCCAACATATCTAATTCTGGGTGCTGGCGCTGGGAGTTTATTTAGCTTGATCTGGCTGAACTACAATATTTTGATGAACACAAGTCGAGGAGAAGGAATCAGGTTCTCAGGTTTTAATATTTTGGTCTCCCAACCTGTTGGTTTTCCTTTTCTATATTCTGTAAAGGGATGTAACAATTTTTGGGCTTGGTGTTAGTTTTATTTGGGTTTGTATTTTTCTTTGGTTCATTGGAACCCATGTACTAACAAAAAAAAAAAAATAGTGCCAACATTACAAAAGATATAAATACTACATTTTTTTTTTCAGGGAAAAAAAAAATTCTTTACTTTCTTAGGCTTGAACCCAAACCACAAAACACTTTAGTCTCTTATTCTTATTCCAACCGACAACCTACAGGTTGTTGTCCTCCTATTTCAACTCCTTTTTTTATGTTATCTTTGATTTTTTCTAACACTAATTACCCTGTACGTCAGTGCAGAACATGGAAGCTGAAATAATTGAGCCATCTTCTCCACTAACTCTGCAAGCTAGTCTACTTTTCTCATGGAGATCATGGGAAAATCCAGACCTTTTACAGCATAACAGAGAGAAGAATTTATGTGAGGAACGTGGCAAAGATGCGTCAGAAGACTTGTCATGTGAGCTCACATGGTTGGATGCTCATGGAAGACTGGAAATCTGCCGACTTCTTATGGATCCTTGTTTCAATGTAAACAACCCTGAAACCAACATTGCTGCTACCCTCAGAATTTGGCTTACTCAATGTCGCCATGTATCTTATGGTCCCCTCCAACCGATGCCGAATTCTGCAGCTCCCTTTGTTAACAATTTCAAGCCAATTATTTTGTTCCGCAGTATACTTGAGAAGATATGAACTTGAAGGAACCAGATCTAGGATTTCAGGGTTAGATCTTGAAACTTTTTCAAGATCATACAGCGGAAGACTAAAATAAATCAAAATTTATTTTCTAAAATCAGAAAATCTCTAGATCTAAGATCCTATTACATGATTATTACATAGCATTAAATCAGAAATTAAATATATATAAATATAGTATGAACTACATGTTGATCATATCAACATGTTTCTTTACTAGCTACATCTAATGTATGTATTAAACAATAGATCAGATCTATTACCTTGCAAGTTAGACGTTCTAACCTTGTTGATCTGGGCTTGAGGATGATGTTGCAAGCCGCACACGCGTCCGGCCTCTAGGAGTCGTCCACACGAGCCCACGAATCTCGAGCAGAAGTCCTACTTCAGGAAATCAGCACAGTATGCTAGTACTGCGCTGATCCTTCTTTGATGGTTGATCAGGTGCCTCCTTCTTCTTGATTTGGACTCTTCCAAAGATGGAAAGTAGAAGGAGGAGTTTCAGATCTGAGACGCTCTCAGAAAACTCAAGATGGAAGGAGGAAAGATATGAAAATAAAAACCCTAGAAGAAGACCCTCTTCTTCTTCACGTTTTTTTTTCTAGACACCCAAACTTGCGTCTTTTATATCTCCACGACCCAAAGGTATTTCTCTCTGATTTTTGGATGGCAGAAAGGTCTCTCAAATATCTATCTCTTCCTAAAATTTTATGAAGAAAATCATCTTATATAGAGAGATATGATAGAGTCCTTGTCTAGGTCAAACACCTAGTCAAGGCTTATCCAAACATGGCAAGTAAAGGGACGCCCAACTCTTGAGCACCTCCTTCATATTTTCATGGATGGATCACCAGAAAAGGGTACACAATATAAACCCTAAAATCCATGAAAATTCCAAAAAAAATTTGGATAAATTCGGTGCAAAATTGAAAGAGTTTTGGATTTCTAAAACTTTATCTCATAGAATTCGAAATCCAAACTTATTCCTTTTAGATTTGATCCAAACCACCTTCCATGTAAGAAAGAAGAGAGGAGACCTTTTGTGAACGTGGGAGAGATCTGGGAGAGGGCTTTTGTCGCACAAAATAAGTGGAGATTGGCGTTGAATAAGAGAGAGGGTGTGGAGAAGGTTTATGTGGCGCAAGGTGGAATCCTAGTCCTACTAGGATTCTGTCTCATAACTTGTTTTAATTTGGTTTCCCAAACCAAATCAAATCAAAATTAGATCAACCCAATTAAAATAGGTCTTAACCCAATTAAGAACCTAATTTAATCAGATTAAATTAGATTTAAATCTAATTTAATTTTTTAATCAAATTAGAAATTAGATTGACCCAAGTCCTAGTTGAACTAGGACTAGTCTTTCCTTGCACTTGGCTTATCCAATAAACCAATTGGACTTGATCCAATCAAGCCCAAACCAAATCTAATTAAATCATATTTAATTAGACTTAATCTCAGCCCATTGGCTTAATCAAATTAAGCCAATTAGCAATCAAATTGCTAATCGATCCTCCTGCAACACTTGTACTGGATTAAATGTCAATCGTATTGATCATTTAACCCTAGAACGATTCTTAATCGTTGATCAACCATCTGATCGGATCATGAACTCTAATGTGTGTGACCTCATAGGTTCGAACCTAAGCCGGTAGCATAGGAATAAATTCTTATACCAATCGAAGTGACCATCTAGCAATGGTACCCGACGACCGGATAGGTCGAATGTGTAGAACAACATCCTTAGAACCCATGCGGATATAGTTTTCATATAATTCATCCCCTTGACCAAAATGATCATAGGACACCCCAGAGCTCAACTGTCAACTCTGATCAGGTTGTCCACATTGTATTTCAAAATATCAAATCCATCTGATGGATTACCCTGGCTAAGGTTTTGCTAAATTGAAATACAGCGACTCATTCTTCTCCAACTCTTGGAGTGGTCAATCCCATCTCAATCACACTCTGACTTCGCAAGTACTTGACTATGCCCAGAAGCCTTCCGTCCCTGAATTAAAAATTCAGTTAGTCCAGTACCAAAGCACAGTGAGTTGCTTGCAAGTCACTGAGGCGATCTCAAGTCTAAGGGACACTTATACCTATATCCCATCAGAGACATTCTCGACAGCAGAATGCTCTGGAGTTGGTCACGTTCAATGACGATGTACCCTTACATCTCACCTGTATGCCATACCAGTGTCTCCACACTCTTTGGTTAAGAGGACAACCAACCCATATGGCCTACAGCGACCTATGCTCGATAGAAGCTATCGTCCTTATTAACAGCCTATCATTTGGTCGTGAATAGTTTTAAGGACTAATCAATAAATCCTCTCTTTATCGAATCTAAATAGTCCTAAGGACTTCATCATAACAACGGAGTTCATTAGAAGATGAAAGCTTATGATGAAAATGCCAAATATATTTTATTTATTAACAAATCAATTACAATACTTGGTTGCTCAACCGTTAACAGCTTGACGATTGGCTTTTTGGGACACATTTCCCAACAGAACTAAGTTGGAATATGAAATGAATTTAGATGTGGTTTCATCATTAGTAAGGCTTGTGAACATTCGTTTTTGTTATGGTGTAGGAGGGAAGGCATTATTAGTTCTATATTGATTGTGAATCAAGAGAGATTCTAACTTATATAGGAAGAAACCACTCATTCCATGTGAGGCACCTCTATGATCGAAATCCAGAGGAGCAAAATCATAAGACCCATGAGTCAGAGCGGATAATACCTCGCATGCCAAACCATGAGTCCTTGAGCGTTGCAACGATGGTGAACCAAGAAAAAGGTCATCCCTACAACTGTGAGGCCCCTCACATCCGTATACAAACTCTTTTTTGACTGAAAGGACTGTTGGATTTGTGTCCTAGAAACTAATTGTTGGCTGACACATTATGTATTTCCATGGCCTAAATTTGTACTTGTAATACTTTAATTATAAATAAAAAATTTTTTCTTTTCAATCATATTTATGTGTCCATAATTTATCTTAGAAATTAACAAAGATGATTTTTGTATATTCTTAAAGAGTTAAGAATTTGAGACATACCTTAATTAGTGGTTAATTTCTAAATGCTCCCGATCAAGGGTTCATCACGGAGGACAGTGACCAATCTATTTGAGATCGGTACACGGTTCACCTCCCTTGTGGGCAGATGAGTCTTGGATCTACAGTATAGAGACACTGGAGTGAAGGTGCAGGTGGTTGTTAGAGAACAACTTGCACTGAGCGTGACCAACACGAGAACCACATGGATGTCTACTCACTTGTCAGTGATCTTCTCGATGCTGCAGTGGTATGAGTGGTCCTTTGATCTGCAGTGATATTGGCTATTCGTAGTGAGGCTACTGAGTTTGACTGCACGTTTTCTTGGTCCCTAGCTATTCGAGTTCTTGCTATATAGGTTGGCTTCAATAGGTTCAGGTTTGCTGTTTGGAGTAGGATACACCTAGATGAAATTTATCGATCTTGGTAGAAAAGGAGAAGTCCTATGTGATTTGCGAGATTAAGTTCAAAAAGTCTTTAGCCAAAGCAAGTATGAATACTGAAAAAGAGTTTCCATGAGATTCACAAATGAACTCGAGTCGAGCCAATCTTACATAAGACTGACGATGGGGTTTGACGAGTTCTCCATGACCTCCGTCAAGTCGGGACTCACGATAGAAGGACTAAATCATACGATAACTGCACCTAGGAGTTCATATTTTTATTCTACTGGATCGCCACTACATACTGCTAGGTGTCACTGGTGGATTGTGAGACTCATCGGGCGTCATCTTGATGATCGATGATCCTCGAAGGGTAGAATTGAAAATATTTCAATCCATCGAAAAGAATTTTGATGATATTGTGATAGAGATCACAATATATATCACTATCAGATAGAATGAAACCTATGAGGTCACACATTAAGGGATTTAATCTCGAATTTGCCAATTGGACCTATGAAGTTTCAATTGGGTTAAAGTTTGTTTGAAACTGTATTAGGTTTATGAGAATCATGCTAGCATATGGTTAAACCTAATTCTTCTCAGAACTTTGATTTGATCAAGTCCATAGCCTTGAACCTAACCTAAATTCATTTGAGTTTTATTGAGCTCTTAATTATAAGTCCAAAAAAATTTAATTAAGTCAATTAGTTAGCATAATTATCTTAACTTTATCTCTTCCATATCTCCTAATTATCTCTAAGTATGCATGTGGAATAGATGGAAGAATGGGTGGCGTAATTTTTTTTAAAAAAAATTATTGAGCGCCATATCCTAGAGGGGCCCACCCCCTCTTATGTGTCATAGCATGAAGGAGAGAGGGTGGGGTCCATGCCTCATCTCTTATGGCTGGAAATCCCTTTGTAGGGTACCAAGAGTTGGCATCCCAACCACTTGATATGTATTCCATGGATGGCTATTGTACATGCTTAAAAGAGCTGATTAATTATCTTTTATTTCTGATTTTATTTAGCATAAATCATATTTAAAAGGTAAAGAATTCTTATGAGATAAGGATTTACCTTTTTAAGATGACAGGGTTCCTAATATATGTCAGGACTTATGTCTATTTAATGGGAGGTCTCTAGGATTTCTTAGTATTGATTTTTTATCAAGAAAACATTTCTTCTCTCCATCTCCATGCCTCCTCTCTCTCATATTCTTTCTTTCCATGTTCAAAGGTTGGGTGTTCTCTCTTCCTCACGCCTAGAAGAAGTTCTGGTGACTTAGAGATCAAGGATCGAGGAGAAGAAGAAGAAGGCTGCAGATCAAGGAGTTGATCTCTTAGTTAAGATCAAAAGAATTGATCAGAGTCCTCAAGGTCAAGGTTCTTCTTGAGAAGAAGAATCTTCTACGAGAAGAAAAGTTCAAGATTGATTCCGGTGGATATCCGTAGAGGTCGAACACGTGTGTAGTTCCATCTTTTACGAATCTGAGATCATCTGAAGTGGTGAATTTCTACCCATACAAAGGTAATGAGATATGATCTCATATTTTTTTTTAAATTTTAGATTAATTATATATACTTTTTTGGGCTTAGATAGGTTTAGATCTAGTATCTTGCATGTGGGGTTAAAGGGTTTAATCCGATTTATTTTTCGCTGTCTGTTTTTAAATTTTTAAAATTTATACATTCTGCCTACTCTATTTTCTATCAGTGGTATCAGAGTCATTTTTTTTTTCTTTTGAAAATACATATGATCTGATTTTTAGGTTAGATCTGAAAGTTTTAATGATTTAAAATTAATTTTGTGCTGATATAAAGTTATCCTGGTATAGGGTTTACCCCCTATACTGCAAAGGTTGTCCTAGCACGAGATTGATTGATTTTGAAAATTATTTTTGAAATAATTAAATCAAATCTTTTAGATCTGAAAATTAGCATATATGATATATTTATTTTTGATTTAGATCTGAAATTAGAATGATTAAAAGTTCACATCAAACTGGTATAAGGTTATCCTGATATAGGGTTTACCCCCTATATTGTAAAGGTTGTTCTAGTTTGATGTGAATCAATTTTTGAAAAGATACTTTCAAAATATTTTAATTATTATTTTAGATCTGATTTTATACATATTTGATGTGTAAATTTAGTTTTAGATCTGAAATTAATGTATTTGTGATGCATATTTAATTTAGATCTGAAACTACATATATTCGATATATGAAACTAGGTTTAGATCTGAAACAGTTTCAAGATCATAAACCATTAATAGCATACAATGAAATATAATCTAAAATTATTTTTAGATCTAAAATTAAGTTGTTACATGTAGGTGTGGGTTGAACAAATTAGATCTAAGTGATCAAACTATAATTAGAGTCTAATTGATTAGATCAGGCTAAAATCTATTTTTTTATTTTGAGCAATTGATTGAACTTAATCGATGGATGATTGGGATTAGATCAAAGGGGTTTAAAGTCGACTTTAGTTGTAGTTGGTCGCATTGATTCACATTTTGATGTGAGTTAATTGACTCAAGACCAAAATTTGACTCAGTGGCTCGGGTCTGTTTCAATAGGTTAATCTAATCGATTCTAATTGACCAATTTGGTGTCTAAGGCAAGTAATTAGATGATGGTTATTTAATTAGTTTTGTTATCTAACCTGATCAATTTTGATTGGTGTCTAAGAAAAGCAACGGGGGTACCCCCATGCATCTTAACTTATCTGACCATATTGGGAGATTTAGTTTCGTATTAGGTTACTTGTTGACTCAAGTTCACCCATGCCAGCTAGGCTGGTTAGACATATTGATGTGCTAATCTAATTTAATCAGTCGGATGTCAGATCTGCTGATTTAGAAGAGATTTAAATCTAAATCTCCTCATTAAATATTAAGTCTAGAGGTCTTCCATCATTGTAGAGATGCGGGTACCTTCCTGGCGTTGACCATTCTCGATTGGTTACAGTGGTTCGGTTGCATTGGGAAGGTACAATCACTCTATTGACATGTGATGTCTCGGGGTAGAGATGGGGTTGGGCCCAATAACTGTTAGGTGAGGGTCCCAATAATGGCTTTGCATCCGCTGGTGAACGATGGGTTTAACTTAACTAAGGAATGTACCAATAACTGTTAGGTAAGGCCACAGGACTTAGAGACCTAGCCCGCTGCATCTTGCTTAGTGAAGCAATGGATAAAGTATTGTCCACTCATCAGTCTGTACTCATCAATAACTGTTAGGTGAGGTGTGTATAGATTAATGAGACTGTAGTAC
This sequence comes from Elaeis guineensis, assembly GCF_000442705.2. Taxonomy (NCBI): domain Eukaryota; kingdom Viridiplantae; phylum Streptophyta; class Magnoliopsida; order Arecales; family Arecaceae; genus Elaeis; species Elaeis guineensis. The sequence continues at coordinate 24,443,219 of NC_025997.2, forward strand.
CTACTTGAAATCGATCGCGTATAGATTTTCGTTTCTCCACCTGAGGAGTGGGGGAGATTTGAGAAAATAGTGAGAGTTTTTTGTTTATTTTTAAAGTTTCTAAAATAAATAATATTATAAGTATAAAATCTAATTAGAAACTGTTCTCTCTGCAAATAACCATGTCAAGTTCAAATCTTTTAGCCCGAATCCTCGATACAAATAGATTGACCAGCACCAATTACAAAGATTGGCTCCAGAATTTGAGAATCGTTCTCAATTTTCAAAAGCTCACCCATGTCCTCGATCAGGAAGAGCCTGAGTTACCTGCTCACCCATTCGCAATAAAGCAAAGTGCTACATCTTAGCGTCCATATCCAATGATCTTCAGCAACAGTATGAAGACATGAGGACTGCCAAAGAAATGCTAGTTTACTTGCAAGAGTTGTATGGTGAATAGAGTTACACAGCTCATTTTGAAGTCTCTCGGAGACTTTTCAGAGCAAAGATGCGTGATGGACAAACCGTCAGTGATCATTGTTTGACAATGATCAAAGACATAGAGGAGCTTCAAAAGCTCGGTATGAACATGGACAAGGAACTACAGGTAGATCTGATCCTCCAGTCTCTTCTTGACTTATATGGATAGTTTATTATGAACTACCATATGAATAAGATTAATGCTACTTTGTCAGAGTTATTGAATATGTTGGTGACTGCAGAGGGTACCTTGAAAAGTTCAAGAGGCACAGTTCTGGCTGTGAAGCGGGCTTCCTCCAAAAGGAAGTCTTCTTTCAATAAGAAAAAAAAGTCCACAAAGAAGTAAAAGAATGAGGCCAAGCCCAAGAAATAGATTCCGAAGAAGGTCGATCATAAAGAAAAATATTTTCATTGCAATGTCGAAGGCCACTGGAGAAGGAACTGTCCGGTCTATCTGGCAACTGTCAAGAACAGGAAGAAGAATGGGCCTTGTGAAGGTATGTCTGAGTTGCCTGTTAAAGAAACTAACCTAACAATTTTCTCTTCTTCTAGTTGGATTCTTGATTCTAGTTCAAGTACTCATTTGTGTACTTCAATGCAGGGTCTTAAAAAAGTTAGGGGGCTGAACGAAGGTGAGATTACTCTCTGAGTCGGCAATGGAGCAAGGATTGCTACTGTGGCCGTTAGAATTTAGTTTATTTTTGAAAGACTGTTATTTTATACCTGTAACCAGTAGAAATTTGATTTTTATCTCTATGCTGGTACAGGATAATTACAATTTTTATTTCAATAAAGATATGTATTCTATTTATTTTGGAAATAAACTTGTGGCACGTGCTTTCTTAATTGACGGTCTTTAGCATTTGCATACCGATGCAAGTATAAACATTAACGAGCAAATTGTGAATGCCATAGGATCTAAGAGATCTAGAGATAGGATCAGTCAAAAGTATCTGTGGCACCTTAGGCTATGCCATATTGGAGAGGACAGACTCAACAAACTGGAGAAAGATGGTCTTCTTAGATCATTGACTTTCGAGCCTTATCCAGTCTATGAATCATGTCTTCAAGAAAAAATAGCCAAGCTGCCTTTTGTGAGATAAGGAAAAAGGGTTATTGAGATATTAGCCCTGGTACATACTGACATGTGTGGTCCATTTGATGTAGAAGTCAGGGATGGTTATATCTACTTCATAACCTTTACTGATGATTATTCATGGTATGATTTTGTATATCTGATACACCGAAAGTCTGAAGCCTTTGAAAAGTTCATAGAATTCAGATATGAAGTAGAAAAACAGACCGAAAAATCCATAAAGATTCTTCGATCAGATCAAGAAGGGGAATACCTTAGTGGAAAATTTCATACCTATCTCAAGAAAAATGGCATAGTCTCACAATGGACACCTTCAGAGATACCTTAACTCAATGGGGTATTCGAGAGGAGGAATCAAACCCTATTGGATATGATTCGGTCCATGATGAGCTTTACAGATCTTCCTGACTTTCTTTGGGGACATGCTTTGCTGTCTGTGATTCATCTCTTGAATTGGGTTCCCTCTAAATCTATTCTTACCACACCATATGAGTTATGGCATGGTAAGAAACCAACTCTTGGGTACCTCAAGATTTGGGAATGTCCAATCCATGTCAAGAAATAGCAGGCGGACAAGTTAGAGGCTAGATCCTTTAGGGTTCGTTTTATAGGGTACCCTAAAGAAACCATGGGATACTACTTTTATATTCTTGAGGATCACAATGTGATTGTAAGCCGTCATACCGTATTCTTGAAAAAAGAGTTTATCCAAGATGGAGACAGTGGTAGAAAGATTGAGCTCGAAGAGAAAGTCTCTGAAGAACATCGAGTCCGAGAACCTGAACCCAGTAACGAGCCAGTAGATGTGATACCTCTTCCATCTCATAGATCAAGTAGGGTCTCTCATTTTACTGAAAGATACTTAGGTATTCTTACAGAGAATTTAGAGGAAGTGTTCCTTGTGGGAGATATGGACATTAGGAATGATCCCAAAACCTACGATGAAGCAATATTAGATGTAGACTCTGAGAAATGGATGAAAGCAATGAAGTCAGAAATTAACTTCATGCATTCCAACCAGGTTTGGTTCTTAGTAGATCCACCTGAAGGTCTTGTACCTATTGGATGTAAATGAATTTACAAAAGAAAGATTGGGTCAGATGGTAAGATAGAGACCTATAAGATAAGGCTAGTTGTGAAAGGTTATAGTCAATACGAAGGCATCGACTATTATAAAACTTTTTCTCTCGTAGTCATGCTGAAATCTATCTGTACTCTGCTTGCTATAGCTGCATTTTATGATTATGAAATTTGACAGATGGATGTGAAAACTGCTTTCCTAAATAGATATTCTGAGGAAGATATCTATATAGAGCAGCCTCTGGGTTTCATGTTTAGTGATAGTGATCACAAGATCTGCAAGCTGCAAAGATCCATATATGGACTCAAGCAAGCATCTCAGAGTTGGAACACTCGCTTCAATGATATGATCAAAATGTTTGATTTTATCAAAAATGAAGAGGAGCCATGTGTGTATAAAAAGATCAATGGGAGCACTGTCACATTCCTCGTATTGTACGTAGATGACATCCTCTTGATTGGGAATGATATTCCCATACTGACATCGATCAAAGTATGGTTGTCGAAAGAGTTCGCTATAAAAGATCTAGAAGAAGCTTCCTATATTCTTGGTATAAAAGTCTATAGAGATAGATCTAAGAAAATGATAGGACTCTCACAGCATATGTACATAGAGGAGGTGCTGAAAAGATTCAGCATGAAAAACTCCAAGAGGAGTCTTTTGCCTCTTAGACATGGTATTTATCTCTCCAAGAAGATGTATCTAGACACACTTGAGAAGATCCAACACATGAGCAAGATCCCATATGCTTCGGCAATAGGGAGCCTCATGTATGTCATGTTATGTACACGTCCTGAAATAGCACTTGCCGTGAGTGTCACGAGCAGATATCAGGCAAATCCAGATGAAGAATACTGAATTACTGTTAAAAATATCTTTAAGTACTTGAGAATGACTAAGAATTTAATGTTGGTCTTTGATGGAGAATCGGAGCTGAAAGTTTAGGGATACACCGATTCAGACTTTATGACTGATATCGATGATAGAAAGTCTACATCGGGGTATATCTTCTTGTGTAATGGTGGTGCGGTTAGTTGGAAGAGTTTTAAGCAGCCAATCATTACAGATTCGATCATGGAAGTCAAGTACATCGCCGCCTCTGAAGTTACTAAGGAAGCCTTTTGGTTCAAGAAATTCATTGCAGAGCTGGATGTGATGCCATCAGATACCATTGTACTGCACTGTGACAACAATGGCGCCATAGCCTTTGCTAAGGAGCCCAGGTCTCACCAAAAGTCCAAACACATAGAGCGACGATTTCATATTATACGGGAATACCTCGAGAAGAAGTTCGTCAAGGTGCAGAGTGTTAACTCCGCGCTAAATGTAGCGGACCCGCTAACCAAACCTCTCAGCTAACAGAAGATCGAAGCTCACCTTGAGTAGATGGGTCTAAGGTATATAGCTAATTGGCTTTAAGTCAAGTGGGAGCATTAGATTTGTGCCCTAGAAGCCAATTGTTGGCTGACACATTATGTATTTTTAGAGTCTAAATTTATACTTATAATACTTTCATTATAAATAAAGGAATTTTTCTTTCCAATCATATTTATGTGTTCATGATTTGTCCTAAAAATTAATAAAGATGATTTTTGTGTATTTTTAAAGAGTTCAGAATTTGAGACATACATTAATTAGTGGTTAATTTCTAAATACTCCCGATCAAGGAATCATCACGGAGGATAGTGATCAATCCATTTGAGATCGGTGCATGGTTCACCTTCTTTGTGGGCAGATGAGTCTTAGGTGTGCAGTGTAGAGACACTGGAGTGAAGGTGCAGGTGGTTGTTAGAGAATAACTTGCACTGAGTGTGACCAACATGAGAACCACATGGATGTCTACTCACTTGTCAGTAGTCTTCTCGATGCTGCAGTGGTATGAGTGGTCCTTTGACCTGCGGTGATCTTGGCTATTCACAGCAAGGCTACTAAGTTTGACTGCACGTTTCCTTGGTCCCTAACCATTCGAGTCCTTGCTATGTATGTTAGCTTCAGTAAGTTCAGGTTCGCTGTTTGGAGTAGGATGCACCTAGATGGAATTTATCGACCTTGGTAGAAAAGGAGAAATCTTATGTGATTTGCGAGATTGAGTTCAGAAAGTCTTTGGCCAAAATAAGTATGAATACTAAAAAAAAATTGTCATGGGATTCACAAATGAACTCGAGTCAAGCCAATCTTACATAAAACTGACGATGAGGTTTGACGAGTTCTCCATGATCTCCGTCAAGTCGGAACTCACGATAGAAAGACTAAATCATACGATAACTGCACCTAGAGATTCATATTTTCATTCTACTGGGTCGCCACTACATACTGCTAGGTGTCACTGGTGGATTGTGAGACTCATCAAGCATCATCTTGAGATCAATGGCCCTCAAAGAGAAGAATTGAAAATGTTCCAATCCATCGAAAAGAGTTTCGATGATATTGTGATATAGATCACAATATATCTCACTACCAAATAGAATAGAATCTATGAGGTTACACATTAAGGGATTTAATCTCAAATTTACCAATTGGGCCTATGAAGTTCCAATTGGGTTAAGATTTATTTGAAACTCTATTAGGTTTATGAGAATCATGCTAGCACATGGTTAAACCTAATTCTTCTTGGGACTTTGATTTGATCAAGTCCATAGCCTTGAACCTAACCTAAATTCATTTGAGTTTAATTGGGCTCTTAATTATAAATTCAAAAGGATTTAATTAAGTTAATTAGTTGGCATAATTATCCTAATATTATATCTTCCATATCTCCTAATTATCTCTAAGTATGCATGTGGAATAGATGGAAGAATGGGTGGCGTAATTTTTCTTTTTTGAAAATTATTGAACGCCATATCCTAGAGGGGCCCACCCCCTCTTATGTATCATGGCATGAAGGAGAGAGGGTGGGGTCCATGCCCCATCTCTTATGGCTAGAGATCCCTTTGTGGAGCACCAATAGTTGGCATCCCAACCACCTGATATGTATTCAATGGATGGCTATTATACATGCTTAAAAGGGCTGATTAATTACTTTTTATATCTGATTTTATTTGGCATAAATTATATTTAAAAGGTAGAGGATTCTTATGAGATAAGGATCTACCTTTTTAAGATGACAGGGTTCCTAATATGTGTCAGGGCTTATGTCTATTTAAAGGGAGGTCTCTAGGGTTTCTTAGTATTATTTTTTCATCAAGAAAATCTTCTCTCTCTCTATCTCCACACCTCCTCTCTCTCATATTCTTTCTTTCCATGTCCAAAGGTTGGGTGTTCTCTCTTCCACATGCATAGAAGGAGTTCTGGTGACTTAGAGATCAAGGATCGAGGAGAAGAAGAAGAAGGCTCCAGATCAAGGAGTTGATCTCTCAGTTAAGATCAAAAGAGTTGATCAGAATCATCAAGGCCAATGTTCTTCTTGAGAAGAAGAATCTTCTATGAGAAGAAAAGTTCGAGATTGATCCCAATGGATATCCGTAGAGGCCGGATATGTGTGCGGCTCTATTTTCTACGAATCTGAGATCATCTAAAGCGGTGAATTTTTACCCGCGCAAAGGTAATAAGATATGATCTCATATTTTTTTAAAAATTTTAGATTAATTATATGTGCTTTTTTTTGGACTTGGGTAAGTTTATATCTGGTCTCTTGCATATGGGGTTAAAGGATTTAATCCGATTTATTTTTCGCTGTATGTTTTCAAAGTTTTAAAATCTACACATGCTGCCTACCCTGTTTTCTATCAAGGATTGTGGTCGAAATCCAAAAGGATAAAACAGTAAGGCCCATGAGTCAAAGCAGATTATACCTCACATGCTGAGCCATTAGCTATTGACCGTAATAGTTTGGATCTTTATACTGAAACACTAACAAAATATGCCATTTCTGAGAGTCAATAGTATGGTATCTTTTGGTTGAGTTATGGAGAGCTATATGTGGTTTACAAACTTGTCATCTTAAACTCTCCTGAGATTTCTGATCTGCCAGATCTCAATGGTACTGGGGTGACGTACTCATCCATTGAGTTCGCCCATATGGTGGGAAAAGAATGTCCTTCTTCAAACTCACTCTCTGAATTGAATATTTTCTAACGGGATTGAAGTCCTATAGTCACACCCAGGAGAGGTAGCTATTGGGACGCCTCTCCAACCCCTTTCAATTTATTAAAAAAAAAAAAAAACCTCTTCTGAGATTTGAGGTTTTCAAGATGCATTTCTAGCATTGGAGACCAGGCATTCTTCTTAATTAGGTTGTGACCGAGACTCAAGTCTCATGCCCTGCAAGCGAATCTGCAATCAAAGGAAACTGCATCTATTACTTTTATGGATGAAGATCCTCATCTGTACTGGTCTGACAAGACTAATAGAAGCATAACGTCGGATCTACCTTGCTCACAACTTAGCTGCCCGAGGTATCGACCTTTCTGGGTGTTGCCATCATTGTTTTTCTTTATTTTTTTTCCCCCCGTTATCTGGTTCGAGGCCGTCATACTCCACATGCAATTCTGGATCACAGGATGGTGAAGAGAAAAATTAAACAAAAGTATTTTTATAGAAGGTTCCGTGCAATGGAGACGATGCTAGTCGGGAAGATTGGCAGAAGTTACAAGACCACAAGCTTGTCTCCAAGGGAATTGGAATGATAGGTTAAAATTCAAAGAAAATCAATGAGGAACATATTATTCCACTTTTTGTTTGAAAGGGAGTTTGTTTGTATATATCTTGGGAGTGTGATTAAGAAAGAGCTGACCAATGATGTCCAATGCACAAAAACCATCACAACAGCTTGTTTCATTCGCTACTCTATTTTGGAGACTTTACCCTCCAAGTATTATTTCTCCTATTCATTTTATGGTGCATTGGCACTGCATAAAAGAAGTGTTCAGAAAGTAACTGGTCTTCACTTTATGGTGTCAGGTCTAGCTCTCTGTAATAACCTAAACCATGTGCTTGGCACTTGAGTGGAAGGGCGGGAGTCTTCTTCTCTCCTGATTCTAATGTGATCGAGGAGAAGGGTGATCAAATTAGGTTAGAAAAATCCTAGAAATATCTGGTTTATAAATAGCTGACCTCCTCCTCCTTGGATTTCCATCGTGATTTCTTGAGAAACTGCCGCCGGTCTTCCAAGTTCTTCTTCTTCGAGTTTTTTCTTTGGGATTTCTCCCAGGAAGATTGTCGGGTCTTTCCCTTTTGGCGTCGCCGGACCGAGGTAGTCCCTTCCCTTTCTTCTTATTCTTTTTCTGGCAACCTCCTTTGTTGCCATTGCTCGGATTTGGTCCCCAAGCCGTTGGATTACCTATGAATAGGGCATTCCCTGTTTGGCTTTTGCTCTGCCGACTGCCGCCAGCCATAGCCATTGTCGGGTCACTGCTTCACTGTCAGGAGTCACTGTAGGTGGCCAACCTTGGGCCTTCCACTGCCATGGTTGGGAGAAGAGGGAAAGGGGAGGGCGCCCCGTGTTTTGGAAGAAGAAGAGAAGAGAAGAAGTGACGGTTTTCCCTTCTCTCTCTTCCCTTCTTTCTCTCTCTTTCCTGGTTATTTTCCTCTTTCCATCTCTCTCTCTCTTCTCTCTCATTAGATAGGTGAAGGGATCTGTGGAAGGGGGATCCAGGGATTTGATGTTAGACTCTTGATGGACCCAATGGAGAGTTCTAGATGGATGAACTTTATCTTATAGATTTTATTTTATATATTAAATTTAGTTTCGTAGGAGAACAAGTTTTTACATCGAAAAATATCGAGCAAGATTTTTGATATTCAGATCATAAATTTAGTGAGTTCAGTTTGATGTCAATAAAAATAAAATTTTTAAACATTAATCATCTATTTATATAAAAAATATTTTGTATATCAATAATTTTGATCTATATATTTTTGATAGTAACATATTATATATTTAATTATTAAGTATATATTTATGGCTTATATGACATTATGTATAATATATTGATGATCCTTATTGGATGAATTTGAAAAATCATATGTATCGAGTTTTGCAAAAGAGTATGATATTGATACTTAATAAGCATGTAATTGAATTATATAATTAAAAGTTGGGTTGTAGTACTCTAGATTAGCCACTATATTGGTGTCCTATCATGGGCTAGAAATGTAGTTATGGTAGTTCAGAATTAAGAACTTTTAGTCTTCTGAACTAGCCACTATTGGTGCTATGGGTTGGAAACATGATTGTGATAGCCAGAGTTGAGCACTATGTCCTTTAAACTAATCATTGTTGGTGTCTGGCCCACCATGGACTGAAAATATGGTTGTAAAAATCCACATACTAGTCACTATATTGATGCCTCATCACTGGCGAAAAATGTGATTGTGGTAGTCTATAAAACTAGCCATTGGGTTGATGTCCACCACAGACTGAAAATGTGATTCTTATATTCTAAAGCTGTACATACTGTAATATGATTGGATCTGATTATGTTATATTGAGATAATTATTTGATATATATAATGCATTGTATTAAATGATATGTATCACTATCCATAACTATAGTATTTTATGACTTAAAGGCAATTTAATTCAAAAGCATATAATAATTTTTTATTTATTATTATTATTATGTTAGTATGAATGTATTAAAATTTTTATGGGCTAGAAAGTTTATATCCTATGTTGCATGTTTTTCAAAGACATAAAATACTTAGCTTCGATGGGTTAGACGAACTATTCGGATACTAGAATTGCTAGTTTATTAATTAATTTGATTTTTGATACTGTAAAATATATAAATAATTATAATTGAACTAGCTACTTGTTTGTTTATGATGAAATTATTTAGTTGATATATTTAATTATTTATTATTTAAATAAATTTTAATTTTATAAAAATTTTATATATTTTATAAATCTTACGTAATCGATCGATCCGGAGAGCGGATTCAATGCTACACTCTTGTCATGCCATCAGTGGTGAAGCTGGTAGATCCTCCAACTAAAGAAGATATTTTTACGACGAGAGCGCAACATCACAACAAATATTACATGAAGATAATTTCCTAAAAATGAACATTAAATTACTCAGTACTCACTCGGATATATCTATACAAGGATGGTAGAATATATCCAGCTTACCAAGGGAAAAAAAACTTTCCCAAAGAGAGCTCGGCATGACCACAAACACTACAGGGGAAACCGTGCCTCTCTCTTGTGTGCTGTGCCCATTCTGTGGCACGCTCGCCGTTGGCCCAGGCTCATGGGCCGATATGCTGCATGTGGAACCGCAACAGCAAGCACGTCGTGCCTCCATTGCTGCAGCATGGCCTAACCCGCGGAGAAACCACACAATAACAACAGATATCCACAGCTTATTAACCGACGTACATAGCTTGAAGCTTCTAATTGTTTTGATGCCACTCATTAAGCGTGAATCAACATATCTAAACAGTTAAACATCAGCTGGCCTTCATATCTACATAAAGCATTCAATAAACCTGAAGGCAGCTAAATCCCTTGGATAACATGGTTGAACCTTCCCACCTACTGTCAATATTTTTCTTGTTAAAAAGTGGAACTCAAGCCAGTGAAACTGCACTAGTAAGTAGTAACATCATTCAGCATAGAAAGAGCACCAACTGCAACCACTACAATATATACAAAACAAAGCTACCACATGCCAATATAACAACACGTCACAGTACATCATCCAGCACTCTCACACTACTCCCACACCCTACCTCACAAAACAGAAAAGAACAGACACTAGAACCACTCAAGAGACCAAAAGCACGCACATAGCTCCCTTCCTCATTATTCACATTGATGAACTACCAAACCACATCCAACAGCAGCAACTAAAGTTACATACTTCTACATACGTCATAGCCATGAACATTGAAGAAAGAAACTGTCTCCCTCTCTCATTCACTCTCCGCTCGTTGGTTCTTCTTTCTCTTTCTTGCTTGGAGTGGAAGTTGGTCTAGCAGCAAAAAAGGATAGAGGTGGGAGCTTAGTCGAGCTCACACCTCGTAAGGAGGAGCAGGATTCCGTGGTCCGACACCACCCATTCCTCCTTTCTCAAATGCATCCGACGCTGATTTCCTTCTAAACCGGTTCCACTCTCTTCCGCCTCCTATTTTTAACCACATAACTCTTGGTTAAACTCCAAACCATACTCAAGAAAACGCCTACTTAGAGAGCAACAGGTCGTTATATATTTATTTTTTACCCAAAAAAATTGTATAATTATTAATTTTCTTTTGGTAAGTTATTACTATTACTTTTTAAATACCCAAAATAACGGGGTGTTGAGACTTGAGAGAAAACATTCTCTAGATTTCTCGGTAACGGGAAACCGAGACCGTTATTAGACTCTCAACTACCAGGGAAATACCCAAAACACCACCATAATCAGGGGCGTTTCCGTAAATTAGACAACAAAAATACCCTCCCATTCTCGAAAATTACCAAACACTACCACTTCCAAATTGTTAACCCTTGGTCCTCACCGGAAAATGGAGACACCGGAGGCGTCGATCCCGCCGGGGACGACGGCGGCGTCCCGTTTCCCGGCGAAGGGCAGCCCGTCGGCCTCTTTATCATTATAGTCCTCGTCACCTTTGGCTCCTCCTCCGTGCCGGCCGGTTTCGCAATCCCTCCGTCCATCGCCTCCTCTGTCACACAACAAATTAAAACCCGATCTCAACCGTCCCATCATCGATAATCCCAGAAGAACCAAGCAGATCAGAGTGAGGAAAATAGAGAAAAGAGAAGAGTTCGCCGGACCTTTGCCGGAGCTCGGCCGGAAGGTGAAGGAGGAGTACTTCCGGAGCTTGCCGAGTCCGGTCTCCGGCCGGGGCCCGGCGACGGTGTCGTCCCAGAGCTTGTCGAGAAGGCCCATGGACTTCTACTTAATTACCAAAATGACCCAAAAACCCCGGAGATCCAAGATCTAGGGAGCAGAAGAGGAGAGAAAGAGAGACAGAGAAGGTCCGGGAAGGTTGATTTATAGAAGGGGGTGTACATTAAAGATCCAACAGGTCGCGGTGGGATGGGGTGATCTGGGCCGTTGATGTAGAATCGTGATAGTGACGTGGGTGCTGGACAGAGTGGGGGCCACGAGGAGCGGATAAGATCGCACATTGTAGGATCCACGTGTCGAATACCGGTACGGCGAGGAGCGCGTCACGTGATGGCAACAGGTTCGGTTGCCTTTCTTGGTGGCACCTGTCACGTGATTAACCTCGGGAAGTTTGGAAATATCGTGTTTACCACTCCCCGAAGGCAGCGTCGACGTATGCCGTCGAGTGGAATCCAACGGTCGGATCTTGCAGGACTCCATGGGACTGTAAATTTGGTCAGCGGTGTACTTTTTATCTTGCCGTAGAACTTCGCAAGTACCGGATAGGATAAGGCAAAGCAGGCGGCAAATCTAGAGCTCGTATAGAAATTTCTATGAGGGTTATTGAAATTATATAAACATGTCTATCACGACGTTCATTGTATACTGGTCGATTTCACGGTCATGGATTTTCCGGACGCTTGCGGACTCCTCAATGCAGATTTGTCAGATTCATAGCTTTCGAGAGGGACACTTATCCTATCATGATAAGGAATATTGTACAAAATGCAAAATTAAGCAATATAAATGTCTTCATGTCCAAGAGAAATCATTGTTTATTGCACAAAGGGCTGTAGATTTTTTTTTAAGAAAAAAATAATTGCAGCCAAAGTTGTAAAAAACTTCAATAATCCATATATAATGCAATCGGTAGTGTGTGATTCTCGTATGCAGGTTGAGCGCTTGCAAGATCACAATTCATCATCGAGCAGAAGATCATGGAAATTTTTATAAATCCAACACTTCCACAATTAAATCTTTGGCTTATCAAGCATCTAAATAAGATTTTTGGAAACTACAGCGTTCTGCATAAAGGACAAGGAAAATATCACACTCAAGCCTTTTTCATGAGTAAGCAAACATTAATAAATTATGTAGACATAATTAGCAGCCTCAAATTTGCTGGGGCACGAGTGGTAGGACCAACATGTCTCGAAGCTGTGAAAGCTAAATCCACAACTCACTGATTTTATTCTATTTTCGAGACAGCATTTATAATTCACTTCTTTTTGCCTATGGAAAAATGATATTACCATACCGGTCATGTAGCAATTAGTTGCCACCACTCAACATAATGGGATTAGCAACTTAATCATTACATGACAAGAAATTGAATGATAATAGAGTGGAAAGGGCCATTATAAGCATTGTTTTTAGAATGAGGGGTTTTCGGTAAATTTATCATAGGATTAGCATTAGCCGACAGATCCTGGCCTGGCCTGGAAGAATAAAAAATACTACCACCAAGTTGCTTGTTGCGCTAGTAAGTCCTAAATCGAAGTCTGAACAATGGAAACGTAAACAAACTGATTGCTTTATTTCTTGATCAATAAGCTATCTTGTCTCAGGGACAAAGATAGCTTATCAAGAAGGCTTATTGCGCTAGTGAGTCTACTTAAAAATCTTGAGGTAGGGACATACCAATAAAGTATATCACTACTGGATTATATCTACGAGCCACTATAAATATTCATGCCGATATAATATTTATATCACTATAAATATACAATAAAGTACCACGAATTTATTTCTGTTCAATGATGTCAAGGAAATTGGGGCAGAGATCAATTCCCAAGCCACTGAGACTCTCAGATATCAAGCGCCGCTACAGCCAGCTAGTGAAAGCACTCAAAATATTGCTCGAGCGTCCGATTATCTATATCAAGAAATATCTATTCCTACTTCTCTTTTCTCACCTTTTTTTTCTTTTTTTGTGTGTGTGTGTACATATCTGTTTTATTTGGTTTTATTGGTAATAATGTTATGAACAATCTCAGAACGCTGTCACAAGATACTGGATAGATTGTTTTTAGTTATGCTGTTCATCCACAATGAGCCTAATATGAGTGGCCCCTTATCAATGTGCAACTTCAAGTAAGCACTCTCCAACATTTACAAGAACAAATGGTTAAATAAATGTCATGTTCCTTCAATGCCAAATCCCTCTAGCACAGCAGCAAAGAAACAAAGTAAGCAAGCTGCGTAGACAAACTAACAAAACCTGAAAGCAAATTCCAATTAATATTACTAATTTCAATACCTAAATACTAATAAGAATTTAGTAATTTCTACACTGTTACTCAAAAAATAAAAACGTAGTTTCTACACAGTGAAACAAATTGTAATCAGCAGCCAAATGTTCTCAAGTTCAGAAACATGGAGGGATCTCTAGTTCTCAAATTGACTGAAGCGCTTTGGATTATCTACTGGGAAGATACAAGAACAAATCTATGTATACTCTTACATGTACAGGTGAACTATTATGAGATGAGATAGGATGTGCTTCCTTTGATCTTTGGGCTGTATGATGAACAGTTGTGGTCATCATCCATCAGCTAGGAGATGGGGGGAAGGGAATCTTCTGCTTTGGTTGCACTTTTTGAATCACTGCTTGCTGACACTATCTTCATGTGACGCCTGCCACCATGACCAAGCATACAATGATTTCCGCAGGACTGGATACAACCTTTTTAGTATTAGTCACCACAATCCACTTCACCTGGCTCATGACAATTGCAGTAGCGTCAATGGCTGGAACTGATGGCAATGACAGTGATTTTGCAATATCAGTGATGGAAAGCATAAACAGATGGTCACAAAACACAGAAAAATATATTCGTAAAAACAGTAGACTAGTTTTGCTTTGAAGTTCAAGAGTATATCTAAGATGTTCCAGCTGAAATCAAGCGATTCAGTTGAAACAGGATGATTTCATCAGATTAAGGTAGAAATGTGATCAAAATATGAACTTGCATACCTCACAGAAGTGTTTCATTTAATGCTTAAGATGATCATTATGACTTCTTCTCTGTCATATTATGCCTACAACTGAACAATGAAAAATGGGCATCATATTTTCTCATTTATTCGTAACAGACTTCAACCTACTTTGTGTAAAAATCTTAAGACAACCTTTTAAGGGTGTCAGTCTCGGTGCTTTTAAATGAAAATACAAAAAAAATATTACAACCACTTCTTTTAAGGTGGTCATTCAGTTGGACTGGACTACACTTCTGGCTAAATGAGAAGAGAGAAAGTACTGGCTTCTAAAACTGAGATAATTGTGGCACTTATCAATACTCTCCCAAACTAATATATTGTAGTTTTCTCCTTCTCGAAACATGGAAAGCGCTAGCTTACTAAATTTCTCACTTAATCAGGCAAGAACCCTCAATCATATCCTGGTGTTATCATTTAAATAAAAAGGTGACTTACCAATTTTTAATAAATGAACCAGCTGAGGTCTCAAGCACCATATATAGGACAGCATACCCACACCGCATCATCCCACATATTTGTATACCAGCATAGTAGGAAATGAAAACTGTACAAAGACATCCAAAAACTAGAATATGCACAAATGGAAGACAAAACCTTTGAAATGTTATTTTACTTCTAATTACTTTATAGTCACAACACGTCATATTTCAAAATAATCAAATAAAATATTTATCTCTCCAGCTATGTTTCAACTTAATTTAGTATAAACATCCATATTGTTAAAAAATATAGTCACCACTTAAGTGCTACAGATTTATCAATTTTCACAAATTATGGAAAGGGAAAATACGGCATGTCACAATATATAAGAAATAGAAGATGAAATGTTCTTGGCAATAATCACAAGCATCCATATAACCCCAGATCTAATCAAGTTCGTTATTTAGTGGTAAAATGCAACTGAATACAGGATAGCTTTTTCTCCTGTCGTAAGAAAGCGCTCCTAGTTCAAGTCAGTAGAACAAGGGTCTCCAAACCTGATATCCTAGGTTCAAATCCTACAGAGCACGATTTTGTTCCTGTTATGCTATGTCGAATCAAATCAGTGATTTGGGGAGATATGGACCCCCTCAACCAGCTTGCCAAACAGTCGAGCCGCTCGTCATTTTTGATAGGTCAGGTGCTCCCTACCCCTCGCATTGTCTTATCTTCTCTTTTTTAGCCAAGGCGATCGGTCCTAATTTTCTGGGAGTCAAGTCCCTTCCAGTAATGGTGAACAAGGGTCCTGCTGGGATTTCCCTTTTTTTTCTGATTGCGGTCAATAAAAAGGCAAGATGATATAATAGAAAAGAAAACAAAGATGCAATGCAGGATGAGAAGAATGGAAAGAATGAAGGTGGGGGGGCTTAGACTTTGTGCAGGTAGCGGAGGGGGAAAAAAAGAAAAGGCCTACAGTTTAGGATTTTAGGAGGATAGTTTGTGATTTGTGAGAAGTATCTTAGCACACCATAGGCAAGATATCTCACACTTTCTATTTTGGAAGTGCTCAGGTACAAGGGAAGTAAAATGTATCGGTTCATTCTTTTTGCAACATTTTAAATATATAAGTGTTAATATTTTAATTTCCTCAGACTTTTACTTTTATTCTAATAACAACCCAAGTAACACAATCAAAAAGGGAATATGTATTGCAAGCAAAGGAAAGGCTTAAAGATGCAATCAAAAGTGAAATGGGAGGACAAGTGGATCAACTGAAGAGGCTTTAGACTATACTAGGCATGTGGGTGGTCAAACAGCAGTGATTTCAGATAGTAGATAGAATGGAGGAGGGATGGGATAGGTAATGTAAACAATGATGGCAGGTTGGTGGTTTAGGTTTAGTTTTTATTGTTTTTAATGTTTGGATTTTGTTTCCAGTTAATTTGCTATTTTACTTGGTTCTAAGAGACTCCTCTAGTCTTTGAAAGCAAATGACAGATTTTACATTTTCTTTAGCAGAAATATTCTCAGCATCTTTTTGTCTTATCTCAAAACAGGTCCTATTCTAGGTCTAAAAAGGCTAAAGAGATGTTGTAAGACATTATCATAGTTTTTTGGACTTTGAAGCAATTGTGATGCCATTTTACATAGATTATAATGGAATTACCTATCTTAATAATTACGGAAAATATGGCTAATTTTCTTTAGACTTCCTTCAAAAAAAGAAAAAAATCATTAGGAAAGTGAATGGTATTAAGGTAGTTGAGTTTTACGTTGACTATGGGTCCTATTTTAAGTCAAAGTATATATAACTTAAAGTCCTTGGTAACTTATAGATCAGTTTAAAGTCCTTATATTTTAGGAGACATTGCTTTAGAGTTGCTTATCTGTAAACATGGGTCCATGACTTGTGATGGATTTTGAAAATATTATGGGTTTATTTTGACAAAATAGCAATTCCTTAATGGAGGAACTTTCCTCAATTCTTTTTTTCCATCTCAGCTTCCTTTCCTCCTTTATTACACATCCTCTTCTCTCTCTCTCTCTCTTTCTCATCATTGCTCTTTTTCGTTCTGTTTTTGATAAGGAGAATTATCAAATATGTCTAGCCTGAAATTTAACTCAGCAATAACAGCTTTAGTTTTGCAACCTTGAGGTTGCATCAAGGGAGGACAAATGGTATGTGATGACGACAA
Source organism: Elaeis guineensis (assembly GCF_000442705.2). NCBI lineage: Eukaryota > Viridiplantae > Streptophyta > Magnoliopsida > Arecales > Arecaceae > Elaeis > Elaeis guineensis. The sequence continues at coordinate 24,460,307 of NC_025997.2, forward strand.
GAGTGGAGGAGAACCATGGTGAGGAACTGAGGATGATGGGTCAGAGAGTAGGCAAACCTACTATGGAAATAGGAAGAAGAAGAGAAGAGTGGCTTGAGAGGTAGTAGGTAAAAATGAGCCTCCTGCTGACAGCAACAAAATACAAAAGAGTGGGGGTGGTGGGAGAAAAGATCCCACTACCTCTTCTTTAATAGGAATTATGCTCCTTTATGGGTTAGCCAAGCCATGTGAAATATATCCAAACACCAAGTAACAGAGCTTACACTTTCAAGTTTCAATTCTTGGAATGTAGGCTTACTATAGAAGGTCACTCTATCCCAAAATAGGGCCTCAGGAGAGAGGCCATCTATCTAATAATGACTCTTTGGCAAAAGAGAGGAACAAACTCCAGACTTTCAGCCAGCTCTGAGCTCAAGAAAAGCTGCACCATTCCAGTTCTTGCCTTAATTGTCAAGTGACGACTTCTACACTCCCCATAAAATAAATAGAAGCACTAGAAAAAAAATAAAGACTCGTTTGGTTCGCAGGACGAATTTTTCTTCCCAGAAGTAACTTCCTAAGAAATTACTTCCTAAAAAGTTATTTTCTAGGAATAAAATTTTAGTATATTTGGTTGACCATGAAAAAGTGACTTATTACCGAGTAGCTTATATTTGGTTGAGCACTCATTTTTCTGAAAAAACTGTGTAAAATACCTGCTATGCCCTTAATAAATATAAAACCATATCTTTTTGCTTCTAGACTTTATATAAATAGTAATATTATATTTATATTAATATAAATATAATATTAATATATTACAACATAACATTGGACCATAATAATTTATTATATTAATTTAATACTAATATATATTAATATTATATTAATAAAATATTAATATTTTAATATAATAAATTTATTAATGTAGACATAAATATAATATGAAATATAATATTATATTAACATTAATAAAAATATTATATTAGTGTAAATATTAAAATATAATAAATATTATAATATTAATATTATATTCATATACATATTAGGATAATATTAATATAATATTTTATCACTATTCAGTATTTCATCCTAACCATCCATTGATATTTTGCAAAATCTTAGCCATGGATTTTAAAAAGATATTTTAGAAAAAAAAAGTACCACCACTTTCCATCTTATGCGAAGTGCCAAAATCCACCTCCCTCATTGGTTTTCACTTTTCATGAAATATGGGAAGTGACTTCGCATGAGAAGAGCTTTTTCCACTCTCGCTCCTTTTAAAACTCCAACCAAACAAAAAGCCCTCTCTCCACTTCTCAGGAACTGCCTCTTCCCCCTTCTACTTTCCGTAAACCAAACAAGTCCTAAAAGGTGATATGATCAAAAAAGATAATGTATCTGCTTATGAAAGGAAGGAAAAGAAAAAAAATGTCATGACCAGCCTCCTTATAAGAGAAAGAATCATGAGTAGCCCTTCAGAGGAGCTACCCAGCTAAGTTTAAATTGCATCAAGAAGACTTCGGTTGTAAAAGTAATCCTAAAATTAAAAGATACTTTTACAAAATTAATATATAAGAGAGATTGTATATCACTCAAATTAGAGATGCATGATCAAGATTTGAAACAATATCTACGATGTTCAGCACTTTTCCATGAAGTGTTATATTTCAACTGTTCTGTAGCCTCATCTAAATACATGACCAGTAGCTCTGACCAAATAAGAAACAGTGTGCTGCATCATTCTCTGCAAAAAGTGGCATATCAACTGGTTCACATCATTCGACAATAGTGAGATGATTTTTTTTCCCTCATAATTTCTAAGATTTTTACCAAATATGGATAGGTTTTTTTAATTATTAAAAGAAAATCCAACATACAAAATCTAAGAACTGCAAAAATGCTGTCTGTATCCATAAGTCACGCTGCAGTTTCTCATGAGGGTGGAATAATAATGTTCCACCTTATTAACAAGATTTGCAAACAACATAGAGTAAAGGTGGAGTAACATCAACAAAATTATACATCTCGGGAATACAAGGACCAAGCTAAACAGTTTTGAATGAAAGAGGAAAAGAGAAATATAAAATTCTTCATTTAAGAAATGAAATAGTATTTTAAACAAAAGAAATAAATAAATGCACTCACCTATGAGGACATACGAGACTTACCACATCAGGCATGAGAGGGTGTGAGCATTTTTATTCGCGAGCCACTGAATCAACACTCAAGTTTTCATGAACAATCCCATGTTTAATCTTCTGCTTCCTTCTGTTCTATCAGTTTACAGTGAATATCCTAGCCAATATCAAGTTATGGATCAGTTAGGATATGTATAATGTCAAATGGATAACAAGTGAAATTGAACAGCAGCACTATGCTAAAAGCAATAAATGACCAGTGAAGGATTGCAGGACGAAAATATTAACAAAATAATGAAAAATAAGATGTTACTTGAGCAAAGTAATGGAGTATGTTTGTTTAATTTAACAACCTGGAAAAGGTCAGCACAACAATGGAATGCCAGCGTCTCTCACAAGACCAGAGTGAATTGTTAGACAGGATGAGCAGAGGACCCTCATAATCTGAAATAGTAGAGGCAAAGAAAGAACTGAGATTGATAAAACTGGCAGCTGCAGTATCTATCTTGCTATGAATGGCATATATAAAAGATACAAATCTAGGAAGTGCTGTCCAATTTTGCAGAAATTTCTAGGAACAGTTCAACATAAATCTAGAAAACAGATAGCATTAGTTCAGTATGTAAAAGTAATTATTGCAGTCAAGGGCTCATGACTTGGCATGTGAAATATTGCCCGCTTTGGCCTACGGCCCATATAGCCCGGAAGCTGTATGGGCCGTTTTGGGCCTCACGATTTTATCCCTGAAAAAGCACCTCACGTAGAAAGGATGATCCTTTCCTATATAAGCTAGATTCTCCCTTAACTCCAACCAAGTGGGACTAATGATGCCCTTTCTTCTACACCACAATATAGCCCCCCAGTCAAGAAAAAATCTGTATACTTCACAGACTGTGTTTGTATACTCCCACAGAGTGGTGTTTGGATGAAAGAAGTCCCACAATCCATTAAGGGTGATGTCCTTCCTCTAGGGCCAATGTTGCAGTCAAGAGCTCATGGCTCTACACGTGAGATATTGTCCGCTTTGGCCTACGGCCCATAGCCCGGGGGCTGTATGGACCATTTTGGGCCTCACGGTTTTGCCTCTTAAAAGGCGCTTCACGTAGGAAGAATGGTCCCTTCCTATAAGCTAGATTCTCCCTTGACTCCAATCAATGTAGGACTAATGATGCCCTTTCTTCTACACCATAACAATAATCATGGATGGTATCACTTGATTTATAGCTCTAAATGAAAGAGAAATTGATTGTGTGGGTAAAATGCAATATTCAAAGGTCAAAGCATTTCTTATCATGTAGTGGTATGAATCATCTGTGCTTATTTTAGCAATATGACCTAAGTGAATGGCGGTGCCTCTCTGCTATTTGGTTCACAAGAGCTTGAATTTCTTGGTAGAACTGGAGGGTGTGGAAGGCAACCCTGCATCTGAGTCTCTAATACTCAGCCATGTTCAGGGAAAGGATGGACTGCAAAACATCAGCATGCTCAAAAGTCAAAAATCAACAGAAAACCACAAACTTCTTTTTATGTTATACAAAACTTCCCATTAAAAGAATTGAACATCTCTGGATCTAACCTTTCAGGACCAAGATCCTTAAATTGTCATAGTACACCTTGCGCACAACTTCGAATTTATTTACTACCAACTGACTTCATCAGGCAACTCAGCTTAAATTAGTCATTACCGTTCCGTTCTACATTAGCGGTCACCATTTTCAGTTGTCATCTCATCGTTTATTCATCTACACTGTAAATGAAAATTTTCTGTTACTTATCTCTTTAATAAAATGGGTGCTCTGCAATTGCAAGTCATGTATCAAGAAAAAGGAATGTGGTGTTGGCACAGGGAAGAAGCAAAAGAATTGTTTTCACCATAAACAGGAAAAAGAAAAAATGGAAAAGCAATTCATGCAGACTAAATAATGACTTATCTACTAACACCATAAACAAGGATAATAATGGCATATCTACTACCACTATAAACAACAATGTGATTTGGCCATTGCTTCTCCCCCATTTACACAGATCCTCTGATAACTCAGATGATGCAGTTCCTCTCATACTCTGTATCATCTTGCTTCCTACTATGCCTCTCTTTGTTATACAGATCTTCTGGTATCTATTACCCATGAATCCAAGTGTCTCGAGAAGGCATTGTCTTGAGGAAGGGAATAATGGAAAAGACCATTTAAAGGTTAGATCATGTTATTGGTGATTTCTTTTAGGTTGCCTTCATTGTCATGTCTAGTTTCTGAGCAGATAATGCTCATTCAAGCATGTTGTCGGCATCTATGTTGGGCTCCGCCACTACAGTCACATCTTTGCAGATTTTTCTATTCAATTGCACTGATAGATTCCAGTGCTTACGAGTCATGATCACTACAAATGGTCATGCATTCTTGAGCTCATCTCAGCTAACACTTTAAAAGTAGCACCTTGGTCACTTCCTATTATTTCATCATACCTCCATTATCATATGAGCTCTTTAACACTCTTCGCCATGCGTTCATAAATTCTGGATGAACCTTATCGTTTGGGTCACCCTTCTAATGGCAGACTATTTTTATAATCCACGTAGAATAGAAGTGTTCCATAATATTAGCAAACAGCACATACTATAAAATATAAATGTTTGATAAGTTGTCTATCATGATCTTTAGCTTTCATTCTCATAAATGAGTTTTCACATGGATTGTGTTTAACAGATTATTTCCATGGATTGTATACATGATATTTATGTGTCTCCAAAAACTATATAGGCATATAAAAAGTTTATTTCTGGATGATCAGAAATCAAAAGAAAAGGATAAACAAATGTAAATCTTAACATTGCTTAGAAGTCTACAACAGTTAGTACATAATCTTTTATGTGATATCTTGGTAGAGTTAGTCAAAGGAGCCTATTTATTTTGTATTATTAAACTCAAGTTATTCCAAGGTCAACAGAAAAGAAACAAATTTCGGTGGCAGTTTTATAGCTGAAATCAAAACTTAAGCACTTAGTTCAATCACATAGGATATATTATAAGAAGGAAATATCAGACAATGCAAAGACTCTCTCTCACTCTCTCTCTATGGTGTGTGTGTGTGTGTGTGTATGTAAAACCTTCTTTATAGCCTTATTCAGATATGCCAAAATGCCACAAATTTGAGAGAAAATTGCACCTCAAGGCATGTGCCATCAGTAATCATCAATCCAACAACCCTTCTGTTTTAGCTTGGGTAAGATTTCTCTGATATAAAACATTGGTGTTAGCGGGTGCCTGAGTTTAACTTTAGGAAACTTATTCTTTTTGTCTTCCTTGAAACTTTCAGGCAGGCTCTTCGCAACAGGTACATCATCCGAAATTACTGCTATGAACTGCTCCTCATTGTAAAGATAAGAAAAACTATTTTGGAACTATGAGAAACACAAATAACAGAAACAGCTAAATGTCTTGAGCTCACAGCAAAATCAAAGATATGAAAGTGATCTAGAAAAATTATTAAGGTAAAAACCTAATGCCTTTAGACTTTCTTGAATCCCCGGGATAACAAGTGTAGCATTTAAGAGCTTGGAAGTGGTGTCAAGATCACAGATATTGCAAAAGAAAGACCAAGTTATAAACTTGCAACAAAAAATTGAAGGTAAAGAATGTTCTGGATGTGAGGAACCTACTGATGATCTGATTTTACTTCACGTGCATGAAACCATTCTGCTCCCCTGGAACAGAAACAGTATAGGCAAAAAGGTTAATATTACACCATGCTAAAATTGAAGGTAAAGAATGTTCCTGGATGTGAGGAACCTACTGATGATCTGATTTTATCAAATCCGCCATAAATCTTCGCATGCGTGAAACCATTCTGCTCCCCAGAACTGAAACAGTATAGGCAAAAAAAGGTTAATATTACACCATGCTAAAATGTTGAAAAATAATCACAAACACAGTTTGTCAAGTTCAGAGGATGAGGTCTAAACTTGACCATCAGTTCTTGAAAGAATATCACTTCACAGACAGGTGTAGAGATGAACATGTTACGTCATATCATTCGAAATTTTGTCATGCAAGACAATCAATTATGAAGTTTAATTTAAACTGAGTTTGCTAATAACAACCAATTGAGCAGATTCACTGGTATTTTTCTTTACGTTTTCTTCAAGGCAAACTTATCTTTCCGTCTTGGATTTGTTCACTTAAGCTACTACTACATAAGCCAAGGGTGACTCCGGTCTCCAATTTGTTTATGTTCCTTGATTACAAAACTGAAAAGGTCATAGATTTAACTTGGCAACCTGCTGGTGATTGTGCCACTGACCTACCGTTGGTACACATTTGTTAAAAATATTTTAGCTAGCATTTTGTATGAGTTGCCAATTATTGAACATGTGGACACATAAGGTTCAAATATTACAAAAGAATATGTAATTAGTATGTTTACAAAAGGAACATATGCATGATATAAGTGGATCTATATGCATTAGATACATTAGCTACATGGAGATGAAAAGGATGTATGTCATGTGATCATTTTATGCAGAAGAAACTCACAAAACTATGATCCTAAGAATGAGCAGAAAACATCAAAAAGAGTCAAAGTTATCTTGATGCAACACTAAATACTCAAGATTGGGTTTCATAACAAGGACAAAGAGATCTTAGGGCGTATGAGAAAAAATGCAGCTTCTTTTTTCGGTAAGTCGAAGAGTTCATATTATTCTCGTACGAATACAACCAAAAAATCAAAAAAGAGGATGTCCCGAAAGGACACCGACAAAACAAACATATCAGTCCAACTGTCTCCTCCTGAGTGGTCGGCAACATAACTAGCAACCTAGTCAATGGTGCTGTTCATCTCGCGATAGATGTGTCCAATATCCATGGAGGCACATCCCACCAAGAGACTCCAGATATCTTGAACCAATGGTTTACAGACAACAGCCCCTTCTCTCCGAATTCAACCCACCATCATCGCCGAGCCCGGCCTCCACCACTAGCTAGTCAGCCTCACATAAGTGATGCCCTCCCAGACAGCTCGTAGCTCCACTCTGGAATGGTGATCCCAAATAGATGGACCCTGCCAACCGTGATGAACCTAGAGTCAGGGCCCTGAATCACAAACCTAACTCCACCACTACTACCAATCACACTGCCATCAAAATTAACCTTTATAAAGGTTGGAGATTGGGGCTCCCAAGTAATATAAACCCTGTGGAACACTACAAGAGCCAGAGGAGAGTCCCAAGTGTCTTGACTCCTTAGAACTGGCCCAGACGATGATGCATCCACTATCTAAGCAGTAATCTCACCTAGAAGAAACCAGTGTTCCAAGCCAACCAGATGTCATATGCTATATAGGCAACCCTGATGCCAACAGATCTCGTGGCCTCCGACTCTATACTCCGCTGCAGAGCCTCTAGAAAGATCCGGCCTGGCCACTCCACAAGGATCACCCAAGAAGGATACTAGCCAACTGCCACACCTTGGCTGTCCTTGGACAAAAGAACAAAATATGCTCCATCATCTCATCCTCCAACCCATAGTAAGGACAAGTAGATGGGATGTCCATTCCACAGGTCCTCAACAGAGCTCTAGTAGGAAGCCGACTCCAAACGACCTTCTAGATGAATAGACTAATCTTCAAGTGGACTTCAAGCCTCCAAATCCAAGCACATCTATCCTCCTAACCAACTCCCCCCAGTAAAGGTCATATAGGTCCTTGGCTGCCACCCATGAAGTGCATGATGACCACCAAACCCTAACATTCGGATCTCAAGTAAGGGGATTGTCTAAGATAGAATCCTCTTGGTCAACTAGACACCAAAAAGTCGAGTTATCAACTACTCATTCCAACTCCCCCTCTGACTAAAGCAGGTCACAGATCGATGGAGAGTCCGCCCACCTCTAGGCCATCAAGATGGTAGAATATCGGCCACCCATTGATCCTAGACAATATAATCATCGTCCGTCACCAGTAAGCAACTGATCTAAGCCATCACGTCAGGAGTGCAGTGCAAATCTCCTCCCATATGAAGGAGCTCCTCCAATCGGCATGAAAATACCCCTCTGAGATTCAATGGCCATATCTGGCCTGCATCATTATACTCCATAGGCCATCAAGTTGAATCAGAAATCTCACAGCATATCTCACAATCAAGGCCTCCCGCCAAATCAACAAGGAGTGAACACCTAGCCCCCTCACTGATTGGTTAGCAAACAACATCCCAGGCAGTAAGTATACCCCTCCACCTCAGAAACATTATAATATATTATTACATTATCATATATATTAATCATATCATTATCATATCATGATTCAAATAATAATTTTAAATTAGAGTAAAAAATCTTATTGTACTTTATATTTATATAACAAAAGTACTTAATATATTACTTCTATTTATCTTATTTTTCTAATCAAATAAATATTCATATTAATGAATAATATATTATAAATATAAATAAAATATTGATTCTATAATAACAATTAATATATTTTTTATAAGATTGATAATTTATTGGACTAATAAATATATGTTTATAGAATATATTAATTATTAATATATTAATAAATATATTAATATTTTATTATAATATATTTTATATGATTAACAATATATTTTTATGGAATATATCATGAATAATTTTGGTATTACATGGTCAGTGATTTTGGATTCCCACAAAATACCAAATAGATGACTCGCAGATGCCTGAGGATCTTTGATCACTAGATCATGGCCTACCACATGCCATGATTTTAGATCACTAGAATCAGATCACTACAAGATTCGGATCAATGGTGATCTTAGATTACTATGGTGATCCCATTTGGGTCACCAAATGCTATCTCAATGTTCATGTATCTGCACAGTATATAGGGTAATGCTATTGATTACCCATCAGATACCACTAAGTTCACCAGGCTGATGTGGCATTCAGAGATAGGTGCTGTAACAGAAGGGTCGGTTGTGTCAGTCTGGCCCCACCTACTGCTCCTCAATCACCGATTTTCACGTCAGACCGGTGAACTGGTGCGTGATGTTTAGCACTTTCCATATAATGGTTTTTTTAACAAAACAAGCTAGAATGTAAAAATCTAGAGAAAGAAGCACAATCCATAAACAATTAAAGAATGGTCAAAAGAAACAGCATCCTGACAAAAAAAGAACATCGAGACAAAAATCCAGAAGCAAAAGAATGCTGTAAGTAACCAAAACCAATGTAAAGTTTCATAAGAATCTCCTGTGGTACTGCTTGATCCAATTTACTACATTATTCAGTACAACAGAAGCTTTGCAATGTAGACATTGTCAAAAGATCCACACTCTCTTGAATTCCAGACTAAGTTTTGAATTGAACTGTACATTTCTAAATTCCAATCAGGATTTCAATGAAAATCCAACTTTTTGACCGCTTCTTGGAGTTGTTTCTTTTGTTTCAATCCGAAAAAAAACTCCTTATTGGATCCAAGAAGTAATTAACGCCTAAAGAACGAAAAGAAGTAAACGAGCGGAAGAGAGATCTATTAATGCGAACAAAATGGATCCAAAAAAAAAAAACTCAAGAAACCCCTGCTTCGCTTCAAGAAGCTGGGACCTTCTCAGAGCTCGTCAAGAAGCGATCTTTTCGCATCGATTCAAGAAAGTAAGAAGGGTTGGATCAGTGTCTCACCTCTCGCGCCCGATTTCTCGTCGACGCATTTGAATCAGGAAAAAGGAAAAAATTCTTCGACAATGAGAGCGGTTGGGAGACATAGAAAGAGGAAGGATTAAAGCAGTAGTTTGGAAAGGCATGAACTAAGAAATAGAAACTTCAAGGAAGGCGAAGAGAGAGGAATAGAAGGCGGAGTCCTATTTGTTAAATTTTGTTTCTTTCCTTGCTTCATTTCAGATAAAATTACAGCAACGCCCTTTAAATTTTTCTCTATTTATATTTTGATCCCAAAAATTTAAAAAAATTTTGATGGATCCTAAAATTTTAAAATCATCGCAAGGAGGTACAGCCATTTGAAAAATTCTTTGTACACCACAAACAGTGTAGAAAATCTGATATAGAGTGCATCGCTTCGTCTGATTGATCCACGTAGTCATCACTTTTCAATGCATATTTAATACCTACAAATCAAGTTTTTCGTTTAAAAATTTTATATGATGAAAATATCTCTACATTTTAAAAAAAATTATGACATCTTATGACATAATATAACCCAAAATATCATAATATGGTTTAAGATATCATAATATGAGAAGAGTATTTTCATCTAACCACTTTTCAATGTGTATTTAATGCTCGTAGATCGACTTTTTCGTTTGAAAATTTTGAATGATGAAAATATCCCTATTCTTTAAAAAAAATTATGACATCCTATGCATATTATGGACGCAGGATATCATAATATGGGCATAGAATATTATAATTTTTTAAAAAATAGGGATATTTTTGTCATACAAAATTTTTAAATGAAAAAACTGATCTACAAGCATTAAATACGCATTAGAAAGTGGTAACTACGTGAACCAATTAGATGAGATGGTACACTCTATGTTGGATTTTCTACACTGTCCGCGATGCACAAAGAATTTCGCATAGTCATTTATCTCTATTGGGCTATGTTATAGCGTGAGGGTCACCTGAGAGATTAATTTTTATGAAATATTATAAATACTCTTTCCTAAAATTCTTTGATTTTGGTGCAAATTAGAGAGAAGGAAAAGAAGAATCATGTGACTGATTATCTTCTCTATTTTCACTTTTTTTTCTCACTATATCTTTGTGCCTCATCGGAGACACACTGACATAGTGAAGAAACAAAAGAGGGACGATGATAGAGTGAAGGGAGAAAGAAGAAGATAGGATGGAGGGGTTGAAAGGAAGATAAATTGAAGGGACAGAAAGAATTTGGAGCATTATAGCTCCTAACACTAGTAGCAACTGTAGCTCTAGCATAGTGCTCTCATTAGTAGTGCTCAACTCATCATTGCAACTTCTCCATCTCTATTAATGGCGAAAGCGAAATCTTAAGAGAGAAACCAGAGAGAGAGAAGCTGGATTGGTCGTTAGTGGTCATCTTTTTATTGAAGGGGTACAACCTCACCATATATATAGTCAGGCCTCTCTCTACTGGCATCTCGATAAAGCCCTTGATTGCTCCTCTCCTGTCCCCCCTATCTCTACAACTACTCTTCCCAGCGCCTCTCTCCATCCCCATGATAAAGACTAATCTCAAAGTTAGACCCCCACCTCCCTTGATCAGATGCCTCCAGATGACATCCTTGCCATGGGATCTTTTGCTCTAATTCACATCACTTTTCACCTTTCAATACCATTGATTCTATACAATTGAGTTGTCTCTAAGTTGAATGAGTTAATAAATGAGCAATGAATACTTGCAATTATTATCCGACGAAAAAAAAGATCTACTTGGCAAAAAGATATATTAATTTTTAAAAAAATTATTCTTCTTAAATACTATAACTCCCACCTCCCTCAAGCCCATAACTTTGCCTTCCACATCTCAGCCTTCATAGCCATACCCTTGTTTGAAGAGAGAGAGAGATAGTGAATGGGAAAAAGGAGGGCAGAAGCCTTGCTTCTCTTTTTTGCTTCTCCATAGGCATCATGGCTGGGGACTGCAATATCCTTAGCTATATAGCCAAGAAAAGAGATCATCATCAAGTGGGAATTGGCCTGAAAAATTACTGGAGAGTTGGTGAATGAATATAGAGCTGAACAACATTCGGGGATTTGCCATGGTGCCTAGTGTGTCAGCGGCAAATACATGACCTCCACGCTGAATAAGGTTGACATGCAATGGGTTGCTGAAGAGACCACACTCTTCCACACAAGAAAAAACCCAAAATGAAAAATTTTTTCTAAAGAAAAAGAGAGTTAGAACAAAAAAAATGAAACAGGAAAGAGAGAGTACCAGAGCATGAAAAGAAGAAAAAGAAGCCCGGCCTTACCGCTGTTTCGCTTCTTCTTTTTCTCTTATGATCCACAGCTTTTGTTCTTATTCTCATTCTCGCTCGAATTTGAGATCTAATCTCCTCATGCCATGGATCTAAAGCATGCTTTTTGCTAAAGATCACATATTGCTTATATTTTTCATTTTTCTCCTATTATTTGAATCTTTAAGTCACCGATGCTTTTTTTTTTTTGCTTTTTTATTAGCAACATACTAATTTTGGATTTTCTATTTCGTTAACCGTTAGATACAAATTGATGGTCATTTTAGTCATTTTCTTTTTTTTGTTAATACTATTAAACTGCAAATAGGCGGCTGGGCCTTTTTGCAATGATTTTAAAGTTTTGGGGGTCTGTTTGTAACTTTTTAAATGTTGGGGGTCAAAGTGTAAATGAAAGAAAATTTAAGAGGTATCGCTATAATTTTTTCTTGTTTTATTTAAGATGGCTAAAGAACTTAGGAAATAGCCAGAGAAGGAGAACCAGAGTCATCAGATGCAAAATGGACCAAGATTATCGATTCCATTGAATGAAATGGCTGACCAATCCAGTTTCATGGTGGGGGCGAAGCGTTTCCATGCAATTTACTGAACTTTTATTTTACTGATGATTTTTTTTTTCTCTTGAGATCGGCTACATTACATAGTCCTGAGATAGATACACCCATAAGCACCTAACACAAGATATCTAGTTAATTCGAACAAAGACATCCACATCATTTTACCAGTATATTCTATCATAAAAGATGCCATTCAATCAATTGTACTGTTGCTTTTCGTAGATAAGTACTAGATTAGATAATAATTATATCGCTCAAGTACTAGCCAACAAAGAAATATGGATCTTGAGTTGCTCAATCTTGGTACTTAGCTATGCTACCACTTATGCTATCCCTTTAGAAGTGTGTTAGAAATTTAAAAAAAAAAACACTAAAATGTTTCTTGATGAGGGATTTCATGCATTTTCCTTGATATAATCTCTTTTTTTTTCATTATTTTTTTGGCAACAGATGATTTTTTGAATGTTTCAAGCTTTTGGCCAAAGGTATTTTTTTTCTAGATAATTTATATATATCTCAACAAATATTTATTCTCATATTGGCACCAATATTTTTTGGATTGTTAGGGTAAAATGGATATTAAAATTTTAATATCTAGCATCCTGTATATCACATTGAAACCTTGTTTACCCTATTTTTAGATGATACATGGTAGAGAATGTCAAGCAATGTTACTATTCTAGGTCATGTGATTTGAGAATTATGTATGCATGATATATACCGTCTAAAAGCACGACGCCTAAGATGGGCATTAAGACCCTATTCATGGCTCATGTCTATACTATTCTCTCTATGGTATTGTTCATCCATATCCAGAAGACTAAAAGGATTTATGTGGGTTCCATGCACAACAATGATACATTACTCCATCTACATATAATGTTATGCACAAATATAATGATGCTCAAGGCATTGGCAAGATTGACAGAGTTAATCATGCCAGCCTAGTAGCATTTTTTTCATAGCTTATTGATGGATTTTTGCTGATAGCTATGAAAAGATATTTAAAATACTCCACCCAATTATACAGTTTGCTAACACTCAAAACTCAATAGAAGGTGAGCTCTATGAAAATCAGGTATAATTAGGGCTAGCATCCAAATGGTGCTTTAATTTTTGCATAGTTTTTTATGTTCAAGTTTAAATGTCATATTATTTGAGAGTGTTAACTTATCAAGCTAATAAAGTTTTTATCATTTGGATCAGGTGATCTATGATCGAATCCCGCTTTATTGGGCTTGAAAACCAAAGCGTTTTCACCCCATGGCATTATGGAGTTGAATCGAAACACACTTGTGATACTTTAGCACAAATAAGTCATGTGTCAAGGTCAATGGGCTTGCGACAGTTTGGTGGGCTGGACTCATCAAGAGAAAGAATGGATCCACTCAGGACGATCATGGACCATGGTTCTTGTCCCTAAACCATTGGACTTGTCAAGGAGTGGAGGATGTTCGTGATGGAAACCACCATAGTTAACAATTATGATGGTGGGTAAAGCTAGTTAATATTAAGAGTCAGTCTGAATATTCCTACAAAATCACACTAAACTTCTTGCAAAAATCGAGCCTGTTGGCCCAACTAACCTGCATCTTCTAAGGGCCCACCCAAATCCTAGCTCAATGCCCAATCTTTGAGCTGTTGAAAGGAAAAAAAAACTCTGTGGGTCTTTTTTTTCTTCCCACATGATTTGGACTGGAAGGTGTTTATTTATAGAGTCATGCTTAAACAAATTGTCAAATCCATGAATTCTAGGGGATTTTCTATTTAATCATCTAGGAATATCCAAGCAGACACTAAAATGATGGGCCATCCCGATTTTTAAATTATATGACTCCTAGTCGGGCAGTGAAAGTGAGGAAACTTTTAAAGAAAATTAAATGGATATAATTGAGATCATGGTTTCAATAAATGGTGTTACAACAGCTATAATTGTTATGTATTATTTGCAAAGTAAGTTCACTCGGAGAAAGCCAAAGGTTACAAGTCTTCTATAGAACGGCTAAAGTTCTCTTCTCCCATGCTTCTTGTGAGGATCTATAAAAGTGTGTATTTAATCTCACAGCAGTTACTCACTAAAAAATCTTGAATGGCTAGTTTTTTGGGAGAGATTTTGAATTGTTACAAATGGTATAAGAGTCAGTTCAGTTCATAATCCATATGGATTAATGGATACTACAGCACGACTTCATTGGAGCTAACCATGAGCCAATCATAATGTTTATGTATGGATTTACATGGATTTGAATTCTTAGCTAATAAGAATGCTAAAGCTTAAATAAGAGGAGTATGTGAACATCTATGTAAACATATATTTAGTCCCATATTAATTATTCATAGGAAGATCTTGTGTACTATACAAAATAAGGAACCTAAATTGAGATTTTACCTCAACTAGGTTGAAGAAATGTTGCAAGATTGAACCTGACCCGAACTCATATCCAATTAGATACTCAAGTATTAGGCTTTTATTTCTAGTCTAACATCTAAAACTTCTCTCTCTATCCAAACACCGTCAAACTCCATGGAGATGAGCCAAACTGGTCATAAACCTTTGGGCACAAAAATCCGATCATAATGGATATTTATTCGCATGACCCTGCCAAACTCGAATGTATGCAATTCCAATGCAAAGGCATGAGTAGATTCAATAAAGGTATCCATGGTTATAAATAGCTTTCTTGAATATGTTAGAAGAATATATCAGATAATAGATGACAATATATAGTCGGTGCGGGTGCATGATGGCTATCATTTGACATTTCACTGTAAGAAGATTTTAACCTCGATTATTCGGTTGATACTTCCAAAAGATATATAAGATATTATTGATTAATATAAAATAAATTAATTAATATAAAAAATACTTATAAATTGGTTGAATATTCTTTTACTATGCTTTGAGCCATTGTATCTCATTATCTCAGCTGATAACAATGAATCTCACAAAGCTACATTTAAGTTAATTCACACCAGCTTTCCATCGGCCGAGATGTCCAATGCGGGCTTTCTCCATTTTCAGCATATGATGCAAGGGGGAAAAAAAAAAAAAAAAAAGCTAGTGGCTGGTTGATAATGAAGTGCTTAATGCAAAACATATATATCTCAAATCCACCAGGCACAGCATATTATCATACTGGAACTCTTTGTTTGTACTACACCATTAGGAAGCAATACCACAGCATACATGTTATATTGGAATAAAACTAGAGGGGCGCTATAGCGTATCCCGCATGCAAAATGCTTGGTTAGGGCTGCAAATAGGTTGGGTGGGATCCAGGCATGCTTAATCCTAACTCACCCTGGTTTGGAATACCAGTTTTGACATTGGACCTGGTTCCAATTCAATAGATAATTATGTTGGATTGGTCAAGTCAGTTTAACTCGGGTGTGGGAAATGCAAAACCTCCATTTTCAAATTTCTGAAAGTAGGCGAATGGCATGGACGGTGAGCATCATAACCCCTCCTCTTTCTTTCTGCTTTCCAAGAGTTTTCCATAAAATAGTTCACTTTTTCTTTTTCTTTAACATATCTTGTTTCAACTCTGAAACCTTTTTGCATCCCTCATCATTTCCAGCTTTCCCTTGATCATTTCTTGTCTGTATCATCCGCAAGAGAATTACCGAAACCAGATGGTTGGATTCAAAGGTTCAAAAGTCAATGTTCAGTCCTCTTCTTTTGTTCTCCTACTTTCCATCATGTGAATCTATTGGCGTCCTTTATTCTCATGATCTCTTGAGTAGAACGTATCCAAATCTAAGGGTTTGAGTACCCACAATCTAGAGGTCAGCAGAAGCATCAATTGCTGGTGGTATTCTGGTTCAAGAATAATTTTACTTTGAGCTCTCCCCATGCTCATGTGGCCAAATAAGGCATTGCAAAATAAGTGACTCTCTCACAAGGATGCAAGACCCAGACATGAATGCATACCACCTACTCTGCTAAATACTCCTGCTTAAATATAATATATAGTATCCATCATCAACTGCTCCCATACATTTCCATCTTTGCTCAAACCCTTCGTTACTCGTGTCTTCGTATTGGTGGCTTTGAATCATGCAATACTGGCTCCTGCCCTTCGGGACAAACCAATTACAAAGACCATCAAATTGGAGGGACTAATGGAACTTATCACTAGCAGGCCAAAACTAGACATATTGCCGGATTTCTTGATCATGCCTATATATCGATTAGGTTTGCTAGTCTACTATTCTGATTCTTGTCCGGTTAGTTATCTTTCCACATGCCGGATATAGGCTTTATTTCTTATTTGCTTGAGCTTTTGGGTTTGGGGTCAATTTGTTAGTTTATGACGATGAAAGAGAAATGTAATAAATTCCACACAACTCAAGCTAAAATTAGCAGTACTTATTCAATTTCAGCCGTGAGTTAAGCGGGCAAGACAATTCTCTACTTAAGTTTAATCTTATGCGTAAATGATTTTCTCATCACACTTAGCTTATCTGTATACAAGGTAACATGGAGAAATATGAATTGAATCTAGGACATGCTCTTAATTAAATAAAATTAAATATGCCAACTAATAAGCTCAAATTATTTATGGGTCACGTGGTTCATCTGCAGATTGTAGCCTTACTGTTTTCTAATCTAATCTATGATTAGTTTGATCTAGCTAGTTGCATAGTTCTACAAAGTGAATCTTATGCTATTCCATTTTTCAATTTTGAGGACTCAGCTCACGCTGCATCATATCCAAACATGCAAATTTCAGAAAGAGCAAAATATGCAACCGAATTTTTATATGAAGATACCCTATGCATGCATCAATGAGTATATGTAATTCGATTGGTACTCGTAACCTCGTATGTTTTTGAGGTGTTATTGGAATATCAAATGTGAAGTGCAACTCTACCTCAGCTACATTTCGATTTTACTAACCTTCGTAGCTTCAGCATGGTAGCTCAAGCAATGCTGCAATACAAATTAGTTAAGTGGTCAGACTCGACACCTGTCTTTCCATATATCATGTGGAGAACAGTGCACATCATATGTGTTGCATTATTGTTCATAGAAATTGTTAGATCGCGATCCACAATTTATGTGGCGTATATTGTTGAAAGGCATGGATCACCAAACAGAAGCACCTATCAATACTGAATCTTTTGTCTAGATGCAGGAAGCAAATAAAAATAAAATCAAAATGAAAGATGAGATTTAAGCACGCTACAAAGTAGAAATCGAGTTTCTGCTAAAAATACATGTGCAATATATGACACACTTATTATTGATGCCTATCATCACATGCTTACCAATACATAAACAAGTTAGTAAAAGTGCCATGTATGTTAAGGAACTTCACATGTCAAATCGAAGAAAAATCTGTAAGGTTTTTTTTTTTTTTTTTTTCCGACGGAGAAGAGAAGAAAAGAAAACAAAATGTTTCTTTGCCAAGAAAATCAAACAGTCAAAAATTCAAATAAACAAGCATCTTTAATGGGTAAAAATTAAAGAGTTATTTTGAAAACAATAAAACTCTACAACGTAAATCTCAAAAAATAAAGTAATGCTGTGTGGTGCATTAGGTCACCCAAAACTCAGCTGTGATTCTGCAGCTGACTGGATCAACTGCAGCCGAGAAATAATTTGGTTTCATGAAAGAAGTAATGAGCAGCGGTTCCTTAAAACACTTTCTTTTGAGAAGGGTTCCTTAAACGCATTGATATATGGAACTTATACATGTATTTTTTTTTTGGTCTACTTTGGATTAATGTGGGAAGACAAGAAGTGGGCCAGCTGATATATATGATGTAATGTCAGTACTCATCATCCGTTGTGGAAACCATTAATTGGGGGAATCAAATCAGCATGGGGACCCTCGCCCTCTAGTCTCCAGTAACAAAGGAGGCTTCTCCACCCTCCATTTATATCTTTTCTCTTCTCTCTTTCTCTATCCATCTATCACTCCATCTGTCCATCCATCAGCTTTTCCATACGGCTTGTGTCTCACGCAACCCCACCGTGGGCGTATCTCTTGCAAAATTCTCCGCAATCCAATCGACACACCATTATTAAAGAAAGGAAAAAAGAGGGGTACCCCACGTAACAGGCTTTTTTTTCTTCTCGGTTGTCCTCTTCCTTTTTGTTGCCATGATTCGTGCAAGCCTCATATGTCACCACCACTTTTCTCCTTGCATATCAAACAAAAAACCATAGAATAAATACAATTGAATGATGACAATTAGAGATCTGATTGATTGTGTCGCGTAAAAAGTTCAGTATGAACATTGATGATTATGGGTTAGTGTCTGATACAAAATCACAAGGTGATCCCACCATAAACTTGTAAATTTTCTTTGCACAATAAATGTGAAGTTAGTTTTCTCAGAAAAACTGAGGCCAATCACATTTATTTTTTTTTAAAATATTTCAATTACATATAAATTTCATACAAAAATATATCTCACATGTTCATTATGCAACTCTTGTATTACTCTTTAGTTTGACGGCTGCAATAAGGGTAGCATCGTAATTTTCTATTTAAATTATCATCATAGCAATAACTAAAGATGACATCCCAAGTGTTTTACAACTCATTATTTTATGAATCAAGGAACTATAGAATGATGGAAGTTGCTTGCAGTTGTAATTAATACATTCGAGTCAAAATTATGTAGTTTGAAGTTTATTTAGATAATATGAAATAAGATGTTTGAATCGTCTCATGGATTCTTTTTCAATGAAAAGATGGCCATTCTCCATTATTTCATTCTCGCATGTGAATGAAACAATTTAATCAACCGTTCGGCCAGAAAATATGAGCGATGTTGATGTTGATATTAGAAACAATATATACCGTTGCTTATTTGTCTAAGACTACTTTTGCTTCATAACCTTTTAATAGTATCTTATGCTTTGTTCTTTCATAATTCTACGGCAAAAATTGTCTTGTATGTGTTAACTCTGCTACCACGGCTTGATGACTGAATGGTACAAAACAAATTGACCGTGACCATCTGAATAGTTCTCTTTCTAGACCCATGAGGGTGTCCTTACTCCTTGAGCTGTCATCTGTTTTAAGAAGTCTCATGCGTTTCATGGATTAATCCCCTGTTAATTAAGTCATATAATAGGCTATCAATTTAAGAGATATTTTTAAATAAACATGATGTCGTGGAAGTTATGATGACCAGTGGCCTAACTTTTGTTCCCATATTTTTTTCTTTTGATCATATGCTTTCTGTGTCTTTATAGGTTTGCCTGTTATTTTCTGTATAAATACCAAGGAACTGCAAACAACATTTTAACAGAATTATATTTGGTTGAAATACATAGAATATTAATCTACTTTCCAAAAATTACAACGCTTTTGTACTTCTTCCATGCATGTAAAACTAGCCAAAAAATTTCTTGATATATATCTAATATATGTATGTAATTTCAATCACACGCAAAATATAAAGGGGAGCACTAATGCACTATCATTGTGTGACCATAGGTATCGCATGACTACCACAGCGACACTTGGTTAGGGCTTTTGTTGCATTACAAAACCATTCTTTAGGATATGTACTTTTTTTGGTGCGTCGTGAAAAAATTTATGCACTGTTGAAGTTCTTTGAATTAAAGAGAAAGACATTTACAGGCTTCTCTCATCAATGCTGTTATCAGCAATGGATCCTCACACCTCTTCGTATGAATCACACCATAAATTAATGTTCATGTATTAATTAGTCTCAATTGGCGATATATTTCAGCAAAGATGCAAGGACCCAATCACTTGGCACATCGGATTACTATATGCTGGCTGACTACAATTCACAAGGAGATCACTACTACTACATAAAACTAATTCCTCTCTTTAATTAATTCGAAAGTCTTTATTACCACATCCATGTCTTCCCTCTGCTCTACTTTTTTTTTCTCGTTCATTAATTATGTATTCTATTACTACAACAGCATAGAAAAGAATATTTGTCTGTTTCATATAATAAACATATTTATTTTTCTGATCTGGTCCTTTTTTTTCTTATCAAAGGGAACATAGGTATTTATTTTGGGGGGAACAAGGTTTTTATGGCAGTGGAGGCCGCGACAAAGCCGGGGTCCTCGCTCGGCTTGAATTCTATTAAAATGGGAGGCAGGACCCCTCCCCCACCCTAGCACTCGATTGCTCTGCGCCTCTCCTGTAAGCAAACCCACTCCAAGACTCCACCTCCCTTCTCTCTCCTCTCCCTCAAACCCCCCATCCTCCCCTTCTGTCCCTACAAAAGGAGGTGCCTCCTTCCCTTCCCCCTTCGCCAACCTCCACTGCCATGCTTCGAAGCATCCACAAAGACTACTCATGTCTGAAGACTATTCTCTAATCTTTTGGTGAGGAGGCCCTTGTTGGAGAAGCAGGGCACGTGCAAAGCCTCCCCCTCTCTACGATCTCTAGCAGTCTTTGCACGTGCTCCCCTTCTCCAACATGACCTCCTCACCTCCTCCTTCCCCTCGCTCCTCTCTCCAGAGCTAGCTATCTACCACAAGTATCCATTCAGGTATATCTCCTCTTCTCATACATATATATATATATATATATATATATATATATATAGATACTCAAGTTCTTTCTTATTCCCCACGTCATACGGTGTTCACAAACGTACTATTCTCTTGCGAATTATTTTCCCACCACCTCATTGGGAGCTTTGTGATCCCTTACTCAAGTTTTACCATGAAATTCTCCTCTCTCACAAGTTTTGCAAGCTCCTTGAGCTGTCTCTTTGCTATGGTGCATGGCTTATGTCATGGGGCCTCTACCACGCGAGGAAGAGCAATGTAATTTTATTTTTTTTCCCATTTTCCGGTTTGCGTGACACGGTATGGTCTCCAAATACAATAAAATAGGATATAAATAGCCCTCTTGTTGAAGTTCAATTATATTTGTTCTTTTCATACTTGCTGTAAGCTACAAGAAAGTGTCACCATATGTACCCTTTTCTTTGGCACACGCCTTTATGTGTCACAAGCCGAAGATATCACACGTGTGACGGTGCGTCAAGGTGGCATGGGGGTGAGTGCGGATGGAGGTGGTCACGCGTGTGGTCTTGGGAGGTGGCCCCACTTCGACGCTTTGACCAAACTGCTGGCAGGCTTAAATGAGAGGTGATGGCAACCTTAAAAGCCAGAAATTTAAAAAAAAAAAAAAAAAAGGATGGGGAGGGGTGACGCCAGGTTGCGAGGAGCACGGAAGGCACGGATCTCGAGGCGGGCGGAGAGCGTTTCAGAGGGGGAGGTGGAGTTCGCGCGAGGGATTCGCGGGGGATCTGATGAGATCTCGGTATGGTCACTCCCGGTAAAAAAGTCAAAAAGAAAAAGGTGACCGTGGGAGTGACTTCATCAAATCAGTCTGGAGACCGTGGGAAGGAGAAGTTGGGGTGTGGTGGGGTCCATAGGAAGGTGTGAAATGGGTCAAAAATTGGAGTTGTTTGATGGGTGAGTCTGACCCTCCTCTTATTAATAGCTTAGCTTGATGGGCACCATCGGTGCTCTTTTGTCTCGGTCGGTAACGTTGGGTGGAAGATTATTTTTAGCGAGGATTTGACATGCAAGCTGTGTTTGGCTGTCGTGGGGCCAGCACGAAGGTGGATTGGGGTACCACGTGGTGATCGGATCCTACGAGTTCTAAGTGCAAGAAAAGGGCCTTCCGGTTCTAATCCAAGCAAAATGTTTGATCCATTAGAATTTGAATTCCAACAACGGAGCTTGCAATTTCAGTAATCGCTGATTATATCCCTACCTGGTCAGGATGCTGAGATCATTTGTTCTCTAACATTACTAACTTTGTATTATTCTAAAATATATGGTTTTGGGACAATGGTTTTTGATATCAAAAGAATTTTTCTTTACCCTCCTAAACTAATGGTTCGGGATGAAGACATAAAGATTGCATCCATCATCCAGATGTTGATTTGATTTTTGATTAAAAAATATTCTATCTATCTAAAGGTAAGACAGAAATACATAAGATGATGGAACAATCGATTATACGTATGACCAACCTGCACTGTGAAGAATGATCGAGGCTTATTTAAATGATAATTTTTGTCAAACAAATGTTTGATCCATTTGGCATGAAATTGCATACATGACAAAATAATGTAATATTGATTTATATAGAAAGATTAATGATCATCAAGAAATGTCTCATTATTCTTTTCAAAATGTAAAATTCTTGCATATAATATATGTCATGGCACAATATGAGGAAAATAAACTAATGCACTTTACACATAGACATTATATGTGTAAGATATGTATGTGTTAGATATATTTTCATGTGAATATATTGTTAAAAACAAAATGCTAATAGCAAAGGTATTTGTTAAAGGATAATAATTATTAATTAAAATTGTTCGCTTTCCACATCCATCCAAGTCCCAATGGCCAATGAATTGATTAGGTATTACCCAATCCTTCCCCTTAATTGCAATTGCTTGACCATCTCCAACAATCTCCTAGGGTTGTGATATTGTTGATGATAGCAATAATAAAAAATTCAAAACATTCTTCATCTATTATTTTAAATAAATCAAATCTTTATCAAAATTAAAAGAAAGAAAGCTAAAAAATAATTTTAATAACTAGGGCGGAGACGTAAAATTGCAAGTCAAAAGGAATGATGTAAAGTAAAGAATGGTGAAAAAAGAGGGGGAAAAAATTAAGGACAAAGAGAACAACTTAATATGTAGGAGTTTTGTGTCTTGAGATTGATGGATAGATTGAAGTGCTATGATAGAACATAGGACATAAAAACTCATAGAAGTGTATAATCATTTCTATGTAATTTTATTATTTTTTAGTAAAATTATCAACTGCATTTCACTACTAAAAGGGTTGGGTCCCAACCTTTCCTCATTCTTTTTCTCCTTTTGCTTTCCTTCTTAGTTAATGAGAAGATTAGGTGTTTTAAATAAGAATTTTTTGTATACATACCTTCCTAGATATTGAAATTTATGTAAACATCCTTCTAAATTGATATTTACATATATATCCTCATAAAACATTTATTTTTTATATATATATTTTTTTTGCATATTTATCCACATCATCTAGCATCATTAAGAAATTAGTGGTCTAAAATTGAAATAATTGAAATATTCTTAACATGTAAATATGTAAAAAGAAATATTTATAAACATATATATAGAAGTAGCAATTTCGTGAGGATATTTATGCAATTCCACGTATTTAGGAGGGTATGCACAAAAAAATTTTTTAGATTTTTTTGCTTAAATAATCTCCTAAATATTGGAATATGCATAAATACTCTCCATAAATTAATATTTGTATACATAACCTCACAAAAGAATGTTGTTTTTGCATGAATATATTTGACATAATGGTTCGATTGACATCATTAGTCAAAATCATATTTATTTTAACTAAAAATTAATTAAAATTATGTAATTATCTTTTCACCCCTAAAGTGAATAAAAGATTAACAAGTCTTGCTAGGAACTTACCCAACCTATTGAACTTTCTCTCTTCCTATTTGATTGCTCTCATTGCAATCTATCGTGTGCCTTTAAAATATTAAAATCCTTTTCAATATCTTAATCTATGCCCTCACATATGCATCTACAATAATAAATAGATTAAATTATAAAAAAGAATAGACTATAAGAAATTGCTAAAGTTTATGTTTATTATACTTACATCCAATAATTATGAAAACCTAAACTTACACCTAGTTAAATTAATAGTATTTCACTAACAGTTTATCTCATGTGAAAGATCAAAATTGTCCTCAAAAAGGAAGGAGGATATATACATTTTCTTATATCCTTAGGTGAATGTTATGTCACGTAAGGTTATTTTTGTTATTTTTGAATTTTCTTCTAATGTGGCATTCGGATCCTATTTAAAGTTAATATAGTTTGACGAACATTCTGTTGTATTATGAATTATAGTGTCAGATAAAAATAAACCTTAGGAAGGTAAACATAGGATTTTTATACTACTGGATGTAAGTGTAATTTATCCCTAATCTCAAAAAGATTTTTATAATTTAATCTAATACATATTACAAGTAGTTTTTGATTAAAGAAGATATAATGATTGTTATAAATAAAGAAGAATAATATCATGATTAATAAAAGAACTTCTATAACTTTTTTTGCTATCTAGTTGTCGAATCTATCTTTTCTGAGCGATATTTTCAAAGAAAATATTGAGGAGTAGGCACTAGATTCATCTTTTTTTGCATGTATATCTTCCTAAATATGTATAATTATATGAATATCCTTGTAAGTAGATATATCCATTAAGGTTATTTCAATTATTCTAATTTTAAACTATTAATTTCTTAATAACATTAGGTTGCATGGGTATATATGCAAAAATAAAGAAAAGGAAAAAAAAGAGTATACACACAAAACAAGTGTTTTTATAAGGATATGCATTCAAATATTAATTTTGGGAGGTTAATTATGCAAATTCTAGAATTTAAGAAGGTATGCATGCAAAAAAACCCTTTAAATAAATCAAGATTCATATTTGCTTATTTTTTCAACGAGAAAAGGAGGAAATTACAAGTCCTTAGGTTTCTATCTAACTAATCAAGCTTTATCATGGAACTAAATTATCAATCTAGTTGGAAAATAAAGGAAAAAAGGATAAAATTATGAAACACCTTCTCCCGTATATAATACTTTAACTCCAAAACTGGTAAAAAATGATAGCACCTTTGATAATACCTTCTTATGAAAAGTCCAATTGAGTTGCACAGTTTTGACTTTAAAAGAATAAGACTAAAAGATACCGTTTTAAGGTTAAGAAGCCTCCTATTAGAAAGAGTTATGTTTTTGTGTAAAGAAAATTATTAAAATTTTAGTTTCAGATATCGGTACAAAAATCTCATATCAAAATCTTATTTTTCATCAATAATGTATCCAAAATATCCATTCTTCCACAGATTTGTAATGCATGGGCACCACTTTGCATATAGATAATTGAGATGTGTACAGTTTGGTTCAGATCAAGTTTGGATCGATTTTTAAATTAAACTAATTTGAATCAATTTTTTAAAATTAAAATGAAACTAAAACTAAATCGATCATATAGAAAAGTCAGTTTAAATTGATCCAAAAAAATTGGATTCAATTTGGTTAGGTTTATTAGATTGTGGGTGTTGAGAAAAATTTCGTATAGGCTGAATTCATGAAAAGTCCTAAAGCCCAAAATGACTGCGTCCAGCAGGCCCATCAACTGGAGCCTTTGCTAACTCAAGGTCGGCTATTGCTTTCTCCACCGATCTAAGATCGGTTGTTGTCATCCTCTGCCACCATTTGACTGGAGCTCTGTTCGTCGACAATAGCTCGGTGATCCCTGCATATCATTACTGATCACTCCTTATCGGTCGATCACTCAGGCGTCATTGAATCCATCCTGACTATGACACAAGACGACCGACTCCTAGTCGTCATGGACCAGTCCTCGCCTCTACAATACTCAAATTGGCAATTTTATTCAAAATACGACATCTGTTAGGCAACAACTGTCGATGGACCGATAAAGCAACTGCAAATGCCACATCTCGAAAGTATCGAGCGATAATCTCGTGTCCAACAAATTACGTCCTGATTATGCAGGATCGTGCCAACTAACTTGCCAACTAAAGCTCCAACTTTTCACTATAAAGGAGATAAAAAAACTCCCAAAAAAGGTATGCAAGAATTCTGCCTCTCATGCTTCTCCTTTTGTTGAACGAGATTTTGACTTAAGCATTGAAGGGTCCCCATCGGAGCTACCTCCAGTTTGGACTTTTTTGCAGGTGCGCATCCAGGAGACCTATCTTATCATTAACTCCAGTGCTCCGATGTCGAATAATTTTTCGTACCAACAGATTGGTGCTAGAGAAAAGATTTTGATTTATTTTTGGAAGAACGCAGATCGAGAGCAGACATTATGCCACCAATGTGAGTCTCGTCCCGTATCACCAATGCCAACACCTTCCGACGGGCGAAGAGCTATGCCAATGAGAACCAGATGTAGCCACAGGTGATAGAGACTCCTCCATCAGCCCAGCCAGTGTTGGTCACAACGGACCAGTTTAACTTGCTCTTCCAGCAGGTTCAGATTTTGACAGCCGTTGTCCGAACAGTCCAAATCATTCTTGTGCCTCCACCGATGGTGCCGCAGTCTGATCAAGCTGCTCTTACACCTCCTTCAGTGGTGCCACCAGCAGCTCCTACGGTGGTGCCGCTAAGGAGGCAAACCTGTCAAAGCCACCTCAAGACCCAAAAACCACCAAGGCGACAATCTCCTAGCTTGTGATCAGGGCATGACTTAACCCCTGATCGCGACTCTCCCTAGCACTCCGAAGCCTGCACCACCTGAGATCTTGCCATCAAAAGGTATTTTCGGACGATCGATGAATGGATCAATGCTATCTACAATACCTCCCCAGCATAGTCCTATGATGGGTTCAGCAGCGAGCCGCCCTTCCCCCTAAAGATAATATAGGAGCCACTCCTTCGGCACTTTAAGGTGCCCAGTTTGAGATCTACAATGGGACTGCCAATCCCATCAATCATCTGGAGACTTTCAAGATGACGATGCTCCTTCATGGAGCAACTGATGGCATCCTCTGTCAACCATTCCTTACTACTCTCAAAGGGGTGGCTCGGTAATGATATTCAAACTTGAAATCGGCTTCAATTCACTTTTTGAAGAGTTATATCAATCTTTTATCGACCATTTTATCAGTAGCCAATGATAACAAAAGCGGTCCAACTACCTCAACATCATTAAGCAAAAGAGAGAGAGAGAGAGAGTCAATCCGTGCTTTTGTCAGTCATTTTAATATTACGATCCTAGAGGTTCGTGATCTAGATCAGTCGATCGCGATGGCCGCGATGATGGATGGACTTTTTAAGAATGATCTTAAAAAATTGTTAGTGAAGACCTATCTTCAGGATTATTCTGATTTGCTGGTCCGGACGAAGAAGTATGCCCGCATGGAGGAGGTCTTCATCGAAAAGGCTCCTGCCAGTTCTATTGCGGTAAAACAAAATAAGGAGCACTCCCAAAGATAGGAGGGGAGAACTGACCAGTACTTCCGGTCCCCATTCCAAAAATAGAAAACTGGAGGCTCTCCTCAGAACCACTGACCCTGAAGTCCTCAGAGGGGGATCAACATCCTTCACCGTCGAGGAGGTACACCAACTACATTGCTAAACACACCTAGGACTTAGGTGCTAATTCAAATAAGGGAACAACTCCCAGAAGCAAGGAGGCTTCGGACACTCCCACATCAGAGGGACCATAATAAGTACTATCTGTACCATCACGATCATGATCATGACACAGAGGAGTACATCCAACTCTAGAATGAACTTGAAGACTTCATCAGGCGTGGTCATCTTGATCGCTTTATCCTGCAGAGGCGGGAGCGATGAGAGTGGCAAGGAAGCGGTGGTGGTCTTCTAAGTCGGATGAGTAGTCGTGACAAGCAGCACTGCAGGAAGACCAACCCTCGGCTAGCGTGATCAATGCCATCACTGAGAGGCATGGAGCTAAAGGACTCAGCAGAGATGAGGAGGCATCGAAGAGGCAGAGGACTGGGAAGCTGATAACTTTCATCGAGGAGGATGCCCGAGGAGTTTAGTTTCCACATAATAATGCAGTCATTATAACTTTAAGTATCATGAATTATGATATATGCCACGTCTTGATAGATAATGGAAGCTCTGTCAATGTATTATTTTATGATGCTTTTTCAAAATGGAGATATCTATTGATCGGCTGGGAAGAATGGACTCCCCACTCGTCGGATTCATCAGGAACACTGTTTCTATCGAGGAGATCATCACTTTGCCCATAAAGGCTGGTCGATCCCTTGCTCAGTCCACTGTGCAAGTAGATTTTCTGATCGTCAGAGCATATTCGGCCTATAATGCCATTCTCGATCAGTTAGGTCTAAATACATTTCGAGCTATTGTATCAACATACCACCGAAAGATGAAGTTTTTGATAGCTAATGGAGTTGGAGAAGTCTGTGAAAATTAGGACCTAGCGTGATATTGCTACAATATTGCTCTTCAAAGAGGTCACCCCACTGAGTCATACCTGATCGAAGGGTTGGATACCCATGACGAGTTGGTCGAGGAGCGCGGAGAGCCTGTCGAGGATCTTATCTCAATTTCACTTGCTGATGGAAACCCAAAGCATACGGTCCAGATCGGATCGAACCTGAATCAGGTAATGAAAAATCAGCTAATCTCTTTTTTGCAAGCGAACTCGGACGTCTTCGCTTGGATGCCGGTAAACATGTTAGGAATTAATCCTTCAGTGATCATGCACCAGCTGAACATAAGCGCAAAGTACCACCTTGTCAAGCAAAAGAAGAGGAGTTTCACCCCAAAACAGTAGAAGGTAATAGCCGAGGAGGTGGAAAGCTGCTTCAGGTGGGTTTCACTAAGGAGACAACCTATCTGAAGTGGATAGCTAATATGATTATGGTGAAAAAGGTGAATGAAAAATGGAGGATCTACATCAACTTCACCAACCTAAACAAAGCTTGTCCAAAAGACAGCTATCCTCTACTGAAGATTGATCAGATGGTTGACGTTACATCGGACCGCAACCTCTTATCCTTCATGGATGCCTTCTCTGATTGTAATCAAATCCGAAGATAAGGACAAGACCTCCTTTATTATAGATCGAGGTCTTTTTTATTATAGGATCATATCATTTGGTCTGAAATATACAGGTGCAACTTATTAATGCCTCATAAATAAAATTTTTAAAGATCAGATCAGATGAAATATGGAGGTGTATGTAGATGATATGCTCGTCAAGAGCAAGTCTGGAGGGACCCATATTGATGACCTCGAAGAAGCCTTCGCCACTCTATGGAAGTACAGGATGAAACTGAATCCAGCCAAATATGCTTTTAGGGTGACCTTTGGGAAGTTCTTGGGCTTTATGGTCTCCAGCCAAAGAATTGAGGTCAATCTAGAGAAGATAAAGGTTATATAGGAGGTGATTCCTCTAAGGACATTCAAAGAAGTGCAATGCCTTATGGAGAAAGTTGCTGCTTTGAACCAGTTTATCTCAAGATCGATGGAACGATGCTTGTCCTTCTTCCAAGTTCTGAAGTAGCTAAAGAACTTTCAGTGGATTGAGGAGTGCCAGAAAGTATTTGTCGATCTCAAGGACCACCTTAGTTCTGCTCCACTACTCGGTAAGCCTGACCTGACGAAGAGTTATATCTATACCTTTCAGTTTCGTCTATTGCTATAAGTGCAGTACTGGTCCAAGAGCAGAATAAGATACAGAAGCTGGTCTACTATATCAGCCGAATACTGAGGGATGCGGAGACTAGATATTCGAAGATGGAAAAACTGGCCTACACACTCCTTATCATGGCTAGGAAGCTCCGACCCTACTTTTAGGCTTAAACCATCATCCTCTTGATCGATTAGCTGATAAAGAGTATTGTTCATCAGTCGGACACATTCGAGTGGATTGCAAAGTGGGAGATAGAGCTCTCAAAATTTAACATTCAATACCGACCCTGACCATCCATCAAGGCATAGATCTTAGCTGACTTTGTGGCCAAATATACTATCCCAGATGAGCTGACTGGGTAGAAAGAGCCAGAACCGCAAATTCCAGCTGACGAGAGTCTGTCAGAGATTGATGATAACTCTTGGATGATACATGTAGATGGCTCATCCAACTCCTCCAGATTTGGAACAGATTTGATTCTTACTAGTCTGAAAGGGACAATAGCTGAGTATGCCCAGTGTTTGAGTTCTTAACCATGAATAATGAGACTGAATATGAAGCCTTCGCTGCTGGACTCCGAATAGCTAGGGGATTGGGGATACAAGACTTGAGGGCTTGTAGTGATTTTCAATTGATCGTTGGACACATTCAAGATAGTTATGAAGCCCGAGGAGAAAACATGATAAAATATCTTCAAAAGGTTAAAGATCTGATGTCTACTTTCAGCAAGTTCAAAATTCAATGAGTGCCTAGGTCGGGGAATTCAAGGATGGACTTCTTGTCCAAACTAGCAACGTCAGTGCCATCCGAGCTACCAAAGAAAATAATCTTCGAAGTAATGAGCCGACCAAGCATTGAAGAGCCGACGAATATACTGTAGATTGATGAGGAACCCTCTTGGATTGATCCATTGATCGGCTATCTCAAAGATGGGACCGTACCTACAGATCGAAAAGAAACTCGAAAGATCAGATATCAGTCGGCTATATATCTCCTTCATGAGGAAAAGCTGTACAAGAGGTCTTATTCATTGCCTCTTTTGAAGTGTCTGCGATCATTCGAAGCCGACTACGCTCTCCAGGAAGAACATGAAGAAATCTGTAGGAACCATATCGGCAAGAGGGCACTGGCTTATGAGCTCCTCAGATAGGGCTACTACTAGTTGACCATGCAGAAGGATTCTGAAGATTATATGCGGTGGTGTGATAAGTGCTAGAGGAACTCCAATCTACAGCGACTACCCATCATGCCGATCACTCCTATTTGCACCCCTTGGCCATTTGTGCAATGGAGAACTGATATCCTTGACTCTTTTCCATAGGTATTGGGCCAGTGTAAGTTTCTGCTCATCACCATAGATTACTTCACCAAATGGATAGAAACTGAACCACTTGTCCACATCACAGAAGCAAGGATGGTAGACTTCATCTGAAAGTCGATTATCTATCAATTTGGCCTACCCTGAGTGTTGATTACTGATAATGGACGTCAGTTCACAGGGGTCAAATTTGAAGGATTATGTGAAGAACAAGGAATAGCACATCACCTCATCACCTCATCTCCGTCGCCTATCCTCAAGCTAATGGTAAGGCTGAGGTGACAAATCGCAAAATTCTATGAGGGCTGAAGATAAGGTTGGATAGATCTAAAGAAACTTGGGCCCATGAGCTTCATCATGTACTCTGAATGTGCATGATGATCCTAAGAGTCCCTAGGGGAGACTCCTTTCAGCCTAATCTTTGAGATGAAAGCAATGATACTAGTCAAACTTGGGATCTCATCAGCAAGGATAGAGAATTTTGACGAGTAGACCAACTTACAAAGGTTGCACGCCAACCTGTCTTTACTTGAAGAGGCCAAAAAAAAGATGCATGTTCGAATAGCAGCTTATCAACAAAAGGTCGTCCGGTATTACAATGTCAAGGTCCAAAACAAGATCTTCAGAGTCGGCGATCTGGTGCTGCACAGGATGAAGATATCACAACTGGGGGAGCGAGGCAAACTGACCCCAGTTTGGGAAGGTCGATACCAAGTCGAGGAGGTCGTTAAGTCAGAAACTTATCGACTAAAGCAACTTGACAGAATAGCAATCTTCCGATCATGAAATTCAGAAAATCTTCGAATCTATTATCGATGATGTATCACACAATCTTTGTCAATGAAATTTAATTTTCTAAAGGCATCAGTTCCTTATCTTCTCGTTAATCTATAGAAAATATGAGATGGCCTTTGACCAACCAATCATTAAAGATGGGAAGGCCTCAACGACTAAGAAACGGGAGCTAACCTATAGGACCCTCAAAGGTCATACTCGCTCTTCAACAAGTCAACATCCTTGAAGATCTTAGTCGTACAAAAAATAGAGAAAAATCTAAAAGGACCTTCAGAGGGCTAACCAACAAGACTGATACGATCGTGATGTTATCATTAGGACACCGTGATTATCAATCTAATTCTGACTTCAATAAAAATTAAAAATACGTAGAAAGTAGCGAGTCGAGTCGAATCCACAGAGAAGATAGAATTTTGATTTGAAATCTTTGATTTTACAAAAAAAATAAAATTTTGAAAAAAATAATTTAAGTTAGAAAATAAAAATTAAAAGCGTGAAAAATAAATTGGATACTAAGATCTACTAACTAAATTCTAGCATCTATTTACAATAAAAATAAATAATAAAAATTTAAAAAATATAAAATAAATTAGTACTAAGATCTGCTAACTAGATCCTAGCATCTACTTACAAAAAATAAAAGACAAAAATTTAAAGTATAAAAAAATAAATTTTACATTAATTAAAATTAAAATTCAAGTATAAAAAATTTAAAAAGAATAATAAAATAAAATAAAAATAAAATTATAATAAAGATCTGAAATTGATCAATTCAGTCTCATCGAAAAGATAGTTGATGACCTCTCCTTCCGTCGTACTCCGTAGAGCTAACCAACTTTTATCCTTCTCCTTGGGTCCCTAAAGTTTTAATATTTTTTTCTATTTTTTTTAATTTTTTACTCAATTTTTTTGCTCTCAAGACTTATTTCTGGATCTCCTATTTATAGATAAATTTTTTATATTTTTTTGGTAGGAAAAGGAGTCTTAAAATCCTTAGAAAATATATTAAACACTTAAAAATTTTTCTGACCGTCGGATCTGGATTGGACCGCTCAGATCAGCCCAAAAATCAGTCTTTTACTCCTTATCAAGGTCAGATTCATTCTCAACCATCCGATCACATGATAGATCACTTCTGGATCGTAGGATCGCGCAAAGGATTTCCTTGACATAGTCGGTAGCATCCTCAACCGTCTAATTTCATGATGGATCGCATCTGGGCCGTTGGATCATGCAAAAGAGTCTTATTCAAAGTCAGCAACGCATTTGGACTGTTGGATCTGATGGTGGATGCATTTTCGATCATTAGATCATGCAAAAACTCCTCTTATAAACCGACAATGCATGCTGACCGTCGGATCTGGGTCGGGATGATTGTCAGCTATTGGATCACATCCAAAATCCTTCTCTCACTGTGAGCTGCACTTATGGACCGTGAAACTATTATCGTAGACCGCATCTTGGCTCTGTAGATCGAGCGATCGGTCCACCGTGCACCGGAGGTAATAAAAATTATTTTTAAGGTTATTTTGGTTTGATTTTTGCTCCAATTTTTGTCTGAAAAATAAAAAAAAAATATGCATTAAATTTTTTATAAATTTTTCATCATTTTGGTGTTTAAATTACTTAATTAAATTAACATCTATTTTTTATAAATATACTCTAATTTTAGATTTTTTAAATTATTTATTTTTATAAAAAAAATTAATTTATTAATGAAATTAAGTTTTTAAGAAGATGTTAGCACCATAAATTATCAAAAATATCTTCAATAAATATAAAAATATATTATTTATCACATTCTCCAACTTGAACTTTGCTCGTCCTCGAGTAAAGAAAGAATTTAGAATCAAGTACTGTTTAACTTAAAATCTCAAATTTCATCAAATAATTTTTAAAAGAGCCACTGATATTCAGTAAAGTATAAATGAGGTATGTCATTGCGGTATTAATACTAGTCAATATAAGAGTTAAACTAAGAACACTAAATTTTTCTAAATTATCCCTACCTTTATCTTCAAATCATTAACCTTCATATGGACAAGTATATTGTTACTTTCATCCTTTATTTATTGATTGATTTTTTTTCTCTTTTTTTTTTAACGTTGTACTGCTATTGAGTGTCTTAATTCCTTAAGCTTTCTGTTTGACTCATGTAGCGAGTTTTCAGTCAGTGACTCCCGAACCAGACAGCTTTAGGGCACTAGGTATAGAATATCTCTCGGACCTACTTGCTCAAATCAAATAGGCTATGAGTTAAAACTAACTTTACAACAAAGCTTCTTTGTCCTTCATATCTTTTGATGCGAAACTCAATACTTACTTTGGTAAAGAGGCTCGGTTACTCAGCATGAAGTATTTGAAAACTCTTCTTTCTTTTTTTTAAATATATATATATATATATATATATATATGAAGAAATATATAGTTACCCTACATAAGTCCATAAAAAGTACACTTTTCTTTGATGTTGGTAAAAAAGTTTAGAAATACTTAAAGAAAACTATTTAAGTTCTGAACTTATCTCTTTATTGAGTTTTCTTAATACTTGATCCCTCAATATCTCACAAACTTTCTAATCTGTACATCAATTTTCTTTTAAAAATACTTAGTTTAACTTGATTCTTAAGTATAATCAGGTACTTAAATACTAAATACTAACTTACTTGAGGACTTTAAAAAAAAAATATTCTCTCTTCCAACTTAATCGACATTGTTCTCAATGGAGTAGAAGAAATGAAGGGTGCATGCAAAAAGAAGAAAAAGAGAGATATCACCTACTCCATAAGTCTTTTCAAAATTGATTCTCCCCCCAACTTAACCAAAATTATTTTCAGATCCCTACAAAAGATACTAAATAGGACTCGATTAACCTAAAAAAATACAAAAGAAAGTAAAAGTAAAAAACAGAAACTGAAAAACTGAGTTGTCTCCTAGGAAACGCTAAGTTTACCGTCTCAGGCAGACCATGCTAATTCTTACCTATCTTGTGTCAAATATTAGATTGACAAATTTTAATAATTTTAGATTGCCAATCTCAGGAAGATGATCTATAATAAATTTTAATATTTTATTACCAATCTTCAAAAAGTATTTTACATCCTCCTTCTTAATTTTATAAAAATAATTCATAAACCCATTCACAGACCATTGTTTGTTGAGAATTTCTCCTATTTGTTCTTCTAAAAATGCTTATGAATTGAATCTTTGGGTTAGGAGTTGAGTTTGAAGTAATGAAAATTGAAAGGGTGTCATTTGATTCTAAACATGTATACTTAGGTGTGATCAAAGATGACTTCAGTTTTGGAGGAGGTGGTAATTCTAAAGTAGAAGAACCGACCTTTAAAGCTGAAGGTAATGGAACTTTTTGTGAATATATCTCGGGTAACTCATCCGCTCTCTTCTCTTTATCACTTAGATCAGTAACAATTTTGGACTCAGATTCTTTTATTGGGTTAGTCTCAATACTAACCTCTTCTTCCAAATTCTCATTTTGACTAGCATCAATGCTAGCCTCACTCATCTGGACTTGGTATGGGTCCTTCAGAATCCTATTACTTTTAAGCTCAGAGATTACTTTGTCATTTTCAAATTGAGGATTCTTAGGTGGGACATTGGATTGATGACTAGGTCTAGATGGTTGGTGGATGGATGGATCATTTTCAAAATTCAATATTTGTTGACTCGATTATTGACCTAGTTCTCTCCTCATGGTAG
The DNA here is from genome assembly GCF_000442705.2 of Elaeis guineensis. NCBI lineage: Eukaryota > Viridiplantae > Streptophyta > Magnoliopsida > Arecales > Arecaceae > Elaeis > Elaeis guineensis. The sequence continues at coordinate 24,495,996 of NC_025997.2, forward strand.
GCTCAGCTAATTGACCTATTTGTACTTCTAGTCTAGCGAGGGATTGCTGTTGGATCGTAATCATTTGTTGAAGTTGGCTAAACCTATCGTTGGCTAGAAGGGTCTGTTGAGGAGGTGGGTATGAAGGCTAATTGTAATAGGAAGACTAATTGTAATAGGATGGCTGAATAGGCTGATTTCTATTATAAGCATAATTTTGGTATTGGAGCTTATTTTAAAAATTTTGCACCGAAAAAATTTGGATCTGGGCCTGAGTCTGTTGGGGTCTTCAAAAAAAAATTAAGATGATTCTTCTAATCTTGGTTATATTCATTTAAGAATGGGTCATTGACAGTGGAGTAACCTTGGGTAGCTTGAACTTATTCTTGAATGACAGGTGAAAACTATGCAGTCGTAGGATATTTACTAACATGATAGGCTGGGCTAGCACAGATAGAATAAATCTCCTGATAATTGAAAGGTGATGTGTATTGTACAGGAGATTATAGATCTAAGGCTAGGCATTTATCTATAAGAAGATCAATTTTATCTAATTTTTTTGCTAGCAGATTCAAATCATCCTCAGAACTAGAGTCAGAATATTTGATCCCATAAAATGATGGGAACATCGATGGATTATAGATGGAAGGAATAAAATATTTCTTTATTTGTCTAGGTGGTTCTTAGAATTTCTAGCCATTTGATTATTATGTTTAACATGGATCAGTCATTCAATTTCTGGATTAGGTTCAACTAGATCAGAAAAAATTATACCGTGCTTGTACCTGTGCAACTCCTAATATGTGTGGTTCAGTTTTTTTTTTAAAAAAAAAAGAAAGAAAAGAGAAGAAGAAGAAAGAAAAAAGTTCTAAAGGTGAGATCCTTAAGAAAGCTCTAGACCTAAAGACGAAAGATAAGAAAAATTAGTTGTGGTTAAGTGTTAATTGCAATCAAGTTAGCAAGCAATTAAACCAAGACACCTGTGAGTTTCTTAGATCTAACAGTTTGATGTAGAGTGGCTTAGCTTAGATACAAATTGAATTTGTTCTCACTTCTTTCAACTAGTCAGATAAGAGGTGGGGTCATGGAGATCCCCCTATTGCTTACCTTAGACACCAATTAAATTGATCAGGTAAGCTAATGGAATCAATTAAATAATCATGAGTCCACTTAGGCTAAGCCTTTGTAACCTCTTACTTTAGACACCAATTTCAGGAGTGAGTCTAAACTTATTTTGCACTTGACTTCACCACAATACTCAAACTGAACTCAATTGATCCTAGAGGCCAATGTCTACTTGATTTTAGTTAGATTTGGGTTAATGCGGGATGCTGGTTAGTTATTTCTGGGCTAAAAAAGGGTGATAAAATCTTTACCTTATCTTGTTATGGATACTGCCCTTAAATTGATTTAAGATGAATATGCACAATCAATTTCAAACAAAGAGGTTCTATGCAACTAAATTAGATGCATGAAATTAATCAAATTTGAAAGCTTATCTTGTCTCCAGCGATTACCAAAAGAAATTCTAAGATGATGAATGCTTCTAACAATTAAGTTTCTACTTTTGTCATGCAATTTTTATTAGATTTATGTGGGTAAATTTTAGGTTAATTTAAAAAAATAGTAATTAATAAAAAAATAATTAGGGTTAGGATTGATCTCATCAAGCAAAATTGAAAGCTTTCTATCTCTTTTTTTTCTATAAAAAGATAAAAAAATAAGAAAAGTTAGTAAGCTATATTCACAAGAAAATCAAAGAAATCAAACATTAAAATTGGTGTCTTCTCTGACAATGACGCCAAAAATTGATATGATCGCGATGTTGTCGTTAGGACACCATGATTATCAATCAAATTTTAACTTCAATAAAAATTAAAAATATATAAAAAATAGTGAGTCAGGTTGAATCCACAGAGAAGATAGAATTTTGATTTGAAATCTTTGATTTTTGCAAAAAAATAAAATTTTGAAGAAAAAAAATTAAGTCAAAAAATAAAAATTAAAAGTATAAAAAATAAATTGAGTACTAAGATCTACTATTTAGATCCTAGCATCTACTTGCAATAAAAATAAATAATAAAAATTTAAAGTATATAAAATAAATTGGTACTAAGATCTACTAACCAGATCCTAACATCTACTTGTGAAAAATAAAAGACAAAAATTTAAAGTGTAAGAAAATAAATTTTATATTAATTAAAATTAAAATTCAAGTATAAAAAATTTAAAAAGAATAATAAAATAAAACTGTAACAAAGATCTGAAGTTGATCAGCCCAGCCTCGTCGGAAAGATGGTTGATGATCTCTCATTCTTCCTTCATACTTCATAGAGCGAACCGACTTTTCTCCTTCTCCTTGGGTCTCTAAAACTCTAATATATATTTTTTTATTTTTTTCTTAACTTTTCACTCAATTTTTTTGGCTCTCAAGACTTATTCTTGGATCTCCTATTTATAGATAAATTTTTTATATTTTTTTGATAGAAAAAGGAGTCCTAAAACCCTTAGAAAATGTATTGAACACTTAAAAAATTTTTTGACCATCGAATCTGGATTGGATCGCTCAGATCAATCCAAAAATCAATCTTTTACTCCTTATCAAGGTTGGATTCATTCTCAGCCATCCAATCGCATGATAGATCACTTCTGGACCATCGGATCGCGCAAAAGATTTCCTTAACACAATCGGAAGCATCCTCAACTGTCCGATTTCACGATGGATCGCATCTGGGTCATCAGATTGTGCAGAAGAGTCCTATTCAAAGTCGGCAATGTGTCTGGATCGTTGGATTTGATGATGGATACATTTTCAACCGTTAGATCGCGTAAAAACTCTTTTTATAAATCGACAATGGATGCTGACCGTCGGACCGATCCATCGTGCACCAGAGGTAATAAAAATTATTTTTAAGAATATTTTGGCTTGATTTTAGCTCTAATTTTTGCCTAAAAAATAAAAAAAATATGCATTAAATTTTTCATAAATTTTTCATCATTTTGGTGCTTAAATTATTCAATTAAATTAACATCTATTTTTCATAAATATGCTCTAATTTTAGATTTTTTTAAAATTATTTATTTTTATAAAAAAAATTAATTTATTAATAAAATTAGATTTTTAAGAAGATGTTAGCATCATAAATTACCAAAAATATCTTCAATAAATATAAAAATATATCATTTATCAAAGACCATCATATGAAGGCCTTTGATCGGTCCGTCATTGAAGACCATACGACGGCCTCTGATCAGTCCTATCATTGAAGATCATATGACGGCTTCTGATCGGCCCTATCATTGAAGACTATATGACGGTCTTTGATCAACCCTATCATTGAAGACTATAAGATGATCTTTGATCGACCGCATCATAGAAGACAGAGACGGCCTTAGATCGACCAAAGAAAAAAAAAATTAATAGGCATCCACAATGCATAAAGACATGGAGGGAAGCAAAATGATACTTTCATTTATAATATTTACAAAAAAGATGGTGCCCACAGCACCACTTTTCAAAAAAGAAAGAAGAAAGAAGAAAGAAGAAAGAAGAAAGAAGAAAGAAGAAAAGAAAAGCAGAAGAAAAGATGAGGGGGCTCAATCCTCATCTGAGGAGAAGGCCCCCACCTTCTCATCATTATTTCTTGACTAATGGCGGTGGAGGTCCAGCTGTGGCATCATCTGCCACAGACGGGCTTTATAGTCAGCAAACTTGAGGATAAAGGTGGTAGCACTGATGTTGGTGGCCTCCCTCTTGAACACTGTGGAGGTCTGGAACTCCGAGATACATCACTCTCAGATCATAGGGGAGATTCACTCGAATTGGGGGGCACCCTCGCCCCTAGAAGATGGTGAAGACTGCGAGGCAGATGGTGCCCTGCGGAAGGAGGACAGACCAACATGCCTGGCCCTCTTTCGAGCTGCCTTTTTGGCAGCCCTCCTCTTCTTCACCTTATCTTTGATGGCTTTTGAAGCTGGCATCATGGTGACAGAAGGGAGAGGAAGTTTTTTTACAGAAACAAAGAGAAAAAAGGTGGAAGATTGAGTTCAACCAATCCTTATTTATAGGCATCAGCACCCATACTAATCACCAATCGCTAGTGTGAAGAATGTAGCCGCCATTGGGCTATAAATGGCACATCTTCCTAACTCTAGAAGTTAAAAAGGAAACACTTTGTGAACCAAAATACCACCATGTGATGCATCCTTAAAGAACCGATATCCTTTTCCAGACTTCATTCCATCGAAATGGATAGTAGCCGCTATTCCCCATGACTAACATGCACGATGATCAAATCCAACATAGATACATGGGAATCACGAAGCATCAGAGGGCCATCCATAATTAATGCATGAAAAATCTGATAGAAAGAGTGCCAAGGGGTCTTCATCTAGAAAAAGGGTTATACCGATCAAAGGTTGGCGATAACATTAGATGGCTTCACATAAAAGAAGAAAAGACAACACGGGCCCCAATCTCTGAAGCCTTGTCAGGAGCCTCTTCATGGACCACTTCACTAGCAAGATCGAGTTCTCGGATCTCCATGCTCCTAGACCTACTCTGAGTGGTGAAGGTCTGGGCACCGTGATCGGAAGAAATATTGGAGAGATCGAGTCCCAAAAATGCCATCTTGATCCGATTTCAGTATGTCCAAAAGCCCACCGTATACCCCGCATTGAACATACGCTTGATCATGTCATCTGGAGATGCAAAATTGACTGATTCATATCAAATCAGGTCTCGAGATCCTCTGATTGTCTACAGACTCTTTTTTGGATCGTATTCATCGATCAGGTTCCTCAAGTGCTCGAGTTTGAATATTTTCTTCTGGATTGTGCAGAGATCTTTTTGAAGCTACACCACATGATCGACAAAACATCTTATCAACTCATTGGTAGCAACCTTCGATGACTTTAGCTTTGAAATTCTATTTTTAGACAAACGAAGTCAGACATAGAGATCTTGTTCCCGAACAGTGGCACTCCAAATGGCATCCTCAATAAGTTTCGACAGTCGTATAGACTCGATGGCAAGTCGGGCCTTCTTGGTGGAGTATGCCATGACACTCTGATGATTGATTGTCCTTAGTCAATCGACTTTCGTAAAAGCCTCGTCCAGAGCTTTTCTGGTCTTTAACAACTCCTTCTTTCAAGCAAAAGTTTTTTTATTTAATTCTTAACAATTTTTTTAGGATCGCTTATACAGGACTTGATCCTTACTGCAAATACCGCTGATAAAGGCTCTATGGATAAAAGCTTGGTGATAGGAGTTGCGGGAGTACATTCGACAAGAGCACATGGATGGAACTGGGCAAGTAAAGAAAAACATGAAAAGAATAAAATATCATTTCATTAGTGATTATTTCTATACAAAGTGAAGAAGAAGAAAGTATAGGCTTCACAGCTTCTAGGGGACCCAGAGATGCTCTTGATGGAGTGGCATGGAAGCGAGAGGAGCTACCTCCTCCACAGCCTCCTCATCATCCTTGTCCTCATTGTCATCCAGGAAGGAGAGATGGATGTCAAGAAATCGGGTAGCAATCCGACGGCGACAATCTTCAAGTCTGATCCCATGTCTCACATTCAAGGACTCCTGATTGAATGCGATCTAGGCATTGTAATATTCTTTTGATGCTTTGAAGCTATCAATCACCCGAGCCAGCTCCTGTTTGAAATCCTCTGAAGCCTTGAAAGATTCCATGGTCGAGCGGCAGGCCTCGTCAATCTTCTCTTCAGCCTCCCACCTAACCTTGGCAATCTGATCTCTAGCCTCTGTCGCTCACTCCTCGGCCTTCTGCTCAGCCTGGGTGAGCTTTGCATTGGCTGACTGAAGCTCCTCCCCCTACCACACAAGATCGACAGAAGTTTTTTTGAGGGACTCTCTTAGCCCATCGACCTCTGCTTTGGCTGTTTTGGCTTATTTGCATGCCTCGACCGCATCGGATTCTGCTTCTTTGAGCAAAATCCTGTTTATCTCCTCCCTACACAAACATATAGAGAAGATATGATTAGCAAAGGGATGATAAGAAAAATTCAATAAGGAGACTAAAGATAAAAATGGCACCTGATGAACGATGATTATGGAGAATCGCTATCGAACGCTAAAGGACATGCGATTGATGCCCCTTATCTCTATAGGAAGCATCACCCTTTCGATCAATTCTTTGATAACTCTCCAGTCATCAAATGTCATATCCTCAGGAATAAAAGTGAGATGGGCATCTAGGTTTGTCTCATCGGGAGGAGGATGTACGTTGCTTGGGCCTGAAGCAATAAGAGGCTGAGTGAGAGAAGGTTGACCCCCAGTCTCCTGAGGAGGCATCGAAGCAGCAGGTGAAAAAAATCATGGGTGGAGGAGACGTCGGTGCTGGAGCAACTGCAAAGATTGGAATCACAGCCGATGGCATCGAACTTGTAGGAGAGGGAGTGGCCAAGACAATAGTGGCTTCAGTGATGAGCCACACTCATCTGCAGCCTTTCCTCAACGAGTCACAAGCTTTTTGGAGGCACTTTTGGATGTGGGAGCCTTTCTTTTCTTCAGGAAGTTCTTCTTCATCTTGGCAATATCTTCCGGCCTCATTATGTAATCAGCTGCACTTAGTCAGTGACACTAAAGAAAGAGATGGATAAGGAAGACAGCTGTAGCACTCACCCCTAGGGTTAGCTGACTAATTCTAGTGTTGAAAAGTGCCTCATGGGACACCAATTCATCCACTGAGGGAGCCTCAAAGTCTCTAAGGATCTTGAAGCGATCTTCTTTTTCGGCCCCCAGCTTTGAGATCTTAAATATTGAAGCCTGTAGTCAACCCCAGCTCGGTAAGTTCCAGTTCTCGATCGTGGAGCTAGAAACAAACAAAAATTGCTCCTTCCAACTATGAACGAAGATGGAACGTCCTTAATCAAAGGAGGAACCCTCCTCTGGAAGAAAAAATACCCCCAATCCTTAGAGTGAGGATGTCTTTTGTTGGTGAAAAATGAGCAAAAAAGATCGACAGACGGTTAGATGCTAGCCATGAAACAAAGAACCAAAAAGCCTACGGCAAATGTAAAGGAGTTTGGGGCAATAGCACAAAAAGATAAACCATAAAAATGGTAGAGATCGAAGATGAACGAATAAATGAAAAATCTTAAGCCCATCTGGAGCGCTTCCTTATATACGACAAGTCAACTGGGGGTGGGTTGTCAACATGCTCATCGACCCTAGGAAGGCTAATATAAAAAGCTAGAGGGATTCCATACTAGACCCAAATTCGACTGAGGTTGTCCAGGTTCAGCATGGAGCGATAGTCACTAGAACCTAGCTTGCCCTGCTCGACCATTTTCAAGCAAAAAGACTGGAAGGATACCTGAAGAGAGAGGAAAAGAATAGAAGAATAGATGGGTCAGAAAGGAAACCCACTTGAAAGCAAAGGAAGGAGACAGAGGATATGAAGCAATCATCAAAAACCTTTGAAAATCCTTCGAAAAGGATCGCATCGTGGAAGAAGAAGAAATACGCCTTATTCCAAAAGCTATCATAATCGATAGAGGAAGAAGGAATATAGAAAACTCTGGCAGTAATTGGAAAAGCCAAGGATAAGCACTTCTTCTATTTATAATTAGGAGAAGATAACACCCAGATATCGAATCATTTCTTCTCCAATGATAAGTACATTAAACATGTTAATAAAAGCATTGATTTATTGCTTAATTCATCTTTATTTTAAAGAATTAATTCTTTTATTGATCTTTTATAGAAAAGATGGTTGTCAATACAAAGAGTCTGATTTGTAGGTTAAAAAGAAGAAAATTTGAAGCAAATCGGACTTAAAATGGATCCAGAAAGAAGACTTAAAAGCAAGCTAAAAAATAGGCTCAATTTGGGCCCAAAATCAATTCAAACCGGCTCGAATCTAATCCAATTAAACCATTCGGTGTACGATGGACCAACTGGCCGGTCCACATCGCAGTCCACAGGAATAGAGCCAGTCCACATCATGGTTTATATGGGCGAGTGGCTTCTTCTATGCTGATCGATGATTGAGAGAGGTCCCATACACGATCGGATGACTGAGAGAGCTTTTAACCATATACTTTGGTGGTGGCCTACTTTCTTAGCATGATCCAATGGCTAGCAGTGGGTTTCAAGTACAATCAAACGATCACGATGGAAGCCGACTGGGAGAAGAATTATGGAGACTTTATAAGCACGAACAGACGGATGAGATCAAATCTAGGGAAAGATCCAATGGCCAGGATTCAAGCCGACTTGATCTGGGCTGTTTAAAGGCTGATTTTAGGCCGTTTGATGCTGATCGGATGGCAGGCGTGGGTCTAAAAGTTTGTCAATGATTAAGAGTTCGATCTTAACTCAAATTGAGCTGAGTTTTTACCATAAAATCAAGAGACCGTGGAGAATTCAAGGAGAACATGAGTAGCAACAAGTAGGTAGTAGAGAGCATCTATCTCTAATTTTTTATTTTCTTTTTATTTTAAAGCTTTTGTAAGGAGTTTTGGAGAGAGAAAAAGAGGGTAGCAGCCAGAAGTTTTCTTCCTTATTTTTCTCCTGTGAAGATGATGCTTATAGACACCATGCACGATTGAACTCTGAGTCTCTAAAGGAGTAGATGAGGTTCTTTTAATATTTATTTTTTAATTTTTTTATTATGTATTTAGATCTTGATTGTAATAATCTTTTCTTTCATGAATAAAATTTCTCTATTATTATTTCAAGTATTATGCTTCATGTTTGAACTATAATTTAGATCTTTGAATAGTCTATGGCTACATAGAGATGAGTCATGATCTAAGGATGCGATTCATACTCAGTGAGATAGGCTATAATCAGAATCTGATTATAGGATATTTTATTTATTATTATGATTTGATACTTAGAATAATCTGTGACTACATAGGGGCAGATCGAGATTTGTATCCAGCGAGATAGATTATGATAGAGGATCAATCATAGCTTTAATAATTATATAATAAAGAACTAATTTATATTTTATTAAAAAAATTGAATTGAAATCCTGAGATATTTTTCTTACTTGCTTGATCATTAAATTACAATTTCAGTTTAATTCAAATTTTTATTTCCTTTCGATCATATTCCCACTTTTTCATATGTTTAGTTTGTGATTTAATTAAAATTCTTAAAGAAATCCTAATCAAAAGTGAACATAACCCCATTGATTTCTATGGATTCGACTCTGACTCACTACTATTTACATAATTTTGAGTTAGTGATTTATTTTTGACACTTACAACAGCAATCACCCAATAAGTTGAAGAACATGGCACATGTGCCATTCTCCTATTCAGTCAGCCACTGTCGTCAGTTACGCAAATCAATGCTACATTTCAAAAGCTGATGGTGAGGTGACGGCCATTTAATTTCATCATGATGATTCAAGCCATGCCACCTCAAGCTTGTCTCAGAAAGTCATGCATGTCCCATCAGTCACAAAGCCCTTTTCACATCATCGATCTTAGGACGACAAGTATACTCCCTTTCCCTGACTGAAGTCGGATTCGAGAGTAAGGGGTATGTCTTGGAAAAAATTTAGTACGGACTGAGGCCTATCAACTGAAGCTTTAGCCAACTTAAGATCAACCATTGCTTTCTCCATCGATCTAAGGTCGGTTGTTGTCTTCCTTCGCAACCATCTGACTGGAGCCCTATTCATCGACGGCAGCTCGGTGACCCCTGCACATCATTACCGATAATTTCTCATCGGTCGATCACTCAAGCATCATTGAATCCATCCTGATTACGGTACAAGATGACCAACCTCTAGTCATCACGGATCAGTCCTCGCCTCTACTATACTCAGATTGATAATTTCATTCAAAATGTGACATCTATCAGGCAACAGCTGTCGCTGGACTGATAAGATAACCGCAAGCACCATATTTCAGAAGTATCGAGCAGCAATCTCGTGCTCAACGAATCACATCCTGATCGTACGAGATCGTACCAACTAACTTGTCAATGAAGCTCCAACTCTTTTCCATAAAGGAGATAAAAAGAGGACCTCCAAAAAAGTATACAAGCACTCTACCTCTCACGCTTCTCCTTCTATTGAACGAGATTTTGATTTGAACATCGAAGGGTCCTTGCTGGAGCTACCTCCAGTTTGAACTTTTTTACAGGTCGCACGCCCAGGAGGCCCACCTTATCATCAACTCCAGTGCTTCGATGTCGGGATATTTCTTGCACCAATAGTGGGTTATTGGGCTTATATTAAATGGGTAGCTTATGGAATAGGTCAAATAGGTTGCTATCTATTTTAAGTTCTAACCATACTAAATAGATAGCTAATGGATGGGGTAAATGAGCTAAATAGAATAGGACTACAATCTTCTTTGAGAAAATAGCATAGCTTATAATTTATCATTTAACTGTATATGTATACACATCGATTCGGTTCAAATTATTTTTTTTTTAAATTTAAATCAAAACTGAACCAATTTTTTGACTTTTAAAAGTTTCAACTAAAATCGAGCCAAATATGGAAAAGTCTGATCTAAACCAAACCAAAATTAGCGGTTTGAGTCAATTTGTAATTGGATCGGTTTGATTGCATGCCCCAATAAATAATGAATTAAAATATTATATATAAAAATATATATGCATTTAAAATTGAAATTTATCCATAAAACTTGTCTTGGTGAGGGATGGTGATATCTTCCTAGCACACCAACATAAATAGATAAAGGATTTGCCATCTAAGTTTTTAAATTTGATGGATTGCGCCAAGGACTACTTAAATCAGCTAACTTGTAAGCCTAACTACTTGTATTCCAACATATTCTAGTTCTAAAATGTTCCACTCAAACACAATCAAATTTTTATGGGTTTCATGCGAGTCATATCTCTCTGGTTGTATTTAGATTCGGTTGGTTGGGATCTGCCTTAAAGATATGAGTACATAGTGGAGAACTTAAAAAGAAAAAGTCAAATAGGGTCCGAGAGCCAATGCCTTTGAACTTGTAGCATCCCTGGACGAACCTCATTTTCCAACCTAGGCTTGACTAGATTTAGATACACACTGTCCGAGAAATCCCATATTTAATGTTTGATTAGGTACCCGACGTTGTCACTGCTTATTTTGAACCCTTGCGGCCACCTATCTGACCTCATTAAGAATATTGGTTTTCTTTCATTGTTCTTGTTGATGTCATGTTCAGAGAAAAATAATATCTCAGAATTATATTACATCTTTATTGGAAGTAATTTATCATGCCATGAGTCTCCATTTTTAATAATGAGCACATAATCTAATGTCAACATATTGTAAAGATAGATGCCATCTAGCTGCTGTATTGTATCACCTCTCTGAGGATCTCTTGCATTTAGCAAATAAGGGGTCATTGATTGATGCAATATTACACACCATAATCCTTTTTTCCATATAGATTCTGTGATGGACGATTTGAATGCGTGAATTCATTCAAAGGGCATGCTTAATTACACCCCTATGTGTTGGCAAAATATTATCATGGATTAGAAAGGATTTCTTCTTTTTCTTTTATGGACCTAGACCTTGTATCCATCCACATGGACCACATATTAAAAGTTTTTGGGGAAATTCTTTGTGCACTGCGGACGGTGTAGAAAATACGACGTGAAACATATCATCTCATCCAATTGATCCACATAGTTATCATTTTCCAACGCACATTTAATATCTGCAGATCAATTTTTTTGTTTAAAAATTTTATATGATGAAAATATTTTTATTTTTTAATAAATTATAACATCCTATGTCTATATTATAATATTTTACATCCAAAAATCATAATTTTTGTCCATAGGATGTCATATTATAATGCAGATATCATAATATGCACAAGATGTCATAATTTTTTTCAAAGAATAGGGACATTTTCGCCATTCAAAATTTTCAAATGAAAAAATCGATCTGCAAGCATTAAATACACGTTGAAAAGTGATTGGACAAAAATATCCCTTTCATATTATGATATCCTAGACCATATTATGACATCTTGGATCATAATATATCACGGGATGTCATAATTTTTTTAAAAAATAGAGATATTTTCGTCATACAAAATTTTTAAACGAAAAAATAGACTTACAGACATTAAATGCGTATTGAAAAATAATAATTATATAGATCAATCGGATAAGATGATGCATTCTAGTCAGATTTTCTACACCGCCTGCGGTGCACAAAGGATTTCTCACGATTTTTAATGGCATAAGTAACCAGGATATCCATGTGTCACATCTACCACAAGCACCTGGATAAGAAGTGGTTAGCAGCCGACAATTTTGACTATTAAGACAAGCTGTTTATACGAACATTGGAGTAGCAACATATCAGTTGAGGCTAAAGTTTCCAGCATCTCTGCTTTCTAATTTAGGTTCTCTTCAGTTTCTATCTTCCCAAAGAAAAAAAAAAAAACTCTCTTATTCCTCTCTTCCATAATTTTTACCTATTCTAAACCTCATCTACCATCTTCTAATCTTGATATCATATTGTTAATGACACTACTGGACTTTTTCTTGCTCCTTCTTCCAAGACTGAAGCCGGATTGGATATAGATTGGACATTAGTTTATCCACATCCATATTTATTTTATTTAACAAATACAAGAATAAATATGCATACTAGTCAGATGCAAAAATTTATATTTATATTTATTTTAAATAAATACAAATATAAATGAAATATTAGATGTATGAATATGGATATAAATATAAGTTGGATAGTTAAACTTCATAATCATAAAATCAAAGATATTACTAAATAGATAGTAAATTAAGTTAATAGCATGTGAATATGGTTATATATTTCTTTTCAAAATTCATACGTGCTATAAAATTAAAAAAATTATAAATAAAATTGGATATTTAGATACGGATCGAGTAGTTATTTATCCACATTCATATCTTTTTTTCTATAATAAATATGGATATGGAGGATGTTAGTTAGATGCTCTAATTTTTGTTCATATCCAGATCGATTCGGATGTGAAAATAGAACTGAATGATATTACCTAATCTACTTTCACCTCTTGCTTGCCCTTCACTTCTTATCCTTTAGGATACCATATGAAAGGAAAAAAATTATGCAGTATCAGGTCCGAAAATACGTCTAGTTTTGCTTCGTAGTAAGGATTCCAAATCTCATAGTAAATTTATAGCATCTGATGGTTGACCATGTGAAAGCATATATAATGATACAACCTACGCAGATCTCAAAGTACTCTAAACTCTATGATATCTCTACTTGCACGATTCTTAAAAGCAGTTAGCATAAAATCCAGATTTACTTCTGAATGCATGCCATAAAATGCTCCATAAAACTAACAAGTCTCATGGCCAAGCCCAAATAAAACATCTAAAGGCCTCCATAACAGAGAAGAATGCTAAGAAGGCGAAGGCCGGCAATGAGAGCAATTCTATCCTCTCCAAAACTCTAGCTCTAGATAAGAAGAAGAATATTTGATGTTGGATTAGGTACCAATATTTTCACTTCCTATTTTGAACTCCTATAGCCACCTATCCGACCTCATGAAGAATATTAGGTTTTTTTTATTATTCTAGTTGATAACATGCTCAGAGAAAAATAATATCCTTGAAGTATATTATGCCTTTACTAAAAGTAATTAATCATGTGACAAGTCTCTATTTTTAATAATGAGTAGATAATCTAACGTCAACAAGTTGTAAAGATAGATGTCATGTAGCTGCTATATTGTATTACCTATCGGAACATCTCTTGCATTTAGCAAATAGTGGATCATTAACTGATGTAATATTACACACCATAATCCTTTTTCCATATGGATTCTGGGATGGACAATGTGAATGTGAGCATTCATTGAAAAGGCATGCTTCATTACACATCCATGTATTGGCAAAAAGTTAGTATACATTAGAAAAGGGTTTCTTCTTTTTCTTTTACAGACCCTGACCTTGTATTCTATTCAGCTGGGCCACATATTAAAAGTTCTTGATGGTATAAGTAATTTAGGATCCCCATGTGTCCCATCTATTATTAGCACCTAAATAAGAAGTGGCCAACACCTAACTATTTTGACCACCAGGACAAGTAGTTTATATGAACATTGAAATAGCAAGATATCAGCTGTGGTTAAAGTTTCCAATATCTAGGCTTTCTAATTTAACTTATCCTATTTCACTTTTCCACAAATTTTGTCTTTTTTTAAACATCTTTTACCATCTTCTAATATTGATTTCATATCTTTAATGGCACTAGCTGGACTTCTCCTTGCTTCCTTTTTTAGGACTGAAATCAGATTGGATATAGATTGGACACTAATTCATCCATTTTTATATTTATTTTATTTGATGAATATAGATCTGAATACATATATTAGTTGGATGTAAAAATTCATATCCATATCTATTTTACGTAGATATGGATATAAATTAAATATTGAAAGTATGGATATAGATACAAATAAGTGTTGGATAATTAAACTTTATAGCCATAGAATCAAATATATTATTAAGTGGATAGTAAATCAAGTGAATAGCATGTGAACATGGTTATATATTTGCTTTAAAAATTCATAAATGCTATATAGAATTAAAAAGAACTACAAATATAATCGAATATTTAGATACAGATCGAGTAGTTAATTATCCATATTTATATCTTTTTTTCTTAATGGATATGAATATGGAGAAAATTAGTCAGATGCACAAATTTTTATTCATATTTAAATAAATTTGGATGTAAAAATAGATCTAAATAGATATTATCTTATCTATTTTCATCCTACCCTCCCCTTCACTTCTCATCCTCTAGCATACCATGCAAAAAGGGAAAAAAATATGCGGCATCGGATCCGAACATACATCCAGTTTTGCTCCATGGTAAGGATCTCAGATCTCAAAACAAAATTATAGCATTCGATAGTTGACCGTGCAAAAGAATATCTAATGATACCATCTGGATCTCATCCAAATTATATCTTTTATGTGAATTTTGTTAGATGTATGTCTTAAAAGTTAATATGGCTAACACATTGTAATAACTCTAGGACACAATTTTATACTTAATATATTGATTTGATCAATAAAAGGATAAATTTATTCTTCATTCAAGTATAATATGTCCTTGAATCGTCTATAGAATTAGTTTTCGATACATATTCTCAAGGTGTTGAGAATTAAAAATATGTATTTAATTCCTAAATGCTCCCGGTCATAGGATCATGATGAGGATACTGATCGATTCAGATAGACTGACGCACATATCACTTCTTTTGGGATAAACAGATCTCTAATCTACAGTATAGAGATACTGGACGACGAGTGCGGGTAGTTGTTAGAGAACAACTAATACTGAGTATGATCATACAAGAGATTACCTGGATTTCTACTCAATCATCAGTGATCATCTCGATGCTGTAGTTGTATGAATAATTTTTTGATCTGAGATTATACTACTGCCTGCAGTGAAACTGTTGGAGTTTGACTGACACATAAATATATGTCTCAATGAGCTTTTGTGGTGGATATTAACGATAGTTGGTCCACTATAGGAGTAGGATGCATATCAAAATAGAATCTATTAATTTTGATAGAAAGGAGTAGTCCTATGAGATTTGAGAAGCTAGATCTGAGAATCTGTGGCTACAGTAGTGTGATTAATGAAAAAAAAATTATAAAAGTCACAACTGGATTTAAGCCAATCGAATCTATCATATGACTGATGTTGAGATTTGACGATTTATCCATGACTTGCCACCAAATCGAAACTCACGATAGAGAAACTGAATCACACGTTAACTATATCTAGATGTTCATTTCAATTCTACTGGATTGCCACTACATATTGCTAGATGTCACTAATGGATTGTGAGAGATCACTAGGGTTGTTCTGGATCGACAATCCTTGATGAGTTAGAGTGAAATTATTCCGACCCATTGAAAAGAGTTTCAATGATACTTTGATAGAGATCATTGTATATCTCACTATCAGATAAAATTGAACCTATGGGATCACACAACTAAGAGATTATGCCTAAAATTAGCAATTGATCTTATGAAATGTCAATTGGGTTTGGAGAAATCCGATTGGATTCAAGATAACCTTGCTAACACATGGTTGGACCCAATTTCTCTTTCCATTGAGATTTTTTATTTGATAAGATAATTCAAATTTAATTATCTGCTAATAATCTATATGAATAAGATTCATGTGACTCTAATTGTTGGATGTCTTGGATCAATTAAATTAGGGTGCAAGTTTCTAATTATTATTTTTTGATAATTATTATAGGGCACCATCTTGATTTGATCAAGTTAGGCATGTCCTATGATTAAAGGGCTTATTAATTTCTTATGGGGCATCCCTTGGGTGCAAAAGAGGGTATATTTAACTGGGTATAAGGGCTCCAAGAGTTGGTACTTAATAGGATTCATAATGTAAGTTAAATAACTTAAGTTATTAGAAAATCCAATACAAGTAAGACTTGTATTATGAGATTGAATAGGATTCAATCATCATGTCTATTTGAAGGAACCTCTCCTAAAGTTTCTAGAGCATCCAACTAGCACCCCACATGCCACAAAAGAGACTCCCACGCCCTCTCTTCCTCCCTCTTTTTCTTTTCTCATTGTGCATCCCACATGCCCCATCCTTTGGGACGTCCCACACTCCACCCCCAAGGCTTGGGTGTTTTCTTTCTTGCTGGTTTCTACCTGCTGGTAGTAGCATAAATTAAGAAGAAAAAAGTTAGAGAAGAGGAGAAGAAGAAGATCAACGAAAGAGATCAAGTGTTGATCGCGATCTATGCTTCATTCAGATTCAGCAAGCTGAATTTTCTTAGAGAAGAAAATTTAAATTTTAGAGGACTGTTCCAGATTGATCCCAAGTGGATATCTACAAAGATCGAATACTTGTGTGGCTAAAAGAAAATCTCTTCTCTTTCAGATCCAGATTAGAAGAAAAGGATTACGAAACAGGTATGTGAATTGATCACAATCTGAATTTCAGCATATGTCAATTTCAGCACATGAACTAGATCCTTGTAATTTTATATTTTTATGCATGCATGATTTAGATTAAAAAAATTTTAATCTTATATTCCATTGTGGTGTTTAGAAAATAAAATTTTAAAACACACATGCATGCCTCAAATCTCGAATTCCAACAGTGGTATCAGAGCCATGGGTTTCATATTACTGAAATTGTCATACATGTTTTGAGAAGAATTTCAAAATCTAATTTTTTTCTTGATACAAAAGATGTATAGATAAATTTTAGAATCTAAAATTTAATTTTAAATTTGATTTTAGAATATATATTTAATATGTGAAAGCATGCATAGATCTGAATTTTGATTTAAAAAGAATTTTAGTTCATATTTATATGATACATAGATGCATGCATGAAATCTAAAATTTTATCTGATCTGAATTTTGATTCATATATGTAATATATGATTACATATTTAAATCATAAATTTATTTTTGATATGATCCATGATTAGTATATGACATATATGATATCATGTAGTAGATTTAAATTTTATTTATATGTAAATTTTACATGCATATATGTGATATATGTTTGTATGTTAAATCTGAAAATTATTTTTATGATTTAAAACTTATTTTTATGTAAAAAATTTAAATCTAAAATTTTGATTTTAGAATCTAAAATTTATGTTTGTGCATGAGAGTTTTGGTTATGGAAAAATCATAAATTGGGTCATATAATAAGATTGCATTTAAGATTTTTGATTTGAGTCATATGGGTCTAATTTAATTAAATAATTGATCGAACCAAGTCAAGTGCTGATTAAGATCAAATCAATTAACTTATATGATCATGCAATTATTGTTGATCAAATTGTTTGAGTCCCTTGTGTAGAATTGATTAATCTAAGGACCTAATTTGGCTCGATGGTTTGAGCTCGATTCGCTAGAGTTAATCTGTTTGGACCAATTGACCTATTGGTGTCTAAAATAAATTAATGAGATGTGATTATTTAATTAGTTTCATTCGCTTATCTGATCAATTTATTGATGTCTAAGAAAAGCAATGGGGGGACCCCCACCAATCTCTACTTATTTAGCCAATTTGGAAGATTGGATCTTAAATTGGGTTGCTTAGCAGTTTGGTTTAGCCCATGCCAATTAGTTCGGTCATATGATGACTGATTAGATAAGATCTAAATCTAAATATTTTCATAAATATTAAATCCATAGGTCTTCCACTATTGTAGATGTGTGGGTGTACTACCGACATTGATTATTCTCGACTAGTCACAGTGGTTCCGTTGCATCGAGAACATGCAACCATTCTGTTAGTAAAGAGTTGCTCCAGGATAAGGATGGGGTTGGACTCAATAATTGTTAGGTGAGGGATCCAAAAATAATCTTGCACCTATTTGTGAACGATGGGTCGGACTTAACTAAGAAGTATGGACAATAACTGTTAGGTGAGCCCACATAACTTAGAGACCAAGTCACTGCAATATGCTTAGAGAAGTATCTGGGTAAAGAGTTTCCTACGCATCAGTGAGCATGTTACCAATAACTGTTAGGTAAGGTGCATGTCATCAGTGGGACCGTAACACCCACTAGAAATTTTTTATTGCGTTAGGATTTTCGTTTCCTTTTCGAGGAGTGGAGGGATCCGATAAATTAGTAGGAGTTATTATTTGCATCTTAAAGTTCCTAGAAATAAATACTACATTAAGTACAAAAGTCTAACTTGAATCTCTACTCTCACAGTTAAATAATGTCAGCCTCGAACCCTCTAGCCTACGTCCTTGAAACCAATCATTTGACTGATCCCAATTATAAAGACTAGCTCAGAAATATCAAGATTATTCTGATCTCAAAAAAATTAGATCATATACTCGATCAAGAATCCATAGTGCTCCCAAACCGTCCTACTGTTGAGCAAATGGTTGCTTTTGAGAAGTAGAAGGATGAAAATAGTTGGGATAAGTGTTATGTGCTGGCATCTATGTCAAATGAGTTGCAAAGCCAGTATGAGCATATGCCTATTGCTAGAGTTATGATCACTCACCTGCAAAAGTTGTATGGTGAGTAGAGCCGCACAGCACATTTCGAGGTGTCCAAAAGACTCTTCAATCTGAAGATGCGCGAAGGGCAGTCAGTCCATGAGCACTGTATGACAGTGATCAAGGGCATTGAGGAGCTTCGGAAGCTCGGGCTAGAAATACAAAATAAATTACAGATGGATTTGATCCTTCAATCCCGTACAAGTTCATATAGTCAATTTATTATAAATTTTTATATGAACAAGTTTGATTGCACTATATCCAAATTGGTCAACATGTTGGTCACTACGGAGGGAACCTTGAATAATTCAAGGGGTACTATTCTCACTGTGGAGTAGAATTCTTTTAAGAGAAAGTCTACTGAAAAGAAGAAGGCAAAATTTGCTAAGAAGTAGAAAAAGAAGAATAGGCCAAAGGAGGAAGTTCCTAGCAAGGCTGAAGCAAAGGAAAAGTGTTTTCACTATCATACTGAAGGTCACTGGAGGAGAAACTGTTCAAAATACTTGGAGAGCCTAAAGATCAAAAAAGATGATAAATATTTTGAAAGTATGCTCATAATTGAATCTAATCTTATGGTTTCTTCTACTTCTAGTTGGGTATTCGACTCTGGCTCGAGTGCTCATATATGTATCTCAATGCAAGATCTGATAGAAAATAGGAGATTGAGAGAAGGTGACATGATCTTTCGGATCGACTATGGAGCAAAGATTGCTGCAGAGATCATTGGCACTTATCCTCTTTGATTACTCTCTGGTATTAGATTAGATTAGATTTAAAAGACTATTATTATATTTTTGTAGCTAGTCAAAATTTGATTTTCGTGTCTATGCTAGCACAGGAAGATTTTAAAATTTATTTCAATAAGGACTTTTGTTCCATTTATTTATGAAATAAATTGATTGCACGAGATTTTTTAATTGACAGTCTTTATCACTTGAATGTTAATGCGAATGTGAATCTAAACGAGCAAATAGTGAGTACCGTAGGTCAAAAGAGATTCAGAGATAAAATTAATCAGAAGTATTTGTGACACCATAGACTAGGCCATATTGGAGAAGATAGGATAAACAGATTGAAAAAAGATGGGATCCTTGATTTTTTTAATCCAGAGTCATATCCAGCTTGTGAATCCTGTCTTTGAGAAAAAATGATCAAGTTATCTTTTGTAGGACATGGAGAGAGGGCCACTGAGTTACTCATCCTGGTACACACTGATGTGTGTGGACTATTTGATGTACAGGCCAGAGATAGTTATGCCTACTTCATTATCTTTACTGATGATTTGTCTAGGTACAGGTATGTGTATCTGATGAAAAACAAGTTTGAGGCCTTTAAAAGATTCAAAAAATTCAGACATGAAGTAGAAAAACAAATAGACAAATCTGTTAAGGTTCTTCGATTTGATCGAGGAGGTGAATATCTTAGTCGAAAATTTTTGAGATATCTTAAGGACAACGACATAGTCTCTCAATGGATACCTCCTGAAATACCTCAACTCAATGGGGTATCCGAAAGAAGGAACAGGACCCTATTGAATATGGTCAGGTTTATGATGAGCTTCACTGAACTATCCTTATATCTTTGGGGACATGTCTTGTTAACCATAATTCACCTATTGAATAAGATTCTATCAAAGTCCGTTCCTACCACACCGTATGAGATATGGTTCGATAAGAAGTCGAGTCTAGGTTATCTTAAGACTTGAAGATGTCTGACCTATGTCAAGAGATAGATGGCAGATAAGCTAAAGAATAGATCTATAATAGCTCATTTTATAGGATATCCAAAAGAATCTATCGGATACTACTTCTACTTTTCATAAGACCACAATGTAATTGTGAGTCGAAACATCGTATTCCTAGAAAAATAGCTTATTCAGGATGGTGGCAGTGGGAGGTTAGTTGAGCTCGAAGAGAAGATCTCTGAAGAGCCAAGAGCTATAGATCTTCAAGATCCCGTCATCCAAGTAGATGTTTCTCAACCACCTCATAGATCTAGTAGAATCTCTCGACCTCCTAAAAAGTATATGGATATGCTTACCAAGGAAGCAAAGAAAATATTCCTTATGTGAGATAGGGGTCATAGTGATGATCCTATCACCTTTGATGAGGTGATATCTGACATCAATTTTGAAAAATGGTTAGATGCTATAAAGTCAGAAATTGACTCAATACACTCGAACCAAGTATGGACCTTAGTGGATCCACCTGAAGATATTATACCCATTAGGTATAAATAGATCTACAAAAAAAAAATAGGTACCGATAGTAAGGTAGAGACCTATAAAGCTAGGCTTGTGGCTGAAGATTATAGTCAGTACGAGGGCATTGATTATTAGAAAACCTTCTCGTCCGTAGCTATGCTGAAATCCATCCATACTCTATTTGTTATTGCAGCTTACTATGATTATGAAATCTGACAGATGGATGTGAAAACTACCTTTTTGAATGGATATCTTGAGGAAGATATCTATATGGAACAACCTATAGATTTCACGTCTGGTAATGGTGATCAAATAGTCTGCAAGCTGTAAAGATCCATATATGGATTAAAATGAGCTTCTTAGAGTTGGAGTCATCGTTTTGATGAGGCAATCAAATCATTTGATTTTATCAAAAATAAAAAAAAATCATGTGTATATAAAAGGGTCAATAGGAGTGCGATAATATTTCTTGTATTGTATGTGGATAATATTCTCCTCATTGAGAATGATATTCCCATGTTGACCACGGTCAAAAGATGGTTATCCAAGAAATTCTTCATGAAAGACCTAGGGGAAGCATCTTATATTCTTAGAATAAAGGTCTATAGAGATAGATCTAAACGGATGTTAGGCCTGTCACAAAAGCTGTACATAGAAAAAGTACTGAAAATGT
The DNA here is from genome assembly GCF_000442705.2 of Elaeis guineensis. Classification (NCBI taxonomy): domain Eukaryota; kingdom Viridiplantae; phylum Streptophyta; class Magnoliopsida; order Arecales; family Arecaceae; genus Elaeis; species Elaeis guineensis. Next base: position 24,517,877 of record NC_025997.2, read on the forward strand.
TCAGTATGAAAAATTCCAAAAGAAAACTTTTACCTCTTAGGCATGGTATTAGTCTCTCCAAGATGATGTGTCCGACCATATCTGAGGAGGTGCAGTGCATGAGTAGGATTTCTTATGCCTCGATCATAGGGAGCCTCATATATGCTATGCTATGTACTCACCTAATATTGTCCTTGCTATGAGTGTCATGAGTAGGTATCAGTCAAATCCAAGTGAGGAGCACTGGATAGCTATGAAGAACATCCTTAAGTACTTAAGAAGAATTAAAGATTTGTTCTTGATCTTTGGAGGAGATTCTTAGTTGCGAGTCAAGGAGTACACTAACTCAGACTTTATGTCTGATCCTGATGATAGAAAGTCTATGTCAGGATATGTGTTCGTTTGCAATAGTGACACAGTTAGTTGGAAGAGTTTCAAGCAACCCATCATAGCAAATTCGACCACGGAAGTTGAGTATGTCGCTGCTTCGGATGTTGCAAAGGAAGGCTTCTGGTTTACGAAGTTCGTCGCAGAACTTGAGGTTATGACATCGGATGCCATACTGCTGTATTGAGATAACAATGGAGCCATAGCACTTGCTAAGGAGCTGAGATCTCATCAAAAATCGAAGCACATCGAGCGGCGATATCACATCATACGTGACTATCTCGAAAAGAAACATATCGAGATGCGAAGAGTAGACTCTGCGGACAATGTGGCAGACCCACTGACTAAGCAGTTGAGCCAACCGAAAATGAAAGTCCACCTTGAGAAGATAGGACTTTGATTTGTGGCCAATTGGCTTTAGTCAAAGTAAAAGACTATTAAATGTATGTCTTAGAAGCCAATACGGCTGACACATTGTAATAACTCTAGGATATAATTTTATATTTAATACATTGATTTGATCAATAAAAGAATAAATTTATTCTTCATTCAAGTATGATGTGTCCTTGAACTATCCATAAAATTAGTTTTCGATACATATTCTCAAAGTGTTGAGAATTAGAGACGTGTATTTAATTCTTAAATGCTTTCGATCATAGGATCATTATGAGGATGGTGATCGATCCAGATAGACTGACATACAGATCATTTTTTTCGGATAGATGGATCTCTAGTCTATAGTGTAGAGACATTGAACGATGAGTGCGGATAGTTGTTAGAGAACAACTAGTACTGAGCGTGATCATATAAGAGATCACTTGAATTTCTACTCGATCGTCAGTGATCATTTCGATGCTGTAGTTGTGTGAATAATCTTTTGATCTGAAATTGTACTACTACCCGTAGTGAGACTGCTGGAGTTTGATTAACATATAAACATGGATCTCAATGAGCCCTTATAGTGAATGTTGGCGACAGTTGGTCTACTGTAGGGATAAGGTGCACATCAATATGGAATCTATCAATCTTGGTAGAAAGGAGTAATCCTATAAAATTTGAGAAGCTAGATCCAAGAATCTGTGGCCAGAGTAATGTGATTGATGGAAAAAAATTTTCATAGAAGTCACAATTGAACTTGAGCCAATTGAATCTATCATATGATTGATGTTGAGGTTTGATGTTTTATTCATGACCTGCCATCAAGTCGGGACTCACGATAGAGGGACTGAATCATATATTAACTATACCTAGAGATTCATTTTAATTCTATCAGGTTGCCACTACATACTGCTAGGTGTCACTGGTGGATTGTGAGAGCTCACTAATATTGTTCTGTATCGATAATCTTTGATGAGTTAGAGTAAAATTATTCCGATCCATTGAAAAGAGTTTCAATGATACTTTGATAGAGATCATTGTATATCTTACTACCAGATAGAATTGAACCTATGAGATCACAGAACAAAGAGATTAGGTCTAGAATTAGTAATTGATCTTATGAAGTGTCAATTGGATTTAGAGAAACCCAATTAGGTTCAAGATAATCTTGCTAGCAAATGGTTGGATCCAATTTCTTATTTCGTTGAGATTTTTTATTTGATAAGATAATTTAAACTTAATTACCTGCTAATAATCTACATGAATAAGATTCATGAGACTCCAATTATTGGATGTCTAAGGTTATAGATCAATTAAATTAGGGTGCAAGTTCCTAATTAATTTTTTTTGATAGTTATTATGGGGTGCCATCTTGATTTGATTAAATTGGGCATATCCTATGTTTAGAGGGCTTATTAATCTGATATGGAGTGTCTCTTGGGTGCAAAAGAGGATGTGTTTAATTAGGTGTAAGTGCTCCAAGAGTTGGCACTTAATAGGATTCCTAATGTAAGTTAAATAATTTAAGTTAATAGGAAATTCAATGCAAGTAGGACTTGTATTATAAGATTGAATATGATGCAATTCTCATGTCTATTTAAAGAGACCTCTCCTAAGGTCCCTAGAGCATCCAACCAGTACCCCATATGCTACAAAGGAGACTCCCACACCCTCTCTTCCTCCCCCTTTCTCTTCTCCCCTTAGGCATCGCACATGCCCCATCCTTTGGGATGTCCCACACTCCTCCATGCCCAAGGCTTGGGTGTTTTCTTCCTTTCTGGTTTTTACCTACTGGTAGCAGTATAAATTAAGGAGAGAAAGGCTAGAGAAGAGGAGAAGAAAAAGATCAAAAAAAGAGATCAAGTGTTGATCGCGATACAGGTTTTGTTCAGATTCAGCAGGCTGAATTTTCTTAAAGAAGAAAATTCAAATTCTAGAGGACTGTTCCAGACTGATCTTGAGTGGATATCCATAGAGGTCAGATACTTATGTGGCTAAAAAAAAAAATTTTCTCTTTCAGATTCAGATTAGAAAAAAGAGATTGCGAAACAGGTATGTGAATTGATCATAATCTGAATTTCAGCATATGTCAATTTCAGCATATGAACTAAATCTTTATAGTTTTATATTTTTATGCATGCATGATTCAGATTAAAAATATTTTAATCTTATATTTTACTGCAGTATTTAGAAAATAAAGTTTTGAAACATACATGCATGCCTCAAACCTCATATTTCAATAAATTTGTCGTTAGATCATCTATTGCATAGATCTTAAAGCACTCCAAACTCTAACATACCTCCATCTGCACAACTCTTAAATGGTCAATATACAACCTGAACTCGCTCCTGAGTGCATGCCCTTAAAATCCTTTGTAAAACTAATAAGCCTCATCACCTAGCCCAAATAAAATATCTAAAGGTTACCATGGTGAAGGAGAAAGCTAAGATGGCGAAGGCCAACAACAAGAGCAATCCCATCCTCTCTAAAACTCTAGCTCTAGATACGAAGAAGAATATTAGATGTCTGATTAGGTATCGATGTTTTCGCTACTTATTTTGAAGTCCTGTGGCCACCTATTTGACCTCATGAAGAATATTAGGTTTTTTTTTCATTATTCTTGTTGATATCATGCTTAGAGAAAAATAATATCTCAGAATATATCATGCCTTTACTAAAAGTAATTAATCATGCCATGAGTTTCTATTTCTAATAATGAGTGCATAATCTAACATCGGCATAATGTAAAGACAGATGCCATCTAGCTGCTATATTGTATTACCTAAGTATCTCTCGCATTTAGCAAATAAGGGATCATTTGATTGATGCAATATAGCACACCATGATCCTTCTTAGCTTTAGATTCTTTGATCGACAGCTTGAATGCGAAAATTCATTCAAAGAGCATGCTTAATTACACTCTTAAGTCCCATGTATCAATACATAACTATATCATGGATTAGAAAAGAGTTTCTTCTTTTTGTTAAGGACCTTGACTATCCTATTCAGATGGTCTATATATTAAAAAGTTCTAAATTTCACAATGCATATAAGCAGTGGAGGTCTAATTGAGATATTGTAGAATAAGCTAAACTTCTTTTAATGTCTCTTTGAGTAAGAGAAAAAATAGCTCCTAATAGTACTGTTATTACACCTATTAAAGAAATAAAATTCATTATATAAGGTATGTCTTTGACATTCTTAAAGGTACATATGGTACAAGTATCTAGCAAAAGATATTTTGATGGTACAAGTAATTCAGAATATTCACATGTCTTATCTACTATGTGCCCTTATATTATAGCGGCCAACAATTTGACTATTTTGGCCACCAAGACAAGCAGCTCTTATGGACATTGACAAGTAGCATACCAGCTCTGGTTAAAGTTTCCAACATATCTTTCTACCAACAAAAACAAAAAAAAAAATCTCTAACTCATCCAATTTCTAGCTTAACTTCTCTTTTGTTTCACTATTCCACAATTTTACCTTTTTTTAATCTTCATTATCATCTTCTATATCTTGATTTCATATCTTTAATGACACTTTGTGGGCTTCTCTCCTTTGTCCCTCTTTTAGGGATGAAATCAGATAGAATACAGATTGGATTCTAGTACATCCATATCTATATTTATTTTATTTGACAGATATATATTAATTAAATATAAAAATTTACATCCATATTTACTTTAAATGGATATGAAATAAATTAGATATTGAAAGTATAAATATAAATATGGGTATAAGTCTGCTAATTAATTTTATGATTATAAAATCAAACATATTATTAAGTGGATAGTAAATCAAATAATAGCATTTGAATGTCATTATATATTTCTTTTAAAAACTTATGAGTACTATATAAAATTAAAAGGATTACAAATATAATAGGATATTTAGATATGAATTGAATAGTTGTCCATCTATATACATTTTTCTTTGATGAATATTGATACAAAGGATATTCCTTAGAATACTCAAATTTCTATCAATATCTGAATAGATTCAGATATAAAAATGGATTATATTATAAGACTCTTGGATCTCAAAGTAAAATCATAGTACTTGACAGTCAACCATGCAAAGAATATCTAATGATGCAACTTGGATTTAATTTATATTGTATCTTTCTGACGAATTCATCATTAGATCATCCAATGCATAAATCTCAAACCACTTCAAACTTGGCAAATCTTCACCTACATAGCTCATAAAGTAGGGATGAAAGTGGTATGAATAATATCTGTCCGGATTCGAATCAATCCGAATATGGACAAAAATTTGAGGATTCAACTAGTATCCATATCCATATCCACATTGATCAAAGAAAAATATGGATAGACAACAATCCGATCCACATCCAAATATAATTCGAATCTATTTGTAATCCTATATAATTTTATATAATATCTATTTATTTTTTAAAAATATATATAATTATATAAATATATTATTAACTTGATTTATCATCTATTTAGTAATATTTTTGATTCTGTAGTGACAGAGTTTAATTATCCAACTTATATTCATAATTATATTTATATTTTCAGTATTCAAATTGTATCTGTATCTGTTTAAAATAAATATGAATGTGAATTTTTATATCTGAATAATATCCATATTTACATTGGTACCCATAGGATAAAACAAATATAGATATGGATATACTGTATCTGACAATATCCGATCCTATCATAAAGTGTCCGATCCTGACTTGCTTCGTGTGCATGCCCTAAAGTCCTCTATAAGATGATAAGACTAACACGTATAGGGATTTGGGCAAATTTTTTTGGAAACCTGATCTGTCTTGAATCCTAGTAGGACTATTAGCATATCTTATTAGATTTGGAACGGCTTTAGGATTTAAAATTAAAATCTATTTGGATTGGGATAGGTTTGGAATTTACCTCTCAGATGCCTGCTATCCAAATCTGATTATGTATATATTTTATAAATATTTATAAAATATATAATATAATAAAAAGATGAGAGGATTTGAACTCAAATTGCCTAACCATTATCTTAACCAATAAGACATAGTCCGACACTATCTATAAGTTGATTGATAATATATTTATACCTTTAAACTCTTACATACAAAGACTCAACAAAATTGGGGGAGACATAGGAAAAATCAATGAAAACAAAGAAAGACGACAAAAGCTAAAAGGTAAGACCTTTTCATACATAAAATGATTTTTTTTTTCTTTTGGTATCTTTTTCTTTTCTTTCACTTTTTTATAAGATTCGTGGGGAAGGAAAGCACCTGAGGGAGGTTGGAGGGATTTCTTAGATTCCCATTAGAGATTTTTTTTAGAGTCCATTTGATTAGAGGTAATATGGTATAGAAAAATAAATCGCATATCAAATTATCATGTTTAATATGAAAAAAGTGTTGGAATTCGAGGTTTGGGGTATGCATGTGTGTTTCAAAATTTTATTTTTTAAATACCGCAGCGGAATAGAAGATTAAAATACTTTTAATCTAAATTATGCATGTACAAAAATATAAAATCACAAGGATTTAGTTTATGTGCTGAAATTGATATATGCTGAAATTTAGATTGTGATCAAATCGCATACCTGTTTCGTAAATTTTTTCTTTGAATTTGGATCTGAAAAAGAAGAGATTTTTTTCTAGCCGCACAAGTGTCGACCTCTATGGATATCCACAGGAGATCAGTTTGGAACAGTCCTCCTCAAATTGAATTTTTTTCTCTAAAAAAATTCTGCCTGCTGAATCTGATCGAAGTCTGGATCACGATCAATACTTGATCTCTTTCTTTGATCTTCTTCTTTCCCTCTTCTCAAACCTTTCTCCCTTGCTTTGTGCTACTGCTACAACCTTGAAACCAGCAAAGAAGAAGACGCCCAACAGCTTGGACCTGGGGAGCTTAGGATGTCCCAAAAGATGGGGCGTGTAGGATGCCCAAGAGAGAAGAGAAAGGGAGAGGAAGAGAGGGTGTGGGTGGGTCTCCTTTGTGGTGTGTGGGGTGCTGGTTGGATGCTCTAGGGATCTTAGGGGAGGTTCTTTTAAATAAGCATGAGGATTGAATCCTATTCAATCTAATAATACAAGTCCTACTTGCATTGAATTTCCTAATAACTTAAGTTATTCAACTTACTTTAGGAGACCTTTTAGGTGCCAACAATTGGAACCCTTGCACCCATTATTTCACACCCCAAAACATACCCAAAAGACATCCTATATAAGATCAAAAGGCCCTTTGATCATAGGATACGCCCAACTTGATCCAATCAAGGTGGCGCCCCATAATAACTATCAAGAAAAATTAATAAAGGACTTGCACCCTTAATTCATATGATCCAAAATCTTAGACACTCAATAATTAGAGTCACATAAATTTTATTCATTTAGATTATTAGCAAGTAATTAGATTTGAATTATCTTATCAAATAAAAAATTCAAATAGAAAGAGAAATTGGATCCAACCATGTACTAGCAAGGTTATCTTGAATCCAATCAGATTTTTCTAAACCCAATTGACACTTCATAAGATCAATTACTAATTTCAAACCTAATCTCTTTGTTGTGTGATCCCATAGATTCAATTCTATCTGGTAGTGAATATACAATGATCTCTATCAAAATATCATTGAAATTCTTTTCAATGGATTGGAAGAATTTCACTCTAACTCATCAAAGATTGTCGATGCAGAACAACCCTAATGAGCTCTCACAATCTATCAATGACACCTAGCAGTATGTAGTGGCAACCCTATAGAATTGAAATAAATCTCTAGGTATCATTAACATGTGATTCAATCCCTCTATCGTGAGTCCCGACTTGATGGTATGTCATGGATAAATCGTCAAATTTCAACATCAGTCATATGATAGATTCAATTAACTCAAGTCCAGTTGTGACTTTTATGAAAAATTTTTTCCATCAATCACACTACTATGGGCATAGATTCTTGGACTTAGTCTTTCAAATCTCATAGGACTACTTCTCTCTATTAAGATTGATAGATCCCATCTTAATATGCACCCTACTCTTACAGTGGATCAACTATCGTCAACATCCACTACAAGAACTTATTGAGATCCATATTTATGTGTCAGTCAAACTTCAGCAGCCTCACTTATAATCTCAAGTCAAAAGACTATTCACACAACTACAGCATTATTTTAATCATTGACGATTGAATAGAAATCCAAATAATTTCTCTATGGTCATGCTCAGTACTAGTTATTTTCTAATAATTATCCGCACTCATCATCTAGTATCTCTACACTGTAGATTAGAAATTTATTTATTCTGAAGAAAGCGATCTGTGCGATAGTCTATCCAGATCAATCACCATCTTCATGATAATCCTATGATTGAAAGTATTTAGGAATTAAATACATGTCTCTAATTCTCAACACCTTGAGAATATGTATCGAAAGTTAATTTCATGGATGATTCAAGGACACATCACACTTGAATAAAAAATAAATTTATCTTTTTATTGATCAAATCAATATATTAAGTATAAAATTGTATCCTAGAGTTATTACAATGTGTCAACCATATTGGCTTTTAAGACATATATATAACAATCTCCTACTTAGACTAAAGCCAATTGACCACAAATCTAAGTCCCATCTTTTCAAGGTGGACTTCTATTTTTGATTGGCTCAACTGCTTAATCAATGAGTCTACCATATTGTCCGTAGAGTCTACTCTTCGTACCTCGATATATTTTTTTTCGAGATAGTCGCATATGATGTGATACCACCACTCGATGTACTTTAATTTCTGATGAGATCTCGGCTCCTTAGCAAGTGCTATGGCTCCATTGTTGTCGCAGTAAAGTGGTATGGTATTAGATGTCATAATCTCAAGTTTCACGATGAACTTTTTGAACCAAAAGCCTTCCTTTGCAGCATCAGAAACAGCGACATACTCAGCATCTGTGGTCAAATCCGTTATGATGGGTTGCTTGAAACTCTTCCAGCTAATTGCACCACCATTGCACATATCCTAACGTAAACTTTCTATCATCAGGATTAGACATGAAGTCTGAGTCAGTATACCTCTTAACTTGCAACTCAAAATCTCTTTCAAAGATCAAAAATAAATTTTTAGTCATTCTTAGGTACTTAAAGATGTTCTTCACAGCTATCCAGTGCTCCTCGTCTGGATTCGACTGATATCTGCTTGTGACATTCACAGTAAAGATAATATCAAATCGAGTACATAGCATGGCGTACATGAGACTCTCTATTGCCAAGGCATAGGGAATCTTACTCATGCACTGAACGTCCTCAGATGTGGTCAGATACATCGTTTTGAAAAGATTAATACTATGCCTAAGAGGCAAAAGTCCTCTTTTGAATTTTTTCATACTGAACATCTTCAACACTTTCTCTATACATAGCTTTTATGACAGGTCTAGCATCCGTTTAGGTCTATCTCTATAGATCTTTATTTTGAGAATATAGGATGCTTCTCCTAGATCTTTTATAGAGAGTTTCTTGGACAACCATCTTTTGACCATGGTTTGCATGGAAATGTCATTCCCAATGAGAAGAATATCATTCACGTACAATACGAGCAATATTATCGTGCTCCCACTGTCTCTTTTATATACACATGGTTCCTCTTCATTTTTAATGAAATTAAATGATTTGATTGCCTCATCAAAATAATGATTCCAACTCCGAGAAGCTTGCTTTAATCCGTATATGGATCTTTGTAGCTTGCAGACTTTGTGATCACCATCACCAGACGTGAAACTCATAGGCTGCTCCTATAGATATCTTCCTCAAAATATCTATTCAGAAAGACAGTTTTCACATCCATTTACCAGATTTTGTAATCATAATAAGCTGCAACAACAAGTAGAGTGCGGATGGATTTCAGCATGACTACGTGCGAGAAAGTTTTCTGATAGTTAATGCCCTCGTGTTGACTATAATCTTTAGCCACAAGCCTAACTTTATAAATCTCTACCTTACCACCAACATCTATCTTTCTTTTATAGATCCATTTACACCCAATGGATACAATATCCTCAGGTGAATCCACTAAGGTCCAGACTTGATTCGAATGTATCGAGTCAATTTTTGACTTTATAACATTTAACCATTTCTCAGAATCGATATCAGACATCACCTCATCAAAGGTATGAGGATCATCACCATGATCCTTATCTCCCATAAAAAATATTTTTTTTACCTTTTTCGTAAGAATATCCATGTACCTCTCAGGAGGTCGGGAGACCCTGCTAGATCTATGAGGTGGTTGAGGAATGTCTACTACTAGCTCATGGACAATGGGTTCCTGAGGATCTATAACTTTTGACTCTTCAGAGACCTTCTCTTCAAGCTCAACTAACCTCCCACTGCCATCATCCTGGATAAACTATTTTTTTAAAAATATAGCATTTCGACTCACAATCATATTGTGGTCTTATGAAAAGTAGAAGTAGTATCTCATGAATTCTTTAGGATATCCTATAAAGCGAGCTATAATAGATCTATCCTCTAGCTTATCCGTCATCTGTCTCTTGACATAGGTTGGATATCTCCAAGTCTTAAAATAACCTAGACTCATCTTCTTACTGAATTATATCTCATACGGTGTGGTAGGAACGGACTTTGATGGAACCCTATTCAACAGGTGAATTATAATTAACAAGGTATATCTTCAAAGATATAAGGATAGATCAGTGGAGCTCATCATGGACCTGACCATATCTAATAGGATCATGTTCCTCCTTTCGGATATCCCATTAAGTTGAGGTACTCCAGGAGACATCCATTGAGAGACTATACCATTATCCTTAAGATATCTCAAAAATTTTTGACTAAGATATTCACCTCTTCGATCAGATCGAAGAACCTTAATGGGTTTGTCTGTTTATTTTTTTACTTTATATCTAAATTCTTTGAACCTTTCAAAGACCTCAGACTTGTATTTCATCAGATACACATACCCGTACCTAAACAGATCATCGGTAAAGATAATGAAGTAAGTATAACCACCCCTAACCTGTACATCAAATGGCCTATACACATCGATGTGTACCAGGGCAAGTAACTCAGTGGCCTTTTTTTCATGTCCTACAAATGATAACTTGATTATTTTACCTCGAAGGCAAGATTCGCAAGTTGGATACGACTCTAGATTAAGAAAGTCAAGGATCCCATCCTTTTTCAGTTTGTTTATCCTGTCCTCTCCAATATGGCCTAGTCTATGGTGCCAGTAGTACTTCTGGTTAATTTCATCTCTGGATCTCTTTTGACCTACGATACTCACTATTTGCTCGTTTAAGTTCACATTCGTATCAACATGCAAGTGATAAAGACTGTCAATTAAAAGACCTCGTATAACCAATTTATTTCATAAATAAATGGAACAAAAATCTTTATTGAAACTAATTTCAAGACCTTCCTGTGCTAGCACGGACATGAAAATTAAATTCTGACTAGCTATAGAAACATAATAACAGTCCTTTAAATCTAATCTAACACCAGACGGTAATCGAAGAGGGTAAGTGTCAATGGTCTCTACAGTAACTTTTGCTCCATTGCCGACCCAAAAGATCATATCACCTTTCCTTAACCTCTTACTTTCTATTAGATCCTGCATTGAGGTACATATATGAGCACTTGAGCTAGAGTCTAATATCCAACTAGAAGTTGAAGAAATCGTAAGGTTAGATTCAATTACGAGCATACCTTCAAAAAGTTTATCATCCTTTTTGATCTTTAGGCTCTCCAGATATGTTGGACAGTTCTTCCTCTAATGGCCTTCAGCATGACAGTAAAAATATTTTTTCTTTGCTTCACCCTTGTTAGGACTTCCTTTTTTGGCCTGTTCTCCTTCTTCTGCTTCATAGTAGATTTAACCTTTTTTTTTCCAGTTGACTTTCTCTTGGAAGAAGTCTACTCTACAGCGAGAATAGTACCCCTTAAACTCTTCAAGATTTCCTCCGTAGTGACCAACATATTGACCAGTTCGAGTATAGTGCAATCGAGTTTGTTCATATAAAAATTTATAATAAATTGACTATATGAACTCGTAAGAGATTGAAGGATCAGATCCATCGGTAATTTCTTTTATATTTCTAGCTCGAGCTTTTCAAGCTCGTTAATGTCCTTGATCATTATCATACAGTGCTCATGGACAGACCTTCCTTCGCGTATCTTCAGATTGAAGAGTTTTTTAGATATCTCGAAGCATACAGTACGGCTTTGCTCACCATACAACTCTTACAGGTGAGTTATCATAGCCTTGGCAGTGGGCATATGCTCATGCTGGCTTTGCAACTTGTTTAACATAGAAGCCAGTATATAGCATTTGACTCGACTGTCTTCATCCGTCCACTTCTCAAAAGCAATTCTTTGCTCAGCAGTATGACGGTTTGGGAGAACTATAGGTTCCTGATCGAGTATATGATCTAATTTTTCTGAGGTCAGGATAATCCTAAGATTTCTGAGCCAGTCTTTATAATTTGTACCAATCAAACGATTGGTTTCAAGGATGTGGGCTAGAGGGTTCGAGGCTGATATTGTTTAACTGCGAGAGTAGAGATTCAAGTTAGACTTTTGCACTTAATATAGTATTTGCTTCTAAGGACTTTAAGATGCAAACAATAACTTCTACTAATTTATCGGATCCCTCCACTCCTCAAAAAGAAAACGAAAATCCTAACGTGACAAAAGATTCTCAGTGGGTACTATGGTCCCACCGATGACATGCACCTCACCTAACAGTTATTGGTAGCATGCACACCCATGCATAGGTAACTCTTTGCCCAGATACTTCTCTAAGTATATTACAGTGACTTGGTCTCTAAGTCATGTGGGCTCACCTAACAGTTATTACCTATACTTCTTAGTTAAGTCCAACCCACCATTCACAAGCAGTGCAAGGCCGTCATTGGATTCCTCACCTAACAGTTATTGGGCCCAACCCCATCCTTATGCTAGAGCAACTCTTTGCTAATAGAGTGATTGCGTATTTTCGATGCAACTGAACCACTGTGACCAGCTGAGAACAATCAACGTCAGTAGCACGCCTGCACATCTACAATGGTGGAAGATCAATGGATTAATATTTGTGGAGAGATTTAGATTTAGATTTCTTCTAATCAGTCATCATATGACCAATCTAATTAGCATGGATTAAATCAAACCACTAAGCAATCTTATTCAAGACCCAATCTTTCAAATTGATCAGATAAGTGAAGATCGATGGGGATCCCCCAGTTGCTTTCCTTAAACACCAACAAATTGATCAGTTAAGCGAAAAGAATCAATTAAATAATCACGTCTCATTAACTTGCCTTAGATACCAATAGGTCAATTAGTCCAAATAGGTTAACTTTAGCGAATCAGACTCAAACCAACGAGCCAAATTAGGTCCTTAGGTTAATCAATTCTACATATGGAACTTAATCAATTTGATCAATAATAATTGTATGATCATTTAACTTAATTGATCTGATCTTAATCAACACTTGATTCTGTTCAAGCAATTACTTAATCGAATTACCCATATGACTCAAATCAAAAATCTTAGATGCAATCTTATTATATGACTTAATTTATGATTTTTTCATAATCAAAATTCTTATGTACAAACATAAATTTCAGATTCTAAAATTAAATTTTAGATCTAAATTCTTTACATGAAAGTAAGTTTTAAATCATAAAAATAATTTTTAGATTTAACATACAAATGTATATCACATATATGTATGTAAAATTCAGATCTAAATAAAATTCAGATCTGCTACATGATATCATATATCTCATATACTAATCATGAATCATATTAAAAGCAATTTTATGATCTTAAGCATGCAATTACATATCTCATATATGAATTATAAATCAGGTCATAAAAAATTTCAGGTCTGTGTATGCATCTACATATTATGTGAACATGAACTAGAAACGACTCTAGATCAAAATTTAGATCTATGCATGCTTTGACATATAATCTATATATTCTAAAATCAAATTTAAAATTAAATTTTAGATTCAAAAATTTATCTATACATCTCATGTATCAAAAAAAAAATTAGATTTTAAAATTCTTTTCAAAACATGTATGATAATTTCAGCAATATGAAATCCGTGGCTCTGATACCACCGTTGGAATTCAAAGTTTGGGACATGCATGTGTATTTCAAAACTTTATTTTCTAAACACCGTAGTAGAATAGAAGATTAAAATACTTTTAATTTGAATCATGCATGCATAAAAATATAAAACCATAAGGATCTAGTTCATGTGCTGAAATTGACATATGCTGAAATTCAGATTGTGAACAAATCACATACCTGTTTCACAATCTCTTTCTTCGAATCTGGATCTAGAAGAGAAAAAAAAAAATTTTTAGCCACACAAGTGTCCAGTCTTTACGAGCATCCACTGAGGATCAGTCTGGAACAGCCCTCCTCAAATTAAATTTTCTTCTCTAAGAAAATTCAGCCCGCTAAATCTAAACGAAGCTTGAATCGCGATCAACATTTGATCTCTTTTCTTGATCTTCTTCTTCTTCTCTTCTCTAACTGTTCTTCCTTGCTTTGTTCTACTACTATAATTTTGAAACCAGCAAGGAAGAAGATACCCAACAGCTTGGACGTGGAAAGCTTGGGACACCCCAAAAGATGGGGCGTGTAGGACGCCCAAGAGAAAAGAGAAAGGGAGAGGAAGAGAGGGCGTGGGGGGTCTCCTTTGTGGCGTATGGGGTGCTGGTTGGATGTTCTAGGGACCTTAGGAGAGGTCCCTTTAAATAGATATGAGGATTGAATCCTATTCAATCTCATAATACAAGTCCTTGCATTGGATTTTCTAATAACTTAAGTCATTCAACTTACTTTAGGAGACCTTTTAGGCACCAACAATTGGAGCCCTTGCACTTATTATTTCACACCCCAAAATACACCCAAAGGATGCCCCATATAAGATGAAAAGGTCCTCTAATCATAGGACATGTTCAACTTGATCCAATCATGGTGGCACCCTATAATAACTATCAAGAAAAATTAATAAGGAATTTGCACTCTTAATGTATATGATCCAAAATCTTAGACATTCAATAATTGGAGTTAAATGAATCTTATTCATTTAGGTTATTAGCAGGTAATTAAGTTTAAATTATCTTATCAAATAAGAAATCCAAACGAAAAGAGAAATTGGGTCCAATCATATGCTAGCAAGGTTACCTTGAACCCAATCAGATTTTTTTAAATCTAATTGACATTTCATAAGCTAAATTACTAATTTCAGGCTTAATCCCTTTGTCGTATGATCCCATAGGTTCAATTCTATTTGGTGGTGAGATATACAATGATCTCTATCAAAGTATCATTGAAACTCTTTTCAATAGGTCGAAATAATTTTACTCTAACTCATCAAGGATTGTTGATAAAAAATAATCCTAGTGAGCTCTCACAATTCATCAGTGACACCTAACAGTATATAGCGACAACCCAGTAGAACTGAAATAAATCTCTAGGTGTAGTTAACGTGTGATTCAATCTCTCTATCGTGAGTTTCAACTTGATGGCACGTCATGTAGGAACCAGATCTAGGATTTCAGGGTTAGATCTTGAAACTTTTTCAAGATCATACAGCAGAAGATTAAAATAAATCAAAATTTATTTTTTAAAATCAGAGAATCCCTAGATCTAAGATTCTATTACATGATTATTACATAGCATTAAATCAAAAATTAAAATATATAAATATAGCATGAACTACATGTTGATCATATCAACATGTTTCTATACTACATCTAATGTATGTATTAAACAATAGATCAGATCTATTACCTTGCAAGTTAGATGTTCCAACCTCGCTGATCCGGGCTTGAGGATGATGTTGCAAGCCGCACACACATCCGACCTCTAGGAGTCATCCACACGAGCCCACGAATCTCGATCAGAAGTCCTGCTTCAGGAAATCAGCACAGTATGCTAGTACTGCGCTGATCCTTCTTTGATGGTTGATCAGGTACCTCCTTCTTCTTGATTTGAACTCTTCCCAGATGAAAAGTAGAAGGAGGAGTTTCAGATCTGAGATGCTCTCAGAAAACTCAAGATGGAGGGAGGAAAGATATGAAAACAAATAACCCTAGAAGAAGATCCTCTTCTTCTTCTCGTTTCTCTCTCTAGACACCCTAACTTGTGTCTATTATATCTCCACGACCCAAAGGTCTTTCTCTCTGATTTTTGAATGGCCCAAAGGACTCTCAAATCTCTATCTTCTTCAAAAATTTCATGAAAAAACTCATCTTATATAAAGAGATATGATAGAGTCCTTGTCTAGGTCAAACACCTAGTCAAGGCTTATCCAAACATGGCAAGTTAAGGGACGCCCAACTCTTGAGCACCTCCTTCATATTTTCATGTATGGATCACTAGCAAAGGGTACACAATATATACCCTAAAAGCCATAAAAATTTCAAAAAAAATTTGGATAAATTCGGTACAAAATTGAAAGAGTTTTGGATTTCTAAAACTCTATCTCATAGAATTCAAAATCCAAACTTATTCCTTTTAGATTGATCCAAACCACCTTCCATGTAAGAAAGAAGAGAGGAGACCTTTTGTGAATGTGAGAGAGACCTGGGAGAGGACTTTTGTCACACAAAATAAGAGGAGATTGGCGTTGAATGAGAGAGAGGGTGTGGGGAAGGCTTATGTAGCGCAAGGTGGAATCCTAGTCTTACTAGGATTCTATCTCTTGACTTGTTTTAATTTGGTTTCTCAAACTAAATCAAACAAAAATTAGATCAACCCAATTAAAATAGGTCTTAACCCAATTAAGAACCTAATTTAATTAGATTAAATTAGATTTAAATCTGATTTAATTTTCTAATCAAATTAGAAATTAGATTGACCCAAGTCCTAGTTGAACTAGGACTAGTTTTTTCTTGCACTTGGCTTATCCAATAAACCAATTGAACTTGATCCAATCAAGTCCAAACCAAATTTAATTAAATTATATTTAATTAGAGTTAATCTCAGCCCATTGGCTTAATCAAATTAAGCCAATTAGCAATCAAATTGCTAATCGATCCTCCTGCAACACTTGCACTGGGTTAAATGTAAATCGTATTGATCATTTAACCCTAGAATGATTCTTAATCGTTGATCAACCATCCGATCGGATCATGAACTCTAATGTGTGTGACCTCATAGGTTCGAACCTAAGTCGGTAGCACAGAAATAAATTTTTGTACCAATCGAAGTGACCATCTAGCAATGGTACCCGACGACCGGATAGGTCGAATGTATAGAACAACATCCTTAGAACCCATGCGGATATAGTTTTCATATAATTCATCCCCTTGACCAAAATGATCATAGGACACCCCAGAGTTCAACTGTCAACTCTGATCAGGTTGTCCACATTGTATTTCAAAATATCAAATCCATCTGATGGATTACCCTGGCCAAGATTTTGCTAAATTGAAATACAGCGACTCATTCTTCTCCAACTCTTGGAGTGGTCAATCCCATCTCGATCACACTCTGACTTCACAAGTACTTGACTGTGCCCAGAAGCCTTCCGTCTCTGAATTAGAAATTCAGTTAGTCCAGTACCAAAGCACAGTGAGTTGCTTGCAAGTCACTGAGGCGATCTCAGGTCTAAGGGACACTTATACCTATATCCCATCAAAGACATTCTCGACAGCAGAATGCTCTGGAGTTGGTCACGTTCAATGATGATGTACCCTTACATCTCACCTGTATGCCATACCAGTGTCTCCACAGTCCTTGATTAAGAGGACAACCAACCCATATGACCTACAGCGACCTATGCTCGATAGAAGCTGTCGTCCTTATTAACAGCTTATCATTTGGTCGTGAACAGTTTTAAAGACTAATCGATAAATCCTCTCTTTATCGAGCTTAAATAGTCCTAAGGACTTCATCATAACAACGGAGTTCATTAGAAGATGAAAGCTTATGATGAAGATGCCAAATATATTTTATTTATTAACAAATCAATTACAATATTTGATTGCTCAACCGTCAACAGCTTGACGATTGGCTTTTTGGGACACATTTTTCAATAACTCCCACTTGTCCTAAAGCCACTCGGCACAGTATCTAATACCCATCTTCGACTTGTGGTTGTCGAACTCCTTTATCGTCAGGGCTTTAGTGAAGGGGTCGGGCAGGTTCTTCTTTCCGTCGATCTTCTGAATATCGACGTTACCTCGATCCACAATCTCTCAGACCAGATGAAAGTGGTGCAAGATGTGCTTCGTCCGCTGATGTGCTTTGGGTTCCTTCACCTGAGCTATGGCACCAGTGCTGTCGCAGTAGAGCAGGACCGGACCATCGTGGGAGGGTGCTACTCCGAACTCGTTGATGAATTTTCTCAGCCACACAGCTTCCTTCGCGACATCCGATGCTGCGATGTACTCTGCTTCACAAACAGAGTCCGTCACAATATGCTGCTTGAAACTCTTCCAGCAGATGACTCCACCATTCAGAGTAAAGATATAACCTGACATGCTCCTACTGTCATCATGGTCAGATTGGAAGCTGGAGTCTGTGAACCCCACAAGTTTCAGATCTGACTCGCCATAAACCAATCATTGGTCCTTAGTATTTCTCAAATACTTAAGGATGGCTTTAACCACTTTCCAGTGATTTTCTCCAGGATCAGATTGGTATCTACTCACTCTCCTAGTGTATTTACTCACTCTCCTAGTGAGTATACCATATCTGATCTTGTACATGTCATGGCGTACATGATAGATCCCACGGCTGAAGCATATGGGACTCTACTCATACGCTCTCTCTCTTCAGGAGTTATCGGACAATCCTTCTTAGAGAAAGAAATTCTTTGGCCTATCGGTAGATATTCCTTCTTGAAATTCTCCATGCTAAACCTCTTCAGCACAGTGTCTATGTACATGGACTGGGATAACCCAAGCATCCTTTTAGATCTATCCCTATAGATCTTCATCCCTAGGATGTAGGATGCTTCACCCAAGTCCTTCATGGAGAACTGTGATGACAACCAAACTTTTATTCCCTGTAGTGCGGGGATGTCATTCCCGATTAAGAGAATGTCATCCACGTACAAGACAAGGAATACCACAACTGGACCATTTGCCCATTTATAGATGCAGGGCTCTTCTCCATTCTTAATGAAGCCATACATTTTGATCACCTTATCAAAATGCATGTTTCAACTCCGAGAAGCTTGCTTCAGTCCATAAATGGATCTCTGAAGCTTGCACACTTTGGACTCATCTGTGGATGTAAACCCCTCAGGTTGTATCATATACACCTCTTCGGTCAGCTCTCCATTCAGGAAAGCTGTCTTTACATCAATCTGTCAGATCTCATAATCCAGATGGGCAGCTTTTGCAAGCATTATCCGAATGGATTTGAGCATTGCCACAGGAAAAAATGTCTCGTCATAGTCAATACCATAATATTGACGATACCCTTTGGCAACCAGACGGGCTTTATAGGTCTCCACCTTTCCGTCTGTGCCCCTCTTCCTTTTGAAGACCCATTTACACCCAATGGGTTTAACCCCTTCAGGTGTGTCAACCAATGTCCATACATCGTTGACCTTCATGGACTCCATTTCGGATTTCATGGCTTCAAGCCATTTCTCAGAATTAGGTCTCTGCATTGCATCCATATAGGTGATCGGATCCTCATTATTCTCATCAAGTTCGATGGGATCACCGTCCCGGACCAAGAAACCATAGTATCTGTCCGGCTGATGCGGTACTCTATCGGATCGCCTTAATGGTGCAGGTACATTGGGCTCCAAATCTGATCTAATCATATCCGACTCAGGTTCAGCTATTGGTGTCGGTCCTTCTACCTGTTGAACTTCATCAAGTTCAACCTTAGAGGCAACGGTTCCTTCACCAAGGAACTCCTTTTCTAAAAAGATTGCCTTAAGGCTGACGAACATCTTTTATTCATCAGCATGGTAGTAAAAATATCCTTTTGTCTCTTTGGGGTACCCTATGAATGAGCATTTGTCAGACCTAGGTCCAAGTTTGTCTGTGACTAATCGTTTGACATAGGTCGAGCACCCCCAGACCCTAAGGTGTGAAAGTGCTGGCTTACGTCTCGTCCATATCTCATATGGAGTCTTAATTACAGACTTACTTGGAACCTTATTTAACAGATAATAGGCCGATTCGAGTACATATCTCCAGAAGGATATCGGCAAGCTAGCAAAACCCATCATAGATCGGACCATGTCTAACAGAGTCCAATTTCTTCTTTCAAACACACCATTATGCTGTAGTGTTCCTGGAGGAGTCCATTGGGAGAGAATCCCATTCTCTCTTGGATATGTGAGAAACTCACTAGAAAGGTATTCTCCTCCTCGATCAGATCGAAGAGTTTTAATACTCTTTCCAGTTTGTTTTTCTACTTCACTTCGGAATCGTTTGAACATTTCAAATGAATCCGACTTATGTTTCATTAGATAGACATATCCATATCGGGATAGGTCATTCGTGAAAATTATGAAGTAGAAATATCCACCTCTAGCACTGATGCTCATGGGCCCGCATACATCAGTATGTACTAGGCCCAAGAGCTCAGTAGCTCTCTCACCTTTTCCAGTAAAAGGTGACTTGATCATTTTACCAAGAAGACAGGACTCACAGGTTGGAAGTGATTCACAATCACTGACTTCGAGGATTTCCTCTTGAGTCAACCTGTTTATTCTGTTCTTGTTTATACGACCTAGCCTACAGTGCCATAAGTAGATACTATCTAATCTAGGGTGCTTGCCAGTAGAATAGACTCTTATCAGGCTTGATCTTTTTGGTCTGGCTCTACACTGATATCCCAGCCTGAACTTGCACCTTCTTCACTTTCTTCTTCTTGTTCTTCTTCCCTTTCTCAAAGGGTCGAGAACCAGAAGACGAACCTCCCACTGAGTTCACCGACTCCTTGAGGAGTTAGTGATCCTTCTCAAAGTTCTGAAGCAACCCCAGTAATCCATGGTAGTTTACTTCAGGCTTTGTCATTCTATAATGAGTGAGGAATGGGAGATAAGACTTGGACAGCGAGTTCAGTATTACATCTTTCCCAAGTTGCTAATGCAAGGGAAAGCCGAGCTTGCTCAATCGTTCCATCAGCTCGATCATGTACAATACATGATCAGTGACAGAGGCACCATCCCGCATTTTGGCATTGAAGATGGCACAACTAGTCTTGTGCCTCTCCACGTCATCGGGTGTGCCAAAGGCATCCTCCAATACTTGAAGCATGTCCTTTGGCTAAGCCGTCTCGAATCTGCGACTGAACTCGTCGCTCATGGCAGCCAGCATGATACAACGCACCGTGGTCCGGTCACTGAGCCACTTCTGGTAAGTGTCTCTGACTGTTCCACGTGCATTGGCAGCTGGCTCCTCAGATGCAGGATCCATTATCACATATAGGATCCGTTCATGCTCCAGGACTATCTTCAACTTTCGATACCAGCTATCGAAATTGGGTCCCACCAACTTATCATTGTCCAATAATGATCGGAGCGATAGGAAAGTGGCCATATTTGCACAAAGGAGATCCATAACCTAATTAGTAATTGATTCATTAAACCTAAAGATTTGGACTTTAATCAAAAAGTTTTTTCCACTATTTTATTCGAATTGGTAGCCTCTACCTCCAATTCGAGGAATTACCCTAATTCCTTAGCGGGTACTAGAATCCACTTAGACTGCACACAAGTCCAACTTTGGTTGGCCAACCCATGTACATCTAAGGGTAGGTTCATAACCAATTGTTTCTCTAAACAATTTCTAGTAATTTTAATTTTGTCCCAGAAACCTAATCAGTAGGCTTTGGCCTCCACTGTAAGGATCCGGTTAGGTCCAACCATTAACATGATCATACTTGGTGTATCTAACCAACGAATGATTAAGCCCAACTTTGGTTGGCTCACCTAACCACCATTAGAGAGACACTTTCAAGTCATCATATGATGAGTGATAATTTCATTAGTCAACAAGCACCAGGCCTTTGGGTCTGCAATGATTATTGAGTTAATAGACTTATTATCAAACACCTTAATGGAAGGCTATGACTCAGTTATCTCCATAACTTTGTCATTTTAAGGACCTAACAATTTTAGAGGATTTAAATAATTTAGAGGATGAGGTCAGATGAACCAGCTTATCATGATCCTCCCACTGGCTTCACCAAGTCAGCTTAAGGGAAACCATTAAAAGGGCTGGTCTAGGAGCACCTAAATCAGTCACACTGATTTATCTAGCTGACATGGGTCAGCTCGAATAGTCAAGTGATCCGATCAAAACATAATTTTACCAGGAGGCCAGGTAAGTTCGATCAGTGGGAGGGTCTGCCAAAGCTTGCCTTAGACACCATCAGAAATGGCCAGGTAAGCGGGCTCCCAATTAAAAACCACCGGTCTGGTTTATCTTAGACACAAACTGATTTAATTAGTTTCGATTAGATCAACCTAACAGTTCGTGCTAGACCATTTAGCTAAGAATCAAGTCTATTTGGTTCTCGTTAAAGACATGGACTTGACCAACTACAACTATTGTAATTGATCTAGAGAATCCTTGACCTAATCTAAGACAATAATTGATTAGATTTAGTCAATTCTCTAATTAAGTCCATCTTTAATCTAACCATAGGTCTAACCTAATTAATGGACCTAATTTTCACTAACCCATTAACCCAATGTGTTATGGTTTGTGTTTTAGGTTCTTCAATTCACAATCCTAGAACCTAATCAAACAACTTCTTAATTCTTAATTAAGTTTTGGGTTGAGGGTTGGGTTCGGCTTTTCAAAAAATAATTTTCATATTTGTAAAATAATTTTACAATATGATTCTACCAACCATATTGCATGTTTGATTCATAATCAAGATACAAGTAAAATAAACATGAAACTACTTTAGATCTAATCTAAATAGGTTCATGTAATTGAAACAATTTCAACTTTAAACAATTTCTTTGCACAAAAATTATTAACAAAGAAATTTTATTTCAGATTTAAATATCTTTTAAATCTAATAAATCATAAATTTAATCTAGATCTTATCTAACAAATTTATGATTAAAGATAGATCTACACAAACTAGGACAACCTTTGCACTATAAGGGGTAAATCTTACAGCAGGACAACCTTGCAGTTCGTGATTGATCTAAAATTTTAATTTCAGATTTAATAATCAGATTATAAATTAGATCTAATCTAAGAAATAATCTAAGCATGTATAAATAATCATGTAATAAAGAATCTAGGCTCTGATACCAATTGTAGGAACCAGATCTAGGGTTTCAGGATTAGATCTTGAAACTTTTTCAAGATCATACAGTGGAAGACTAAAATAAATCAAAATTTATTTTTTAAAACTAGAGAATTCCTAGATCTAAGATCTTATTACATGATTATTACATAGCATTAAATCAAAAATTAAAATATATAAATATAGCATGAACTACATGTTGATCATATCAATATGTTTCTATACTACATCTAATGTATGTATTAAACAATAGATCAGATCTATTACCTTGCAAGTTAGATATTCTAACCTCACTGATCTGGGCTTGAGGATGATGTTGCAAGCCGCACACACGTCCGACCTCTAGGAGTCGTCCACACGAGCCCACGAATTTCGATCAGAAGTCCTGCTTCAGGAAATCAGCACAGTATGCTAGTACTGCGCTGATCCTTCTTTGATGGTTGATCAGATGCCTCCTTCTTCTTGATTTGAACTCTTTCAAAGATGAAAAGTAGAAAGAGGAGTTTCAGATCTGAGACACTCTCAGAAAACTCAAGATGGAGGGAGGAAAGATATGAAAACAAATAACCCTAGAAGAAGACCCTCTTCTTCTTCTCATTTCTCTCTCTAGACACCCTAACTTGTGTCTATTATATCTCCACAACCCAAAGGTCTTTCTCTCTGATTTTTGGATAACCTAAAGGACTCTCAAATCTCTGTCTTCTTCAAAAATTTCATGAAGAAACTCATCTTATATAGAGAGATATGATAGAGTCCTTGTCTAGGTCAAACACTTAGTCAAGGCTTTTCCAAACATGGCAAGTTAAGGGACGCCCAACTCTTGAGCACCTCCTTCATATTTTCATGTATGGATCATCAGCAAAGGGTGCACAATGTATACCCTAAAATTCATAAAAATTTTAAAAAAAATTTGGATAAATTCGGTGCAAAATTGAAAGAGTTTTGGATTTCTAAAACTCTATCTCATAGAATTCGAAATCCAAACTTATTCCTTTTAGATTTGATCCAAACCACCTTCCTTGTAAGAAAGAAGAGAGGAGACCTTTTGTGAATGTGGGAGAGACCTGGGAGAGAGCTTTTGTCGTACAAAATAAGAGGAGATTGGCATTGAATGAGAGAGAGGGCGTGGGGAAGGCTTATGTGGCGCAAGGTGGAATCCTAGTCTTACTAGAATTCTATCTCATGACTTGTTTTAATTTGGTTTCTCAAACCAAATCAGACAAAAATTAGATCAACCTAATTAAAATAGGTCTTAACCCAATTAAAAACCTAATTTAATCAGATTAAATTAGATTTAAATCTGATTTAATTTTCTTATCAAATTAGAAATTAGATTGACCCAAGTCCTAGTTGAACTAGGACTAGTTTTTCCTTGCACTTGGCTTATCCAATAAACTAATTGGACTTGATCCAATCAAGTCCAAACTAAATCTAATTAAATTATATTTAATTAGACTTAATCTCAGCCCATTGGCTTAATCAAATTAAGTCAATTAGCAATCAAATTGCTAATCGATCCTCCTGCAACACTTGCACTGGGTTAAATGTCAATCGTATTGATCATTTAACCCTAGAACGATTCTTAATCGTTGATCAACCATCCGATCGGATCATGAACTCTAATGTGTGTGACCTCATAGGTTCGAACCTAAGTCGGTAGCACAGAAATAAATTTCTGTACCAATCGAAGTGACCATCTAGCAATGGTACCCGACGATCGAATAGGTCGAATGTATAGAACAACATCCTTAGAACCCATGCGGATATAGTTTTCATATAATTCATCTCCTTGACCAAAATGATCATAGGACACCCCAGAGTTCAACTGTCAACTCTGATTAGGTTGTCCACATTGTATTTGAAAATATCAAATCCATCTGATGGATTACCCTGGCCAAGGTTTTGCTAAATTGAAATACAGCGACTCATTCTTCTCCAACTCTTGGAGTGGTCAATCCCATCTCGATCACACTCTGACTTCACAAGTACTTGACTGTGCCCAGAAGCCTTCCGTCCCTGAATTAGAAATTCAGTTAGTCCAATACCAAAGCACAGTGAGTTGCTTGCAAGTCACTGAGGCGATCTCAGGTCTAAGGGACACTTATACCTATATCCCATCAAAGACATTCTCGACAGTAGAATGCTCTGGAGTTGGTCACGTTCAATGATGATGTACCCTTATATCTCACCTGTATGCCATACCAGTGTCTCCACACTCCTTGGTTAAGAGGACAACCAACCCATATGGCCTACAGCGATCTATGCTCGATAGAAGCTGTCGTCCTTATTAACAGCTTATCATTTGATCATGAATAGTTTTAAGGACTAATCGATAAATCCTCTCTTTATCGAACTTAAATAGTCCTAAGGACTTCATCATAACAACGGAGTTCATTAGAAGATGAAAGCTTATGATGAAGATGCCAAATATATTTTATTTATTAACAAATCAATTACAATACTTGGTTGCTCAACCGTCAACAGCTTGACGATTGGCTTTTTGGGACACATTTCCCAACACGTCATGGATAAATCGTCAAACCTCAACATCAGTCATATGATAGATTCGATTAGCTCAAGTCTAGTTGTGATTTCTATGAAAACTCTTTTCCATCAATCACACTACTATGGCCATAGATTTTTGGACTTAGCTTTTCAAATTTCATAGGACTACTCTTCTCTATCAAGATTGATAGATCTCATCTTGATGTGCACCCTACTCCTACAATAGACCAACTATCACTAACATCCACTAAAAGGGCTCATTGAGACCCATGTTTATATGTCAGTCAAACTCCAGCAGCTTGACTACGAGCAGTAGTATAATCTCAGATCAAAAGACTATTCACACAACTACATCATCGAGATAATCACTGATGATTGAATAGAAATCTAAGTGATCTTTCGTATGGTCACGCTCAGTACTAGTTATTTTCTAACAACAACTCGCACTCGTCGTCTAGTGTCTCTATACTGTAGACTAGAGATCCATCTATCCCGAAAGAAGTGATTTGTACGTCAGTCTATCTGGATCAATTACCATCCTCATGATAATCCTATGATCAGGAGCATTTAGGAATTAAATATATGTCTCTAATTTCTAATATCTTGAGAATATGTATTAAAAATTAATTCTATGAATGATTCAATGATACATTACACTTGAATGAAAAATAAATTTTCTCTTTTATTGATCAAATCAATGTATTAAGTACAAAATTATGTCCTAGAGTTATTACAATATGCCAGCCATATTAGTTTCTAGGATATACATCTAACAAAAAGAAGAGAGAGATGATAAAAAAAATTGATGAGCTCTATGTTTATTTTTCGGAGAGAGAAGGTAACAAATATCATAGAGGAATTAGTATTTAATAAATTTTCGAGTGATGATAATCCATACTTGATAAAAAAAACTCTAATAAAATTGCATATGTAATCATTAAATTTATTATGATATTTTTTCAAATTGATTTAATAAAGAGCTTTTGCAAAAAATTAAGATAGGGATGGTATTATGCAAAAGGCTATGTGATGATAATCATTATATTAAAACCGATGAAAATGACAATGCTATCTTTGTATTAAAAAATTATTTTATATTAAAAGGTTATTTGTAAATTTTATCATTTTCATATAGGATTACCTCCAACCAAATATAGTAATTCTTTTCTGATGTTATTTTTCAGAGTAATTTTTTTACCAATCAAACAAAGTAAAAATTATTTTTTTTCACAATCATTTTTTCAGATAAATAATTTTCAGGAATCATTGAAATATCCCATAATCTGGAGCATCTTAACCAAACGAACCCTCGGGCAAATGGGATTTTGTGCGAGTTGTAATGCGAGTTGGTCCCATAAGGTTTCGGGCACTTAATCTTAATAGAAGCAGGATCTGGAGATTTTCGATCGAAAGGATTCTTCTTTGGTGCAAATTAGTGATAGAAATAGGTTAGACTAAACCAAGCTTTGGCTTAAATAAGCCAGGCTTATATTATAAAATACTAGCCTGAGCCTGGTTTGTTGGACTGGTTCAGACTTACAATGAGGTTCGATCCGTCCTATTTTATAAAATAAAAAAATTTGACCTAGTTTGAAAACCTATTTAAAGGTCTATAAACATTAAGACCTTTAAATAAACCAACAGCCTTCGAGATCTCAACACAGGTCCAAAAGCATATCAAATATAATAATTTTTTTTATCTCTAACTGAACTCAAATTATAGAGGATATAATTTGAACTAAATAAAAAATAAAAAATAATATCTCATGAATCATTTTCATAATAAAAAGTTAAAATTTTTTTTTCAATTTTCATTATGCTACTCTTATACATAACTAAATAACCAAAGTAAAGACTCATATATTGTCATATATTGCTAATTTATACAGACGGCCTATAGATTTTTAGATCAGATTTAAAAATTTTAGATCTGATTTATTTATGTAAATAATTTTTTAAAAAAATTATATTTAATTTATTTAAATAAATAGATTAGACCAGATCACTGCCAGGCCGTCTGGCTCATTTCCACCGGCAGGACGAATATAAGGGACTCAGTCGGGCAGATTCGGGTACTCGACGGGCATGCCGTAAAAATTTACGGCGGGGACCGGGCTTGGGATTGTTGGTTAATTTCGCAATCGAGTTTGGGGCGGGTTCGGATAGCTGTAGGGCAAATTTTGCGAGTACCGTTGCCGTCCCTCAAATTACGATTCTCTTCGCGCAAACGAAACCTCGACGGCCGCAATGGTGGAGAAGAAGGCGAAGGCCAAGAAGAAGAGCAACCCCTTCTCTCCCATGCTATCTTTAGATAAGAAGAAGAAGGTCATGGGCAAAAAGAAGGGCAGGAAAGAGGGGAGGAAGAAAGGATCTGGTCCTCGCCTCCCTTCTTCCCTCCGCAAGGAGATCGATCTCCTAAACCCTAATCCTAAGTCTCCCGAGCATGAGTCTGGATCCGATGGAGAAGAGGGAGATGTCAGGGAGGACGTATATGAGTACGAGGAGCCGCTTCCCGAAGAGGAATCGAAGAAGAACCGGCGGTTCGACTCTGTGGATAACTATGAGTATGAGCTCCCGGAAGAGTTCGAGGTTTGTCCCTATAGATGCTGTAGAATTTGACTTCAGTTCATAAAAAAAATCTGATCTTTTTACTGGTGGTAGGACGAGGACGTGCCTTCGGATGATGAGGAGGATGAGGGTATTCTGTCGGACAAGTCGGATGAAGAGGAGGAAGGCGATAGACATCTGAGGATGCTCCAGGGGATCACCGGCATGCCCAGCGAGGCATTTGAAGGTAAGCTCCAGCTCTAATTCCAATTTCAATGAAGTTAAGGGGGAGAAAAGATCGATTTCTATAAAAAAAATTAATTTTTAATAGGTAAGGGAAAGAAGAAGGCGGTTTTATCGGACTTTCAAGGGGATGTGGGTGATGGGCAGATCAGCATCCACGATCTTTTGGACCCTCTTCATGACAAGCCTGGCTATAGCAAGCTTAGGAGGAGATTGGATCACCTGGAAAAGAAGCAGATGCCCCTTCAGGCTCCACTTCCGAAGGTGGGGAGGGAGAAGTTGGAGAGAAAGGTGGCCTACGAGCATTCGAAGAAGGACGTCACTAAGTGGGAGCCGTTGGTGAAGAGGAACAGAGAGGCCCCTACTCTGTATTTTGATGAGGATGTGAATTTGGGGTTCTCAACTGTTGGAGCTATTGCTTCTGAGTTTGAACCAAGGACAGAGTTTGAGAAGAAGATGGCTTTGCTGGTCCATGATCCAGAAGTTATGGAGGCCCATAAGAAAGATGGTTCAAGACTTCTCGAGCTAAACAAGGTATCTGTATCACTTAACAATTTTTTGGTTTGCAAGTTTTTGTTAATATAGTTAGTGAGAAGTGCAGGAGCAAAGTAGGAAGTGTAGGTAAAAGATATTTATGCATGTAACTTTGCCTTCTGGATCCAAGGGTATCTGCCTTTATATTTGGTCTATGCAGTTTCTTCTTCTTGCTGCTATACTAATTTGTTCTTTCCATAGATTTAAAGAGGGTGGTGTTTCACTGTGCACTCATGAGCATTGAGCACCGGAATTTGAATGATATAAATTAAGTAAACTGCAAAAAACATTTCTTCCTTTCCTTCAAGGACAGAGATGTGTCATAACCAACTCCACTCCCCCTGTCATTAATATGTTTACTGGTTTCTTTATGCAAAAACATCTATTGTCATAAAAATATATGAGAACAATAGCAGAGGAGGCCACAAAAATTTGCAGAACATCATTTCCCCTCCAAGAATTATGAATGCGAGCACCCTTGTATGGATGACATAATGTTGGTTAATATAACAAATAGTCATACTGCTAAGTGGAAGTTATTATACCAAAATAAGAATTGACCTTTGTTGAATAAATTGATAAAAGTGTAGCCCACTCATGATTGAGCCAAGAATTAGCACTATATGACTATTGTTCAGTACATATAAAAAAATATACCAGGTGAGATGGAGATAATTGGATATAGTTAGAGTACGGTGGCTAAGGTGCTATGTGAGAAAATAATTATAATAATGGTGAAGCAGATAACATTTGTGGGGCAAAGTACTGGATGATGATTTGCGGTTTGCTGTTTAGGATCACCAAGTTTTCTTATAGAGATTGATATGTGGTGCATTGGGGAGTAATAGGCTTAGAGGAGATTTTAAGTATCATGTGCCAGTGCTATGCAGGCTTGCCGGCTTGGCATGTGTATGTTACATGCCTTGCTGTGCTAGTGCTTGGCATGCATTGGCTTGATAGCATATATTAACATGCAACTGCATTCTGGGCTGGATGCTTGGACAATTATGGATATCACTTTAATGATTGTTCAAATGAGTTTACTACTGGAACCTTAAAGATTAGGACTCGGACAAGTTGGTATCTGAAAACTGATTGAGATGGTGTGGCCATATGAGAGAAGAGGCTCTTGCATTCAAGTCTGTGTGGATGTTTGGAGGTGGATGGTAGAAATCCTAGGAGGATAGGAATGGTGAGAGAATATCTGTAAATTCTGGTGCTGATATGAGATATTGGTAGATAAAAAAATGTCTTCATAGATATGGTTTAGCTGAATATAATTGCTAAGGTTTATGGTTTTAGTCTAACAATGTATTTTGCTTGCATTACTAGTATGGATGTTATTGCTGAACATTGGCATAGGCTGTTGGATTAGTATCTAGCAACACTACATCCTTGAATTTTATTGTATGTATGCATAACTTGAAATGGATATCAAAAAAAAAAAAAAAGCAATATGTTTATAAAAAATATTATAGTGGATGCTTGGAGATAGATCACATGCAACCTGCAAATATTAGTCATTTGTTATGCGTGGAAAACTACACAGATGAAATGTTTCAATGGGTCCCATTCAACTTTCCTTCCATTGCATGAAGGAATATTATGGCTTTTGAGTCATAGAGGTAGGGAAACCATCTGAGAAGGTCTTTAAATCTCTGCTTCTCTTTATGGGATTCCTTTTTGTTAGGAATGCAGACCAATCAGACCTTCAGCAAATATATCTCATTATGTAATGAATTTGGATCTTAGTCTTTGATTTAAGTTATCCCAAAAATGGATTCGACGGGCTTCATGTTGGGAGTGGACTGTGTGTTGATTGTATACTAATTCTGGGCATGTGTATTGCAATGTGGTGGGAAACATTGATGATGGTGATCATGTGAGAGGAATCATTGATTGTTGTTTTCCTGTTTAGTGAAAGGCACACTCCCATTTCAGCTGTGCACTCTTGTTTCTTTCCCTCAAGGGCCCGTTCTTTTATAGATAAATATCATGGGAAAGTTGGTTAATTTTCTTATTGACCAAATTACCTATGTTCTCATGCTTTTTAAGATGGATAAGTTACTTTCCATGGATAACATTTATCCATGAAATGGAGGAAAACTCATACCCACCTAAGGGGTGGCTAAATCATTTTTTCATCAATCAGTAAAGTAGATATTTAATTTTATTCTTAAAATATCTTATTTTTATTTTCAATATCTCTATCATTCAATGCCCAATAACTCAATCATCCACTTTCTCCAAACCTAAAAAACATAAGGGATATTATGAAAAATATGAATAAATTTTAGCAATTTACCTTGAAAATTAGTAATGCAAAAGCACATGGGAAATAAATTTCGAAACCACTTTTCTATGTGTAAAAGAACATGGATAAATTATTTTCCTAGTTAAATGTTGCCTGAAAAATATTTATCTAAAAAGATATAGATTCCCAGGTAAAAAGAGCAGACCCTAAGCAAGAGATGAAGCAAGCATTATGTGAAAGGTATCAAATTTTGCAAAACATTGCTGAATTTCTTACCAATCATAGTTTAGATAAGTCAAAGAGGTGGTCATTCACAAACTGTCATCGGACAACTTGACATAGGTGAAAGTGTTTGTACATTTAACCAATTTCAAAAATTACTGGAAAATTTACAAATAATTTTGAGCATGATACTTCAAATGGAATATGATGATGAGCTTATATATTATGTGTAAATAATAACATTTCAATATTGTTTTAGAAAATTATAGCATTTCTCCCTTTTCAGTTATGCATTGCTTTATTTTTCTTTTTAGATATGGTGACTATTATCTTATAAAATAAAGATACCAGATTAAAAGTTTTGTATAGCTTCATACATGGTGGCTTAACTAGCAAAGGTTTTAGAATGGTAAGTAGTTTTTATTTGCGTAACTAGTCCATCTATACAAGTGTGATGCACTGGAGAACAAAAGCTGTATCCATAAAATCTGTTGCTGTTTATATACTATCCTGGAGATTTCTGAGGTTAGACTGGATTGTATTTGCATATAAGTCTGCATGGAGTCCTAGAAAATGTGGTAAGTTTTAAGCATCATAGCAGCTGATGAATGCTTGTCATTGCATCCAAAATGCAGTTCCATGCATACTTTTACGTTTCCTAGAAGCCTTTGCTAATTTCAGACCCACATTTTGGCATTTAGAATTGCATCCAACATAAATCTTTATATTTTATGAGCTACTTTGTCGTTCAGAAAGAGAGCACCTTCTACATCTGAGATGCAGTCTCAGATATAACAAATTGGATCAAGCATGCTTCAGGAGAAGACTTTACTTCAAAATTATAGTCTTGTAGTTTTTTTTGTTCTTTGCCTTATTTTTGGTTAAAAATGCTTGAATATACTGGAGTTATCCAGTTGAATGCATGGTAAATAACTTCATGATACACTATACAAAACTTGGTTGGTAATGCATTATGATCAATTTGAACCAAAATCATTATACTTTAGTATTGCATAACTTTGCACTAGATCAAAAATAATCGGCTATACAAGAAGCATGTCCATGGTCACGGGATGTGGATAAGGCATGATACATAAAAGCCGATATGACAAATCTTGAAAAGATTGGATAAGGATGGCTATCATAGGACAATGACATACATACATACATACATGTGTGTGTGTATGTATGTACATACATACATACATACGTGTGTGTGTGTGTATGTATGTACATACATACATTCATACATATATATGTATATATGTATGTGCATATATATGTACATATATGTGTGCATATATGTGTACCTATATATGTACATACATATGTATGTATGTATATGCATACATACATATGTATGTATGTATATACATACATACATATGTATGTATGTATATACATACAGATATACATACATACATATCCTAGAAGTGTCTGATGAGTCTTGGTATCTGATTTGTTTTTCTTACTAGTTGGCTAGGCATGGTTTGATTGTTAATTATAGTTATGGATGCATGAGGTATGGTTTCCATTAACTAGACTTGTAGATTTTGTGAAATTATTTTAGTAGATACATCAAACTTCATATGATGGGTTTTGAATCTATCTGGTTGCTGATGCTTCTGCAGATCTCTGTTGAAGATGTGAAAGACCGCCAGAATCGTCTTGCTAAAATGCGTAGCCTTCTTTTCCATCATGAGATGAAGGCGAAGCATATTAAGAAAATTAAATCCAAGACATATCATCGTGTTTTGAAGAAAGGGAAACTAAAGGCAGCATCAGCTGAAATGCAGATGGATCCTGAAGCTGCTAAAGATTATGCTATGAAACAGGAATTCAAACGCGCAGAGGTGATAACACTTGTTTGCTATTTTGGGTGCTCGCCATCAGCATCATCATCTTCATTGTCGCATCTCCATCATCATCATCATCATCATCATCATCATGTTTTCATTTGTAAACTCATTTCCTTGCAAAATTTATATAGGAACGGATGACTTTGAAGCACAAAAACAACTCGAAATGGGCAAGGCGTATCTTACAGCGTGGATTAAATGTACAAGATGAAGGCACTCGAGCTGCCATTGCTGAACAACTTCACAAACATGAACTTTTAACTAGAAAAGTGAATTCCATGAAAGACACTAGCAGCAGCGATGACAGTAGTGATGAAGATTTTGAAGAACTCTCACCTAGAACAGACACTGAATGGGCTTCCAAGCTTCTAAATAGAGCAAAAGAGATGACAACTAAAGTCATGGAAGAGGATGAGATACCAAAATCAGGAGTCTTTGCATTGCCTTTCATGGTGGGTTTGAAGAATTTATGTGAATGTCATCAAGTCATAGCATGAACTCTCCATCAATATTCTTTATGTTATGATTTTATATTCCTGTTTCATTGGACACGTGATGAAGTTAAAATTCAAAATTTATGCCACATGTCAATTTATGCACATCTTCAATAATGTTCTAGGTGGTGTAATACTTCAAAGTGCTCCCCCTCCTCTGTGTGTGCGCATGCGCATGCATAAGGTTCTTTGTTTGATCATCTCATTGGACTTCAACAAACCTGAACATCTGTTATGCAATTACTCTACTGTTGTAGATCAAATTTTCTAGTTAATGATTTGCTTTCTTTTCAATAGATTTTGATGGCCTATTCGTGTTGTTTTATTTTTATCTAGAAATAATGCCACCTTCCTACTTGATGCTAATGCTGCTGTTTGTGTTGTAGTCATCATCATTGGTTGAGGATCCAGTAGGAAGTATGAGAAATGTATCAAATTACTGTATTGACATGGATAATGATTGTAGACATCAAGAATTAGAACTCTGCAAAACGGGAACCAAAATTTATTGTTTTTGTTAAGCCATATCTCCATTCTCCACAACCCTCTTATCTCAGATTCGTACATCTTATTTATGATTCCCGGATGCTGACTAACCAACTTATACATTATAATATCTTCTTAAGATGAATTTTATTGGGTTATGCATGCAAAATACTACACCATTAGCATTGATACGTTGGGCATTGATTGTAGCAATATTTTCTTCTTTATTGAACTCTTGTGTTAAGGTCAGTATGTATTGGTTTTGTGATTTCTTCCTGACTATTGCATACTTATGCAATGGACTTGGAGCTGCATTCTAATAATTCACAATATTCTTACTATCTTCTTAACCATTTTTCAACATAAATGGTAGCTTGACTTGCCACATTTGCAACAAACTCAACATACAGGATGGAAATGATAGAATTTGTAAGGGATTCAGTATACCAGTATTTGGAGAAAGTATGAAATTTAGAATTTTTTTTTTAAATTTTTGTAGAAAACTAAGGATGGAACATTCAAGATGAAAAATTGAAGGATTTTATTGTTTCAAGCTTCATGATAGATGGGGGAGTAGAGGTTATAGATCAAAATTTTGAGAATTATTTATTTAGATGGAAAATAAGTTAAGTTTTCCATCATGTAATATCTTTTTCTTTTCCCTTTTTTTTGACTCTATTAGTCTGCTGAGTATTGTGCAATAATTGTATGATATTTCACATAACTGGCCAAGACATATATGAATATCTATATCATTATTCACTTGACAGCTTGTCATATCATTTGAACAAATGTCAGGCCTCACAGCTTGTTAGTGGATTATTATAATTATTATTATTTTGGGGGTGGGGGGATGCAATATACGGTTCAATAGGCACATGCTTCAGTATTGATGGCATGAAAAGGGTCTAGTATGTTTTTGGTTACTGGTATAACTCAATGAATAATAATCTACTCTTTGATCACTCCAAAGAAACAGAATCACCAATGCAATTATGAAGAAATTGCTATTAACCTGGTGCCTGAAGTGAGAGTCATTTTTGAGAAATAAAGCCTGAATTTTTTCCAGGTTCCAACAATATGACATAATACTTATTAGTAATTAATTACAGTATTTTTTATTTGTTTGTTATGCATAGGTTAAATCATCTCCATGGAACTGTTGTTGCATCCACCAAATTCACAAATCATGAAAACATGGTATTGCATCAAGATCCTAATGCTTATGGATGGGGACTATCATACTTAGTTTTCCTCCTTCCAATGTCTGTTTATGATGTCTCATTTAAGGAAGCAATTAATTTCACATCATTTCTTTTGCCTAAAAACAGGACCATGATCCTAGGCTGATCTAGTTTCAGTTTGTGGGAATTGGGTCTTGATTTGCTGCTGCATCTTGTATTCAAGGTGCCTTGTCATTGAACTAAAAACATTGTTTCCTTCATAGGCATCTCATGCTGTCATCTTCATTCAACATCATGCAAATAGCAATGTTGAGCCTTTGGCAGCTTATAGGCAGCAGTAAATATTATCGAATTTGGTTGCATTTGAAGTTTCTTTTTTGGATTTATTTTAATAGATTTCTGTGAATGGATGGTTCTGAACCCTGCCATTAGCACTAATTGAAAAATTAGTATGAGGTCATGTATAGATTGCACATGCACATGCATGTGTGCACTTGATTCCAATTCTATGATGAGAGTTTGTTCCAGACTTCAGGGGATTTGGAACTTACCATAGCATGTGGATGGTTGACACTTTGTAGCTGGAATCTTTCACCTAGGGTAATGCACCGCTTCAGTATCTTCCTATCTTGCTTCCTAAGTGCATCTTTATTTCAAGTGTTTCTAAAAATATCTGCTTCACTGTATTTGCACCTACACTGGCTCCCAATTCTGGCAAATAAGAGTTGATATCCAATTGCTTAAGTGTGCCATGCTAAATGCTCGCATGATGATTTAAATATGGTCTTCTGTGGGTACCAAATAGAGAAATGATGAAGCTATTGCATATGAGAGTGCCAGGTGGTTGAGTTGGAAAAGTCTCTTACTCTTGATACTACTGTACAAGAGACCTGGATTCAAGTCCTGCCTTCACTGTGATTTGTGATCTCAATGAATTATCAGTGGCTGTTGTCTATCTTCTACTCAAACCACTTGTATATGAACTGTTGAAGTTAGGTCTATGGTTGGACCAACAATATATTGATTTCGGAGTCTAATATTATTAGGGATTTTAAACCCCAAGTCTCGTGCATTATCTCTCTACATTAGTATCTGGAGGTTTTCCTCCGAGCCCACTATTTCTAGATGTACAGTATCAGTGGTTTTCCTTCGAGCGGAGAACTTAGCTCTTTAATTCTATTTGGAAAGATCTTACTTTTAACCGGTGATGCTTGAAATGTTGGGATGAAGTTTTCCAGTGAATGTGTTAGTTGCCAGGATGCTCTGAGTGGTGTGGATGCTCTAACTGAGATGGTGTTGTGGTTATATTGGAATTCTTCCTATCTTGTGGTGTTTGACCTGTTATTAAGGGGGCTACTATTCACCAGGAGTTGATTTTAACCATTCATTCATCACCATATTTAATTTATGTCTTACTACACTGATGATGTCTCACTTTTCAATGTTTTCTTGGATTCCATCTTCTCGGCATGATATGAGTTTTCCTTCCTCAAAAATCTAGTATGCTGATTTCTTTGACCATGGATAATTCATTGACGTACAGGAACGTGGTCTGAAAAAGCGGCAGGAGGCAGCTTATGAAGAAGCTCGCCTTGCTCTTCAAGAGTATGATAAATCTCTGAAGCAGCTTGAGGAGGATGATGAGATAGAAAGCCCTGGGGTAGCAAAAGTTAGTGGTAGAAAGGTTTTTGGGGCTGCTAAAAAGCAGCCTCAAGAATCTAATAAGAGAATGAGTTCAGATAATGTTGATTCTAGTGACAGTGAAGGTGACATTGAGGCCACTGAACATGAGGAAGTTGGGCTTGGAGTAAATAGCGAGCCAAAGGAAGTACGGTTTGGATCTTCTCTTCATGATGAATCTGAAACAGGTCAGGATGCTGTATTTAAGGTAATTTCAAGCGCTTCCTCTAGAGAATAGTTTCCCTTTGGATTGATTATTTTGTGGTCATTATGAATGTATACGGTTCTGTGGCAGAGTTTTGATGACGTTATCAAAAATCCTGGTCCAAAGACAACATATGAAGTTGCAATATTTGCTTCAAATTCATGGAAAAAGGTTATTTATATTCCCACGAGTTCTCTTTTCAGTAACTCTTTTCTGTCATTTTTATTGATCTGTTGATGTTTTGAGCAGATGACAGGTGAAAATGCAGTAAGTAGCACTACTGAACAAGCCAAGGCAGTTGAGAATCCTCCTATGCCCGCTCAGGATGTCAAGGTATGTCCTGCTAGTTTGTTGGGTATCCAAGTTACAATTTGGTTGCCGGCCTTATAGTTTGCTTTGCTGGGTTCCAGGAAACAGATCAGAACAGTGATTCAGATTCTGATGAGGAGATGGTGGACGGGTTTCTGTCATCTCATGCAAAAACTGATTATGAGCTTCCATCTCAAGCTGACCTTATACACCGTGCTTTTGCTGGTGATGATGTGGAGGCAGAGTTTGAGAAGGACAAAATGGAGGTACTTGATGAAGAGAACCCTGAACCTGAAAAACCAGTTCTGGTTCCCGGATGGGGACAATGGACTCGCATCCAACAGAAGAAAGGCATGCCTTTTTGGATGATAGAAGAACATAACAATGCCAAGCGGAAGAGGGAAGAAGCCCTAAAGAAGAGGAAGGATGCAAATCTCAAACATGTTATTATTTCAGAGAAACTGATAAGAAGGTATGGATAGACATTTGATCGAGGCTTCTACGGTTCTACCTTTTTTGCAGTTGTAGTTGTTCTGGGTAGAATCCTGACATATAAGTCAATTACTTTGTCGAAGCTGGAGCATGCTTGTCTTTGTCATCCCTACTGCTATATCTTTTCATGCATCACTATTTTGCTTCAAAAGAGGGGGAAATATCCTTCTCTAGCTGTTCCCTTGCCTTTGCAGGAGCTGAAGCTAACCCAACAACATTTTGCACATGCATTAAACAAGCCTGACGTGAGTGCTTATTAA
Organism: Elaeis guineensis; assembly: GCF_000442705.2. Taxonomy (NCBI): domain Eukaryota; kingdom Viridiplantae; phylum Streptophyta; class Magnoliopsida; order Arecales; family Arecaceae; genus Elaeis; species Elaeis guineensis. The sequence goes on from NC_025997.2 coordinate 24,556,153, forward strand.
TAACTCAACAACTATTGAGATTTAGGTAACGATGCTATATTAATTTTTACCACCGTGACTGAATTCCATTCAGTGGAGAAACCATAATGAAAACTCGTAACTATTGTTTTGTTATCACCAGCCCTAGCTTTTTGTTAATGTTTTTCTGTTTATAGCAGGTTTGTCAAATTTTGCAACCTTTAAGCATATGCTGAAAATATGTTTTTTAGATCATGTGCATTAGGATACGACTGATTACCATTGTCTCTATTACATTGGTAATTAGACATGATATTGTTAGAGATTTTGATGAGATGATTATAATGATGATTATTGGAGACATTGTCTC